>NW_013952432.1:2524733-2531964 GCF_001266775.1 Austrofundulus limnaeus | reverse complement strand
ATATATATATATCCTAACTGGGTGAGCTGGATTTCAAGAAAAAATAAAGCAAAGAAAACTGATGAACATCCTGAAATTTATACCAATTCTTTCTGCTCCATCAGGCTGTCATCCACTACTCGATTTGGCCTGTCAGTGCCCCCTTCGATATTTGTCCATCTTCATTGGAGTGATGGATCAGACCCCCACATTTTTTTATTCATTTTGAGCAGCTGCGCAGAAAACACCCATCCTAATCGATCCCGTACCTTTCGGAGAGCAACTGTCACCTGTCAGTAATGAAAACAAATGTGAGCAGAGACAGGTATTCTTCAGGTACTTGCATATACAGGCTGCATACCTCTGTCACTTGCAATATGAGAGTGCACGCTCATGCTGCTAATGTTTGTAGGAATGTGACACAGGAAATGAAAGATAAAAAACTGTGTGCTGCTGATTTTGGTTTACAAATAACCAAATGAGTATAGATGTGAAACTCAACATTATGAAACAATGTAAAAGTTTAAATCATTGTAGAGACTGGAACTGTTGGCATGAATCCATTTTGGTCTCAGACAAGTGGTTAGCTTATCAGTCTGGTCAGAAATACACTCTATTTCTTCAAACTGCAGTCATTTATTTGTAACCTTTCCTCAGAGCCCTGTCTCYAAGTATCTAAATTATTGCTTTAACTGCCATAGGTGACCCTAAGCAATCTCAATAAATTCATTTGTTTYGCCATAATTTTTCAATTGGCTTTGAATAAAAGACTCAGCTAATCTTATAGTATTCAAATGCAGTTTCAATAAAGTCAGTCTTATATGCCATTATGCTAATATGCCCAGTGCCGGGAGCAGAAATGTAGCTGGACTATTTCCATATGCATTTTTCACACAGTTACAACTTTCTCAGCTTTGAGTTTTGAGTTTTCTTATCTCTTTAGTTTAAATGAAAATTGAACGACCCTCAATGTATGCTGTTTATCTCAGTATATTTACCATCATAGGTTCTCAGCTTTGTAGGAAAATTACTGCATGCAGAACTGATTTTTGTTTGGTATGTGTATTTAAGTGCATATTGACAAACCACAACAATAATTCGAAAAAAAAAAAACTGCTACAGGCATCCACTTGTAATAACAGTTAATATTCTTAATCAACTTTCCCTAAAGGCTTCTCTCATTTCCAGAATAAATTTTCTACATCATATCCTTGATCAGTGGTGCTCTTAGGAATAAGACAGGGACTATGACAGCTGGATATAGGATGGGGGGTAGTAAATTCCAGAACTGTGGCCTTGGGTTGACATTACATTCCTTATGCTTGTAATGAGCCCTCAAACGGCTCCTTTGGTCCTCCGTTGTGCTGCTGAGGAGAGTCAGGACTTGTGATTGTCACATCTCTACCTGTCCTCCAGCTCTCCTATCTTTCATTTGACATCTCTACCGTGATTAAGACAAAAACCTTCAGAGATCTACAGGCTGAAAGGTCTCACTGTATTTGGACCGGCTCTGCCTCTAATTACTTTAATTAATTAAATTCATGATTTCCTCTAAATTGAACCCATTCATCAGCAGTGCAGAGCTGTGACCATTAATGATTTAAAGACATCTATAAAAGAATTATTGAGGACAGGAGGTGCTTGACCCTTTCCTCTTCTTAATCGCATCGGTAATTGCTTTGAGCAGATATTTACAAAGAGAGACGATGCATTGTTCTCCACTTGTCCCCACACCTGCCCATGAACACTTTCTCAGAAGGTGGCAGAGTAAATAAAATGCCTGGAGGTGACCTCGCACCTCAGAGTATGGGGGGCATTAGAGGGTCCTCCGTGGTTCMTGTTCGAGCTTGCTGTCTTATCTTGGGTTGGCCACGCGACTCTGAGGCCTTGTACTTTAATCCTCTGGTTCCTAAAGCCTGAGCTTTGTACCTCCTGTTGACTSTCAGCTGTGTAATCTTTTAGAGATCGCTCTCTGTGCTGGAAGCAAAGCGCTCTTTGGAATGCTTCCTGGTGCTACTGTATGCCTGCAAAAAAAAAATCATTTTGCTTTGAAAACAAAATAACACAGCACCTTTTTTAATCATTTCTACTTGGTTGGTRTACAGTAGATGTTTGAGGTACTGGGGTAGAAACGTGTTGCTGGCAGTACATATGACAAGGGTTGCACTGAAGTTATTTAACCATAGCTACAGTAATTATTACCAGACGATAAGTTCCTCTTCAGGTAGTAGTTTAAATTTACGYAACAAATTGCAAGCATTAGCAAGAACATTTTTAAAATGTCTCAAAACAACTGCAAGTGTACTCAGTTTTTGCTGCATGAGTTGCAAAGCCTCATTCTCTCGCTGTATGTATTCTGAAGACAATTTTTCACAAAGGCATTGTAGGTGTCTAAAACCTGCTTCAAATGCTTCCTGGTTAAGGTTTTTGTAACTCCAGAGTGCTAGCACTGTACTTTTTTGTTTCAATGGAGGGCCTAAATTTCAACAAGAATTTGTGCAAATGTGCCGTTTAGTGTGTTTCTACGTATTTTCTCACAATTTTATATCTTCAACTCCAACAAGAAACCAGGTCACGGGAATCTAGTGGCCCTTTTCCACTAGGCCTCTACAGCAYGGTTCAGCTTGGCTGTTCAGCACAGTTTGGGTGGTTTTCCATTACACTTCAATAACAGCTCTAATGTGTGGGTTCATTGTAAAGCTGGGCAGTCCCAGAGTCTGAAAATTGATGCCACTCACCTTACCAGCTGGAAGCGGTTATGCTTTATTAAACTATTTACCAACCACCAATAAACATAGCAGAAGAAGAAGACCCCCCCAAAATATGTGGCACAACAATGGAGGACATGGTAGCGCTGTTATTGCAAATGGTGGATCAGGTTGTTGTGAGGGTAGCTTTTGCGACGCAACCAGTGACTCAACCCCCTAACCAATGACTGACCGAGGGTCTTTGATGTTGTGTTTTCAGGCCAGCATGGTACACTTTGAACCACTGTGAAGTAAGTTCTGAAAAAGGGGATGGTTCCACGAATCCTTGCTTATGGAAAAGCCTTCGAACTGTGGAGAGCCAAGATGAATCGTGCTGTAGAGRTGCTACTGGAAAAGGGGCRTAAAAGAGGGTAGCATGGTGGAACAGTRGCTGGCCTGTCACTTCACAGCAGGAAGTTTCCAGGGTTTGAAGCTTGGCTGGAACCTAGATTTTTCATGTTACCCCCAGGGATSCGTATGTTTTATCCAGGATTTTTCAGTTGTCGTAGTTCAAAAACATACATATTAGGTTCATTGGATGTTTCAAATTGACTATAGGTGTGCCTGCATGGTTGTTCAACTTTGTTTAGCTGGATCAAACTGCACCTCATTTTTTTTCCACTGCTAGACTTCAATACCAGCTCCTTGTAATTTTAAACTGGACAAATGAGAACAGAAAAAGGGTGCATGCATGGGAATTTAAAGCAAATCTTAAAAGTTGCATTAATAAAGGCTCATAATTTCCATTTTCTATCTAGGTTACACCAACAGTGTCTAGACAGGGGGAACTTCAGGAGCCAATCAGATTTAATCAGGGCCTCTTTGTCCATCTAACCCCTGAAACTACATATGCATTAGAATTTTAATAACTTCTTCATTACCAAACCTACTTTAAATGAATACAGAAAATGTATAAAAAGAAAAGACTGTCCAGCTGCGCCTTTACTGCAACAACTGCCACCTCTCTGTTTTTATTCTACAAGAAACTCTAAATCATCAATGGCTGTAAAAAATGTTCTTGTTGTTTTCAGACAGTATTTTTTTATSTCTCTCTCTGACCTTATCTCCTTACTTGATGCAAATTTATGAATCATCACTGAAAATCACTTCCATCCAATTATTCACAGTTCACACCATCACCCTGCTTTAACAATGTTATCATCTGTTTAGGTGTTAATGATGGTTTACTTTTGGTTTTTTTGTATAAAGTTCTAACAGATATTCTTAGCAGTGAAATAGTAAACCCTAATGCCCATTTCTGCTCAGCAGTTGTTGTTGTTGTTGTTGTTTTTGTATTTCTTTTGTTATGAATTACCTTTTTTTTCAAAGCATATTGGTTTAAGTTTTCCATCCTGACACTTTGACAGCTTCCTTGAAATACTATATACTGTATGTATTTTTTGTTCTTCTTTTACAACCTTCACATTGTGTTCCTTGCCTCTGATTTTACACAAAGCTGACTGGGAAAAACCGGCATCTTTTGACATGTAGCCGCCCCCCCCCCCCCCCCCCCCCCCCCACCCCCACAAGAAAAATTAACAAAGGAAGATGTCTTTTTGTAAGTAACCTGAAAGTTGGCCTATCACCTTTTGCTTTTCATCAAAGTCTCAAGCTGTCTAATCTTCCGCTTTTCAGTAAGATTTTGCTGGTTGGCCGAAGCTCAGTCAACCACCTTTTCACCCAGTAACCACTTAACCACTAACACTTAGATTTAAACCGCTGATAGCGGTTCAACAAGTCATTCAGCTACAACCTGCCTCTCACTCTTTTCACTTAAGAACAAGCTCGTTCAATTTTCCTCAGAATGCCAAGAACTCTCTTTGCACTTTACCTTTATAAACTGGTACCTGGCAGTGCTCATAACACACTTAGCTGAACAAGAAAAAGGTGGACACACTACAATCTTAACTAGAAACWTTTTTAAGGACATGCTAGTGATGTCAAATTGCCTGAATACCACCAAAGCAGCAAAACAAAATGAAGTACTGAACACTGTTGATACTGTTGGCTTTTATAAATTGATCATTTTTAGCAATAAATGTGTCGTAACTATTTTTTTTCTTGATTTATATAAAACAAAACTATCATTTGGTGGTTCAAAATCCCCATAAAAGGACTGGAGTAATCTCTCTTTTATACACAGTTGGAAGGAAAAAAAAAAGGCACTTGACTTTTGTGCCTATTTTCTATTTCATTTGAATACAAATACTTTTCTTGCTACAGTCTAATACACACACACCTCTGTTCTCCGCATTGCAAGTCATGGCTCATCTGTGATTAGACCACAGCTCCCAGCGTGCCTTGAAACACTTGGGAACCCCCAGGAGGAGCTGGAGGAAGTTAAGGGTGTCTGTGTGCTTTTCCCCACTGTGTTGTCATGGTGAAGCAGCAAGTTAATGGATGGATAGAAATGTGTTCATTAGAATCTGACATTTTCACCAGGTWGGTTCTTGAAAGCACTGACTAATATGAAGACCAATTTGTGGGGGAAAAAATGCCAATGGGCTTCAAGACAGATTTAGACCTTAAGTCAGTTTTCAAACATGCGTCACTCATCAACATTTCTAAGCCTAGAGGGGTGTGCTGGCATATTTGGAAAAAATAAAATATGTAAATCACAGCCCATCAAACCTCCCTTTATGGTGCAAWGGTCATAGTTTGTTTAGAAATGGTCATGACAGCCTTTTATTTTGTGTACGTCTGCATATTATTTGCAAAGTTTGGAAGAGTAATCAGTGGAAGAGCATCTATCTGATAAACATTTGTATTTAAACCAATTCAAAATGCCCACCACAGCTAACCAAACTAGCTAAGTCAGTTACCAGTTTTACAAATATTGATAAAATGAGTTATCCCCAACACACTGTCCAAGTACTACAACTTTTAGTTTTATGTTAGTCTTTATCAATTTGGATATATTTTTTACTGTGGAAACAAACTATAAAATCAACCCTCCTTAGTGAACTGATTATAATTGTGTGTATTTCAAAAAGACTGTATACTCTTTAATTTAAGATAAAAAACACACACTGAACGTCATTCTTTTCATAAATGCTACACTGAAAGGCTTCAGAAGGTTGTTTTTTTTGTCACACATTTGCATGCATTTTCATTTTGAGCATGAGGGCGAACAATTCAAAACCTTGGATGGAAAACTTGACTATGCTGCTGCTTACAGACAAGATTTGATAGAAGTTGTCCCTCAGGATTTCTTTTAAAGCTAGCAGACAAAAGGAATATCTGCTACAATAAATGCTCTTGTGATTAAAAGAGAAAGCGCTGGGTCTGTAGGGCAGCAATATTTGTATAAATACTGCTTTTAGCTTCTGTAGGTTTTTCAGTTTTGGACTGTCATGCTGTTTGGTTCAACCAGTAATTTAGCCCACACAAAAATATCTCCTACTGATGTTTGTAAAAACATTAATTATTGCCAGAGAACCAATTATAATGGCTTATGTAATTATTGTTTTGGTAATCTTTTGACTCATCTGGCAGCACAAATCTGCATGGGCAGATACAAGATTCTCACAATATCTCCAACAAAATAACATGTTTTTGATTATACAAAAGAAAATTTACCACATGGTTTAGCTGATTGTATGCTGTATACAGTATAAAAGCCTAATAATATTGCTACTATTATCCTGATGAGCACAATGGGGGCTACATTAGCTTGATGGTCAGTGCCAACAGTCTTTCATTCCTGAGGCTGCAGGTTTGAGCCCAGTTTGCATCAGGAAGAGCATCCAGTGTAAAATAATCACCTAATCTCAATGAGAGTTCACTCACTATGGTGACACCAAAAGAAGGGAGAAGCTGACACAACAACATACTAAGTGATATCATTATTTATACTTTTAGCTATACTTTACTGCAACCCCAGTTCACAAATGTGTGATATTAGGTATAAAATGTAAATAAAAGCAGAATAAATGATTTGTAAACATCACAGGTGCACATTTTAGTCACATTGGAACATAGTAATCACACCAAAATTTTCATCTAAGAAACATTTCTTTTCTCTGGGGATGGGGGTAGGGGGTGGGGTATTTTTGAATGTAATGGCAGCAACATGTTTAAAAAATTGAGACAGGGGTATTTTTCCCACTGTGAAGCATCCTCTTGTCTCTTAACAAAAGTCTGTTACAGAAGGAGACCAGCTGCTGAAATATTTGGGAGGAATGTAATCCCATTCTTTTTTTAATGTAGGATGTTCACTCAACAGTCTGGGGACTTCTTTGCCTTATTTTACATTTTATGATGTGTCAAATGTTTTCAGTGGGTGAGAGGACTGGACAGCATATGTTGCCATGAACATAAATATACTTTTCTACTTGATGTTCTGAAAAATACATTTTTTTGTGCAACATACATTTTGAAAGGCATATTCTTTCCATGTACGGTGCAACTATTTTATGTTTTTATACTGCTTAAAAGAATAGCATCCTCAGATAAATTCATATGCGGGACAATCAGCACTTTTCCAAAATTAGGCAGGTCACAAC
>NW_013952432.1:2514544-2524288 GCF_001266775.1 Austrofundulus limnaeus | reverse complement strand
CCATTGTTCATATTTTAACCAATTCCATCTGGTTTCTTAATGTTACTTCCTTTGTCCCTGGCTGAGCCGGGTCGTAACAGTCCACTTCACATTTGCGGTTAACTCCCTTTGCTTCTTTGTGTCCATTGTGAGAACTCTGGACAATTACCTGCAACTGTGAGATAACCCTGGACGCAGCCAAACAACTTAAACAATAATTCATGTTAAAGTGGTTTTATGTATTTTTCAGAAGGGATATTGTCTGTTTTTGTAGGTTTTTTTTGCCTCGCTGTGACCACCTTTCACTCATTTACTTGCAGATACAGTATATACATATAGCCCAGTAAAATTAATGTGTGTACTAGGAGCTCAGCACCGGTGCCAAGATTATAATTTCCTTCTTCTTTTGATTGTGTTTTTTTACAGGACTCTGTCTGGCAGGCTGCCACTCAACCTTTTTACCCAGCACAAGGCATCTCTCTGGGTCAAAACAGGAAAAAAACTGTACTTGTGCTTWATTTCTCACTAAACCTTCCCTGATTGTTTTCATGTAATATTGAGTTCATAATATACGATTTCCGTAAACTCAAATTAGCAGTTTCCCCGTTTTAATACAAAATTAAACATTTTGAAATGTTATGGCAATATAAAATAATAACATTTTAATGACAAAAATTTTAACATCAGCTTAACTAAAACGCCGATTGTGAGGTAAACCAGCAACCTGGAACGATGAATGTGGTGAATGGCCTAATTAAGTTATCAATAATCTAGAACCATGTGGTTTGTCTTAAACAGTTTGTCTATATTTATCAGTATGCTCATTCTGAGTACTCATTAAAGATCGAAAAGCAGCTTTTTAGCCAGAGTGTGTTTTCATAAAGATGCTAGACTTACTTACTTACTTACAGTGTTCTCTCTGTGTTCTGCAACTGTTGCAGATTTATATGTTGAACGATACAGTTAGATCACTGTGGCCTTGTTTTTCTGACAACATCACGTGTTCTCTGTTATAGCAAAAAGAAAACAGGTGGCTAAAGTCTTGACCTTGCTGTAAAGAGTTGAAAATGTGAGTGTGAATGGGTGAATGTCTGTTAGTGTAAAGCGCTTTGGGGTCCAGAGGGACTTGAAAAGCGCTCTGTATGTTCAATACCATTTACCATGAATGGGAAAAAGAAGGAACATTTGTCTATACAACTTTTTGGCATGAATCTCTGGATTTATCATGGTGGCAATTTCTGGCTGGGATTAAATCAACATTTTCTGCATCATTATTACTGATAACACGTTTCACAATATTTAACATGAGTGGCTGATGGGTAAAAAAAATTCTAGCTTCCTGTTAAAACTAGCCGTGCTGCAAAGCCAGTGCAACCTGGTACGTAAACAGGAACAACAAATGGAGGTTTGAAAAAGCTAGTAAACACTTTTCTTCTGGTATCTCCACCTATGAAAAAGATGATGCCTTTTGCAACTTGTGAGAAAGTACTGTAAAGCTGCTATATCCTTCAAAATCTATAGGATAGTTGAACTTAATTTACCATGAACAAGCACTACTTTCAAATGGTTTAAAATAAGGCCTGAGTAATAAGCACATTTTCATTCTTACAAAGGGAACATGCAGGACTCATAATAACACAGCACACGTTCCAAACTACCTGATGACCTAGAGACAGAAAGAGGAATTCATTGAGGTGGAAAATTATCAAATGGAGATATTAGGGCGAGGGCAAGTCAAAGAGAAAGTGAGACAAGAGTTGGAAAGAAATCATGGAGGGAAAAAAAAAGTCATAGGATCATGTTTAAGAGACGCAGGGAAGCTTACCTAAAGATGACCTCTCTGGTACACCGGCCACGTACGGTCCGTCAATAAACTTGGGTTCATTGTCATTGATGTCCTGCACTTTGACCACAAACTCAGACCTCGGCTCCACTGGTAAGTTGGTTAGTCGGTCTATAGCTTGGGCTTGGAGGGTGTAATAAGCCTGAGCCTCCCGATCCAGGCGCTTCGTGGCATGAATGTCTCCGGTGTTTTCATCAATGGTGAAGATGGATGTGGCGCCCTCTCCAGATAACACATACTTCACCTTGCCTTCCCCTTTGTCCACATCTGAGTGCAGCTGTTTAAAGAAAGAAAGGCATAGATACTAAATAACTTACTGAAGCAAATTCTGTTAATATTTTAGCTGATAAAATTGGCCTAATAAAGGATGACCAGAGGGCTTCTGTTCCATCCAATCATTATAGCAGTAATGATTAAACCAGTAATACACCAGCAAGGTTGACATCCCACATTGTACATTCAGAAATAACAAGCCAGGTTTATTGTCTGAACTGAACAAATTTGAACAACATTGTCTTTTAGTACATTTAATGTGATTTACATATTTTAACGTGTTTTGTGATATCAAATGCATTTATGCTGCCAGGCGTTAGCAAGTATTTATTATTTAAACCATGCAAATTTCCCCTCTCATGTCACTGCAGATGTCTACAGAAAACAAGAGCGAATACATGGTGTTTACTCACTTCCTCTCTGTTCAGGGTTGTGGGTACATCATGTTTACTGCATAAATATTAGAATCAGATCAAAAGATCAAGACGAGCAAAAAATTATTCATGAATTATTTCCCCCCACAAACACATTCTTTTTTGGCTTTTGTTTTCACAAATAATGGGAAGGGATAAAATATTGCCACTTAAAGTAAGGGACACTAATTAGATGGTCATTACAAATAAAACAATTTTTACATTAAATCTCCTACAATGAATAATCAACAAAACTGGCTTTAATTATTTTAATACCAGTTGTCACTAAATGGTATTTTTCAGGAAACGTTTGCAGTTTTATACTAAATTTAATCAATTTTTAATCCAAGTTAATTTTGTGACAGAAAAAAAAACTTGTGTCGAGTGAATATTTAATTAATATCCAGTGTTTAAAATCATTATATACTCAAATCAATTTCCCATTAAACACATTGCTGTAAATGTTATAAACTGAGGGACATTAAAATAAAATATGTCCTGAATTACCCTGAAGCCCTTTAGCATGTTTATCTGACAGTTATCATATGCTCTGCTGTTGTAATTTTCTGGCCAAAGGAGGAGAAAAAAACCCCACTGGTATCAAGATATAAATACTCCTCAGTACACGGAGGGTTTCATCGCAGGTCCAGCACCCTGGGACTTCTGTACACTGAGCAAACGGAGGGAAGCAGAGGACTAATGGGAGTCAGAGCCACTGTCCAGGTTGAAACTGCCAAGATCCTGCAGTACATCAGGAAGAAGGTCCCCAGTGATAAACTGCTAAGTGAATGTCTCTGGGCTGGGTCGACTAGGGTCGACTGTCGAGAAACACTTGACTGTAGAGTCTTCCACATGCTGTTTGGTAAAATACAGTTGAGATTTATTAAGAGTTTTCTTCAACAGTGGCTTTCTCGTTGCTACTCTCCCATAAAGCTTAGACTGGTGAAGAACTCAAGCAACAGATGTTGTACTTGCAGTCTCTCTCATCCCAAATGTTGAAGCCCTTCAGAGTGGTCACAGGTGTCTTATTGTTCTCACTACTCTCTTTTTTGCACGGTCACTCAGTTTGTGAGGACAGCCTGCACTTGGTAGATTTGCACACGTCCCATTTCTTGATGAACGATTTAGCAGAACTCCTTGGGATGTTTAGGGACTTGGAAATCATTTTTGTATCCATCCCGACTTATACATTTCAATAATCTTTTCTCTGATTTCTTTCAGTATTACAGTTAGGGCTCACTTATAGTTGCACTTTTGAGTGTAGCGCAGTGCTCTACTGACAATAAGTGGACCTGAGTAAGCAGTATAGGTGTTTATACCTGATACTTGTACTTTATGTGTATGTTGGTGCAGTATCCTCCAAAAGGACACGTGGCAGTACATTTTATATCATGGAAATGTTGTAAAAAGAAGAACAAATGCTTGATGGACAAAGTATCTGAATAGACCACGATCCACTTGTTGTAACCCTCAAACTAGAGGAGTGGCTCCGACAGATCCCAGGAACAACCTCAGACAGCTTAGCCCAAAAGAGTGTGGCCCCACACGCTGAACCTTCAAGCTCCCAGACCCCTGTTTTGGTGGGTTTATTTTTGGAAAATGTTATTCTGAATCAGTGCTGGTAGTTAGGAAAAAGGTAAAATATTTCTGTAACTGTGCAGCAAAAAAGAAAAAAAAAGGTAACACATATTTTACACACAATCTATGCAGCCTCCAAAAGACCATTCTGCTGTTGACAGAGATTAAACATTTGTAAAAGCTAGACAAGCCTTTATAATTGGCTTTAAAACTTATTCTCAAAGCATCAAAATATTATACGAGCAACTCTGAATAAAGAAATTAACATTATCATGACAAGGAACTGAGCCTGAATAATCCTCTTTGAAGTTGGAGTGTTCTGACGGCCAACAGCTCCTTCCACATGAAGTGATCACAGCAAACGTGATGGAAAAGGCTGTGGTTAGTGCTGAAAGATGGGCAGACAGACCGTTTTTAGCTGTCAGCACACTGCTGAGTGTCTGTCTTTTCTCTGTCATCACAAACATGAAAAAGCACCATCAGAGCATGTAGAGCAAGTATTTCAGGGTCTGCTTTTCCCAATTTTTGATATTTTGTGTTGAAAATTTACAGAATAAAATCTCCACTGACACTGTAACAACTTTACTACTGTCCTGAATCTACAATATGTTTTCAATCTTGCATCAAAATGCATGAGAAATAAACAGCTTTAAATTCAAACCTTTTTTTTTACCATGAAATTACTGCTCTGAAAAGACAAATTGCACCTGATGACTCCAATAAACTAGAGACAAATAGTATTTAGAAAGTGTTATTTTAGCAGTAATTGAAAGGTAACCAGATTGTTGTGGCTCTTAAATCTAACAGCCCAACACTGAAACTTGACAGTAACTCATAGTATTTATCAAATCTGCAATGAGAGCGTTAGAATATTGAGGGTGCAAGTCAAGATTATAATTTACCCAATAACCTGTGTTCCATAGCTTTCCTATTCATTTATTTTATTGTAAATTTAATGAAAAATATCTTGACGACAAACTGAAATCCATTGCAGGATACTGATTTTCAGTGCTGCTATGGGCTCAAATAGTCCCAGCTAAGACTCTAAAAATACCAAATCCATTCAGTTCTACCTTGAGATTTAATKACAGAAAAATAACAGAATTAGCAACAATGTCTAGCAATTTTCAAGAACAGTTGTATTTCGCTRCTGGGAATTCAAAAAAACCTTTACCTTGGTTTGAAAGAGTTCCAATAGTTCACCTTCAATCAACAACAACAAAAACCTCTCAAACATAGTGCAGTGATTAAAAGAACTACTCAGAACAAACAAGTTATTTAAAGCAACACGAAGCCGACTAAAACTAAGGTCACCAAGTGTTCAGATGGGTTATTAAACGTACATAGACTAAACTATGGGTCTCCTTAAATTTACAGTTCTTTTTACTGAAGTAGCCGTTTGTAGAGTAGTGGAAATGTTTTGAACATTTATTTGCTTTCATGTTGTGAGTAGCTCATCAAATGACCTTAATTTGGTGAAATGGATTATAGCTATAGTTTAGTTGGAATGAAACTCTGTTTCTTCAAACTAAGGCCATTCAACAATCTGTTTACAGCAGGTTAGACAAATACTGTTCATAAGCTTTTTTTTACAAATCCTCATTTCTAGAGATCTGCAGGAACACTTGAAGCAGCATAGCTTTCCCAGCCTTTAAAACAGTTGTGATATGGCAGTTGCTTCAGCTGACAGCAGTAATCTGCCAGTTTCCTGTCTCTGCAAAAAKAGGAGATGTGGAGACACACCAGCATAACGAAACAATACCCGAAATGGGTGTAAAAAGCCAGCATTGTTGTTGATCTTGACACAGCTGCTGCCAGTGACCGTTTATTTTGTACCAACATATACACCTTGAGAGAATGCATTTCAGTGGACATTGCTGAACTTTAAAGACTCTTTAAACCAAAAACTGAAATTGTTGCACAGAAGCGTAAAAACTAAAATGCACCACCGAACGATTGTCCATTCCCTCTTCCTACATATCCATCAACCAGAATATCTGAAGAGATGTGTAACCAAAGGCAACTGGAAGACAGCAACATCCTTTTGTGTTTGTCAGGAAATTCTCTTTCCTCACAGCACCATGCAGCTTTTTGAGTCTCACTCTGCTCAGAATCAGAAGCCTGCACATTTTCTTCTAGGACAGTTTGATTTTAGGAGTACTTCAATTGCATAATCTCTAACTTGGTCAGCTTTTATTCCTCACTTTCTTGTGAAAGAACTCTTGGAAAAGACCTGTCCACTTTCATCTTCAGCTTTCTATTGGTTTGCCTGAATTGCTATACGAAACCTTTATTAATCTTGCCAGTAGGTGACACAGAACTTCAGAGYTTAAAAGCTGTTCTTGGACTCACTGCAACTCAACTTTACGAAGAGGAGCAAATCAATAGTCTTTTATTTTTAGGATCACAGAACACTTTCTACAGTACTTTTCAATTAGACACTGGCTTCTCTTGCTTACTTTGCAGCACAATATAAAAAAGAAAAGCCAATAGAGCAGCATTTTATTAGGATTGCCATGAACAATGGCAATCTATTATTATCCACCTCTAAACTTGACTCTTTATTTATTTATTATTCATCCCAGAACTTTCACCGTTAATGCGGTCCGGCCCCATGAAAAATACATCATTGCGTCGGCGCCGATCTCACGAGGTGTGCTATTGTTTATCTTTACATAATCTGTTACCAAGGCGACGTAATCCCCAAAAAACTAATCTAAAAATCCCCATTGGATTACATGGGAAGCTCCTCACTCTAGGTCATGTGACCTTAGAGTGTGAGCGCTGTAATTTTAAAGAAGAAATTTGCAAACAAATTCCTACTACAGCCACRATTTTCACGTTACAAAGACACATTACACATCAAAACGTAGGAATTTTTGTCTTCTTTCAGAAAATGTGTGTGGTTTGGCTCTAAGACAATTGGTTTTCTCTCTACGTGCTTCAGAAGCCAGCAAAACCAAGTTCCTTCTCATATCTCTTCCATTCAAAAAATGGTCAAAACTGGATTCATAAGTCTAATGCTGCGTTCACACCGAACGCGATTTCAGCTTCAAAATCGCAGCCAACGCTGAAGTTTGAAGCTTGTGCACTTTGAGGTCAGACGCAGGACAGCTCTTGAAGCGCTGCATGGCAAGAGCCTCCCCGCCCCTCCCTCCTCTGTCGGGCTCTGTTTAATGTCGGACGAGGAAGTGRCTTTGCTTTATTTACAGAGAGCAAGAGCATGTCACGTTCATCAGATAATTAATTCATAATTAATTCACCAGATAATTCAGAGTAGAGGCTCACAGCTCGCTTTCAGGACTATTTTTCCAGTCTGATGAGTCGCTGCCACGCATTGGTGCTGAAATCTCCTGTCAGGACACCGACTGCAGGCACTCGATTTCAGCTAAAGAGCTCCKCTCCATCTGTTTCAGGTTAGTGGACATCATTCAGTAAACTGTCCCGTTGGGAAATATGTCGCTACGTCACACAGTGGAGTCTCTCTGATTGGTTGACGCGGCGCGTCGAGCTGCAAAAGTTCAGATTTTCTAACTTCAGCGATTTGCGCCTCAGCGCGTTGAACGCTCAGATCGTTCAAATCGTTCAAATCGTGCTGCTCTAATCGCGCTTGAGTCGCCGCAGCACTTCCCGACGCTGCTTGAAGCGCGTCCACCATAGACTTTGCATGTAAACCTGATGCTCTTGATGCTGAAATCGCGTTCGGTGAGAACGCACCATAACACTTACTACTAGCCTCTGTTTGACATATTGAACTGAAACTTGGTTTACTGGTAGATGACATTAACCTCTGTCACATACTGGAGCGGAAACTTCAAAAACAAGATAGCAGCCGAAGGATCTTCGGCCACTTTTTCTCTATGCAAATGAAAGGACATATTTTCAACATGAATGCACCCCCACAAGTTATACGTTAAAACGACCGACTCAGCCAGGGGAACTGTGTTCTTACTCAACTGTATATTTCATTGTTACCACATGCGACGCAGTAGGCCCACAAAGACACCCAACAAATGCCATTGTAAATGAATGGAGAAGGCCTCAAAGCCTTCAAAACCTGAACGCTTTTTAAAGTATCTCATGAACCACTGATTTTAAATTTTATAAAACTCTAACACAGTCATCATTGGACAATCCTCTGTCACTGTCCAACAGTTTTGTCCAACTCTGATAGAAAATGGCTGTCCAAGCAACCCTGGATTACCATGTAAGTGCTGGACATCAGCACATTTTACATATGCTGAATGAATTTAATGTGTGAAATTAAGTGTGAAAAATCTTTAGAACAACTGATCCACTTTATTAGAGTATTCAAGTCTTACAAATGACAAAAATAGTATAGAAAAATGTCTGTTAGCAAAATATTTCATGTACCAAAGCACAAATTCAGCGAGAAAACACACAAAATGACTTATAAATCAGTCATTTCTTGACCTTTTAAAGGTAATATTTGCTAAAGCAGTTGCTTCAATTGAAAACACAGACTTAATACATATTTAGGATGGCCACTAAAAATGTCTTATACAGCAACCACTTATAGCAACATAGGACGAGTTTTGCACAGCTGGCAATCCTCTCATAGTTTCTCCAGGAACTATTCTAGTTTATGTTACAACCTGCTCGTACATTATTATTGTCCAAACCTTTATTTCAATTTATCTGTAAATGTCATCATCTCATTATAGGATAAATAAGTGTGTTATTTTGGGTTCTGAGTGCAGCCCTGTGGGCTTTGAGAATGCTTAGGTCAATATTATTTTTGGTGGCACTGACGGAATACATGTTGAATAGAGGATACAACACAAAGGTCTTTTATTAATGGAATCTATCAGATGATAGATGCCACATTGAGGGTGTGGGGGTGGGAGGTTGTGATTGCATCAACTGTGTCCTCAAACTTAAGTACATGTGGCCTCTCTCTTATAGGACTCGCCATGTTTATTCACCATCTTGTGCTGTCAGGAGCAGAGCTGGAGTAAATTGTCAGTCGTGGAGAGAGTCAACATTTAATCTGGAGGAAGCCAGCCGTGGCCGCTTGTTTCCAGCAAATGCCACGGACGAGAAGGACAGAGCGGGTGGGGCCACAAAAGCATGACGACCAGGTCAAAGGTCAAGAGCAGCATGTGGTCTTTTCTGTGAGCTCTTTGACTTCCTGTACATTTCAAACAGAAAAGAGACCAACCTCAGCGTGACATAAAACCTGTGGCATCACACCTAACATACTTGTCAACCCTTTCGGACATGTACCTGTATGCTGACCTTCTGAATCCATAGAAATCCTATAAAGTRCTCTCACACAGCACAAACTTTATTTACAACATAACTGGTTGTACTCAATGACCTGTGATGCACAAAGTCTGTGATTGCGGACAGTGTTTCCTGGGGGGGGGGGGCTACTTGTTTTATAAAAACATAAATTTACGTGACTCGCCTGCAATTATGGTGATAAATTTACACATACATGAATATTTAATTGCCCAACTACACCCTAGTTCAGGACTCCTCATGATTTTTATCAATAAAATTATTGTTGATAATAAGTGATTAGAACTGTGTGCAGCAGATGATCCAAGTCCAGAGTTCTCAGTTTGAAACCTTCTGGAGCTCTTCTGTGTGACTCTAGGTGTGACAGAGTGTGGATGGTTGATTGTCTCTTTT
>NW_013952432.1:2498208-2514363 GCF_001266775.1 Austrofundulus limnaeus | reverse complement strand
TATATATATACTGCATATTGGAAATTGATGTGCTACCATTGAGCAAATTTATTTTTGAAATTCCAATTTGCGCATTTTCATAGTCAATGGAAACGCAGCTAGTGTTTACTGACAACAAGATTGTTAGATGTAAAATAAATTTGAAGCTGTTTTTTTTTTACTAAATCTGTAAGACTCTTTCAGTACATCTGAATTTCCTAGAAAAGGGGTTAAAGTCATACTTTTCTGACAACCCATAAGCTTTTTTTTTAACCGTGTCCTGTCCGGCAGTGTGAAACTCAGATTTAATGTCTGAGTGTCAAGATTAGGCCCAACAGTTTTACTTTCAAAGGTGCAGCAGAATGGCTTTCTCCATGATCCTCCACAATCCATAAGCTTTGACACGCATGCTCTCAGTAATCAAACTTCCTTTTTAATTTTTAATTGTGACATTTCAAGTTTTATTCCTKTAACAGAGAGTTAGAGATGCTCCTGCTGCAAAAAATCTCAATAGTTGCTCGGTAATTCTTTTCTTTGCTTTCCCTCGGGGTGAGCGTAGCACAGCAGGCAGCGCGGCGTGCCGCAGCGGTGTAGCTCAAAGGCACTCTCGGGGATTGTGAGGAGGGGTGGGATCTGAACACCAATCCTCCTGAAATCAGTGCTGACACTTATCATCACTTTGTATTCCGGCAGTTCTCCTGGGACCAGCCTGTTACTTTTGTGTTTGCTTGTCTGCCTGCGGAGCAACAGAAAAAAAAAGAAAGAAAAAAAAGGAGGCGAAGAGCACAAAGGAGCTCATAACAACTCGCTGATTTATGCTGCTTGTTTAACTAGAAATATTGCTCAGTGTGTTCAAGTGTTTGATTTTTGCAGCTTTAGAATTAGATGCGATAAGAAAGCAGAAAAGGGAAAGTGCAAACCTCAGTATTTTTTTTCTCACTCTCTTTTGGTCATTTTGGCGTGACTTTGCACAACACCAACTGGAGTAAACATAATATCTTCAAGCAGACAAAAGAAAATGTAAATTTACATTAAAAAAAACCAAACTAAAACCCATACTTCAAGCTCTGCATGTTTATTTTGAGAAAAGTAAAATGTCCTTTCTTCAAAACGCTGTGCACGGCACAGAAATATTGGAAAAGGACACAAAAATACAAGAACTACTCAACACGTTGCGCTAAAACAGCCTCTGCTGTTGCTGCTGAGCCCTCAGCAAACAACTGCTTTCAAAATACTTCAGTGAACAGATCAAACAGATCGGCTTATCTCGGATTCTCAGCAAGAAAGATGGTGCAGCATGTTTTTAAAATAACTAAACAGGAAAAGAACAAGAAACACAAAGGGGACAATATTTCGCAACCTTTAACTTCCTGTAGATCTGTACGGAGAACATTTGGTTTCCAAAAGGCCAATCAAAGCAAAAAAAACAAAAACAAAAAAAAAGGCTAAATATTAAACCGGGGGAAAAATTTCCCAGATGGATAGTTTGGAAAACATTTCCAGTCCTTTTTTAACAGTTGCTGAATATATCATTTATGGCACAGTTGGTTGAAAACATGTTTGCATGAACACAATAAACCAGACATTCTTGCTTTCTGAAGCATTTATGTTCAGTTTGGTTGGGTCATCATAACCACTGATCGCACTGACCTGAGGTGGCTGTGGTGTAGTGGTAGGGCAGGGGACTTGGGACCAGAAAGTCACAGGCTCAACTCCCCGCTGTGCCCACATGCCGTAGTGTCCTTGAGCAAGACACCCAACCCCCAATAGCTCCTGGGCAGCTTACATAGCTGCCCGCTGCTCCACTTGGGTGTTTCTCACATGTGAAGGGTCAAATGCAGAGCACAAATTTTATCATTTGCATAAGAACATGCATTGATGAGAAATAAAGTATTTTTACCTTTTGAAAGAAAAGTTTGAACCTGAGATTTCACAATTTCGCAGACATTTCGCCAAACATCATGTACAGTATAAGGTTTGATATAAAAACAATTAGAAATTATTTTATCATTAAGATGATCTTACTTTAAATCTCTGGCAGGAAAGGTGGCGGGCAAAATGCATTTATTTGGAATTTTCATTTAATGACATCAGGTGCCAAGTCAAAACAGACCGATAGGCAGGTTGTTGGCACAAAATTGCACAATTTCACCAAAATCATCAACTCCCCAGGTAAAAGTAAACTGTCCCTATAGGTGCAAAAAAAGCAGGAAGTTTAGAGTGAATACATCCAACATTCACATAAATCAAATATAGGCAAACATTGGAACAATTAAAGCTCCCATCACCATTAAAGAAAAGAACTAAAAGAAGTGCAGGCGAGGGCTGCAGGGCAGCTGTCACTGACATCACACCCAGACAGGTTTGGTTTTTCATTCGGCCATGCTCTGGTGGGTAGCCATGGAGCTGGGCTTTGAGAAAGGCTCAGCAGCTTCTCTTTTATTTCAAACTGGGAGGTGGGGAATTAGCCGTCATTATGGAGAGACTGTAGTCTGTCAGTGAGACGTCTGCAGATGCATGGGATTTGTACACATAAGCTTCTACTTATTGTGACTGAATAAAAAAAGATGTGCTTTACTTTAGAGCCTTTTTTGGCCTAGTCTTTATTGCTTTTTTCCTTGCTTGTTTGTTCAGTTTTTTTGTATTTTTAGCTTGTTTTCCTTGGCTTGACTGTAACATTCAGCTTGTCATATTTGACAAGAAATACCATTACTGTCAAATTTAGTTAGACATACATATATGAACTGCTTCTGTACTAACAAACTTATGTAAATTATTTGACGTTTGACAGCTACACCAGTGGAAATGCTTCTTCCTTTGTTTGTTTGTCACTTGTCACTATCAGAAACAAGTGAGGCACCCTGTGGGGCAAATCTTTTTAAATATGAACTTACAAAAAGTAAGGTAGTTCGTGTTTGGTAGATTATTCCTTTGTTGTGACAATGCTTCTTGGCAATACATCATATACTGTTGGAAACCCTGTTAATTTTCCTTATAAATGGTGCCACATTTGTAAGGAACATATATTTGTGGGATGAGCAGCTGAGTAAGTGGGTTGCACACATTAAACATTTGCTGTATCTATTGACACTTGTTTAGATTTGATTTGATTTATTGATTCAACAGGAAAAGATTACTAAAAATCAACCCTGACTCAGCATAATTGCTGTTTTACAGCAAGTTCCTGTTCTGCAGCACATAAAACACTCAGAAATACAGCATCACAATCACATCATTATACACCATAGACACAAAGACGAACAAGCATTCCAAATTTCAAAAAGGCAGCATTTGCAAAATCGGACGTCTAAATATGAGCAAAACAAAAAGTGTCCAGCAGATGGCAGACAAGATTCTTCTTAAAGGGCTGTAGTTTTGAAATGGACTTTATGTTTTGAGGAATGTCATTCCATGCTTTAGTATAAACATAGAWRAAAGACMTCTGGCCGTAACAGTTTTTAAAAGTTGGYAATATCAGTTGTCCTTTTGTAACAGATCTAGTTGAATGACCACTTCCAGAATTTGATTTGGGCAACAATGCACATAGAGTTCCATAACTGGCACCTTGGAAGATCTGAAAATATGAATTAATACCACTATACCTAACATAATTCTGAAAAGTCAAGGCATCAGACAATGAAAGAACTGTACAGTGATGAGTCCAACCAGGAGGTTTTTTGTAGGTCCTGTTGTAGAGCCTAACTATGGGTTCTAAGATTTCATTTGTTGTAAGAGACCAAAGAGATAAACAGTACGACATGGTTGAGAGTATAATGGCATGAAGATAGATATTTGAAACAGAAGATGTCAGATTGGATCTAATTTTTGAATAAACGTATAATTTCTGTTTCAACTTAGTGGTTAAAACTTGTACATGATTATGATAAGTCAAATGAGAATCCAAAGTAATTCCAAGATATTTGTAGGTAGTGACAATATCAAGGGGTTTGTTTAAAAAGTGAGTTGATTTGTTATATTGAAATGTCTCCTGGGTGAGGAAAAATACATTCACACGGTTTTTTTTAACATTAATTGACAAAAGATTATCTTGAAGCCAACCATGAAATGTCTGAAGATCTGCTTGTAACTGACTATTAATAGATTCAATATTGAAATCAGACAAAAAAAGAACAGTATCATCAGCATACMTTAAAATATTTGAATACTTCAATATTTTTGGAAGGTCATTTATGTATAATAGGAAAAGCAATGGGCCCAGTATGCTACCCTGCGGAACTCCCACTGAACAGGGCAGAGACCCGGACACAGAGCTTCCATGTTTCACAACATGACACCTATCAGTCAAACAAGAGGAAAACATTTGCATTGCGGATGATGGAAGTTGAAAAGAAATCAACTTTTGTAAGAGAGTATAATGATCAACTGTGTCAAACGCTTTACAGAAATCAATATAAACAGAACCAGTTACTTGACCTTTGTTCAAAGCAGCACGTATTTGTTCAGTGAATAAAATTAATGCAAGCATGCAGACATGGTTTTAAGCACCTGATACCTCCTGGTGCTGCCAATCATAAGATTTATTGCCAAGAAGGTTTATTCCAACAAAGAAATAATCTACCAAATACAAATTTCCTTACTTTTTGTGCTAAGTATGTAATAACCAAACCATATGTAAAACCATATGTATATATGCTGTGCACCCTGCCTGCACTGTTCATTTATTTCTGTTACCCAAATTTTGTTGTTGTTTTCTTTGCTATTTACTTATTATTTGCTGTTCGACATTTTGATTTTACACTATATATACTACCCTAAATATTTGTTTATTTACTCTTTGTGCATTTACTGCAAACTTACTTTTTGTATTCTGTATTGTCTTTATTTTTATTCTGCATATTGAGTTGAAGGATTTCTTCTCATCGTAAGAATTTCATTGCATTGTTGACTCTTGTTAACCTGCACATGACAATAAATGAATTCCGAATCCTGAATAACCAGAAAGAAGAATAAGCACATAATTAAAAGGCCAGTTTACAGATAGATCCAAAGTGGAGATATTTGGTCTTAAATGTCAGATTTTTTGTACAAAGTGAACCCCATATTATCACCAACATTTCTGTCTCTATCAAGCATGGRTAGAGACAGAAATGGAGTCAGTGGAGTCAACCATGAACTACTCAGTAAACCAAAGAAGTGGGATAAAGAGTTACACCAATGTTTTTATTTTTAATGTTCCAAGAAAACCAATTACTCTGCAAGTTTTTGACAATGAGTCACTTTTAAGTGTGTGTTGTTTTAATCTGGAAACATAAATAAGATGTCATCTTTGCCTGTCAGTAAGTATTTCTTTTGTGACAGTTTATTTTTTCCCAGAATGCAGACAGACAAGATTACAACAGTTTGTAAGAAGGTAAAACATGATGTGCCTGTTTGTTGGGAGGGAAAATGCAATAATGCCTCTGCATAGTTAGGTCTTAAAAACAAAGATGGATAGAATAAAAATAAGTAAAAGGGAACCTTACTTAAAATAATCGATGATGCCTAAACCAAGGCAAAAAGTCACATTAAAAATTATTACATTGTTGCCATACCTCTACTCAAGTTAAACTCTACATTTGACTTTTTTGTTTGTTTCTTTTTGTTGCTTGGGGGTAAACTCTAGCTTATTGACCTRTTAGATAATTCTTCAGCTATGGAGAGTGATTCTGACAACTTTTGTATTTTATTTTTATTTTTTATTTATTTTTTGCTGCTAAAGTGGGTTAATTAAAATGTTTTTTAAAGACCCTCTTCAGAGTGGACACTTGAGAGCTATAAACAGGACTAAATGGTGGTTTTATTAGCTTGGTTCTTCATGAAAGTTGGAGCTAGATGAGGTAATAAGCACTAGATTAAAACATTCTCTAGGTGGAAATGTTTAGGTAAAAGGCAGTAAAAGATACGTGCTCAACTCTTTGCTGTCAGACGCACTTTGGAGCAAATTTTAGGATGGCCCTAGTTGTATTCACATAATTCACATAAACAGCAATTCAGGGTTAACAGAAAAATTTAGAGTTGGTGACTAAGTTACAGCAGAGTTTTGTTTTGGTCAGTTGGTGGGAATTTCTCCTGGCTACACAAACAGACCAAATTTACACAAAGCCAAGCAAATATTGGCTTGGCTGAACACTCCAAAAAAGATTTAAAAAAATGCTGTATAGYCAGAAATGTAAGAGAAAAAAAGCATTTAAACTGTCATTTTGATGTTGAAGCTGTGTATATCTAAAGGCTTTGTTAAAAATGCATCAATATGAATTAAGTGATTCATGTGTCATTATATGTTCCTTCTAAGTAAGCACAAATTTCAAGTCATTTATTAGAAATTTGTTTTCAGTTGGAAATAAGCTGATTTAAAGCGGTGCAATAAGGTTGCGTAATCGACTCAAATGAGAACAAACAGACATACGTGTGTCAAGACTTGACAGCAGACACAAAGCAAAGTGCAGACAGTTATTTTTAGAGGATAAATATGAAGATGCTGCGGTGCAGTTTGCAGCAGGAACAAGGCTGCTGCCGTCTCTGAGGCGGCAGCTGCTCACATGAGACAATCGGCTTTCAGGGAAAGTCAGGAGAAAAAAAACTGATTTTGAGAATTGTGACTGCCATTCAGACATTTTGTTCCCATCAGACAGCGACCGCTTATATCTGCACCTGCCGGCTGAGTCATAACACCAGAGACACAACAGCTCTGTTTCRGTGTGTGGAAATTGAATTGAGACTTTCAAAGACCTGAACTGCAAGAATTCCCCACGCAAAGATAAATGTGTGCACACCTTTTGTCTAAAATCCATCTTCTTATCCAGTTATTCTTGACTCTGTAAGGAAATCAGTAAAAAATGTACCTGTGAAAAACCATGAGGGGCCAAGACCAAAGATTATTGGTAACAACTCCCGTGTCAAAGGCAATGGCTTACTTTTTCACAGTTTTACCACTTCGGCTCTGTTGCTACCTCACTTTGAGGCACAAAAGTGCATTGGCATGGGATGGTTTTGTAATCCCCTTGTCACCCCTGATGATTCAGAATACACATTGGGGTGACCAGAAGAGGTCTAGACATTTTGTGAAAGAGCCTCAAAACTCTCCTTTACTCCTATTCCACTTACCCTAACACCATAACATTTTAGACAACGTGTGCCAACTTGTAAAAAAATTATCCAACAAGAAAAATGTCAAAGCTGGCGATGGGAATAAAAAAAAAAATACTGTAAGCCTCTTTTGGATCTATACATACTGCAATGCTAACATGTAGATTGAAAATGCTTTTGATATGATTAAAGTAGTCCTAACAAATTTTCACAAGTCGGCATAAAATGTCTAAAATGTTATAGGGAGTTAAAGGGGACATATGCAATATCCACTGTCCGCTGTTAAACACATTTTGTTGTATGCCTGGAGTCTCTAGAAGTACTGAAATGTAAATTTAGTGTCTCCCAGTACTGTGTGGATATCTTTATATTCTGTTTGGGTCATATATTTTTCAACCCGTTCAATTTTCTCTTTATGATGTTTTTGGAAGAACTAGAARAGGTGGCTGGGGAAACATAGGTCTGGTCCTCTCTGCTCAAGCTACTGCCCCTGCGACCTGACTCAGAATAAGCGGAAGATAATGGATGGATGGTTTTCTGAACTATTAAGTCACAGTATTTGCAATASAATTTGTAAATAAGGTATGGCAGGGCTATGCAACTGGATTGCTCTGTGGGCCACAGTCACTCAATGCCAACAGCTCAGGGGCCGGACATCCCCAGAGGGGTGGCAGTGGTATACAAAACAACTGGAGTACGTCTTGACCATGTGAGCTTTTGATTCCCTGTAGCAGCTGGGGGGCAAAGCAAAAATGTCAAGAGTCTGGATTTACCATTACTGTAAAAGCCTAAGTTATTGACTGATTTGGTCATCTTCATTGTCCTCTGGCTCTGGATCAGACTMTGGCTCCAACATGTAARGCTGGATGGACAAGTCTTCCAATGTTGACATATTTTAAATAATAAAAGCTTCTGCACTGCTAAATAGTCGTAACCCCCTCTATAAAGCTAGAATGGACCGCTCTGGGAGCTGAAGTGTTAGGCACCTTGTTTGGATTTAAAGAGACAGCCTCAAAACAAGTTGATCTGAGGCATGCCTCAGAAAAGGGAGCTCAGTTACAATAAGGAAGAGTTCAGACCAAAGTACTACAGTTCCACTTTATGCAGACCCCAACTGAAAGATTTAAATCTGAAAAAGAAGAATTTAAATGCTTTGTCTTTAGTTTAATACATTTTCAAACACCGCAGTTCATGGAGATTTCTTAAATAGACCCGAGTGTCTAAAACTTTAAAATCTGGTGCCCCAACAGCTTTAGTTGTTTAACCATTCACATTTGTCAGCCACATAAATGAAAGTAATCAAACAGGCAATCATGGTGAGCTTACCCTCATTTTTTATTGTAAATTTGCAGTTGTGATGTTGAAATGAACATAGAGGACAGGAATAGACCTCCTTTGTAAAGCACCACAGAGGACAAAATCAAAGCTTTTTTTYTTCTTTTTTTAAACAAAAAGGCTCTTTAGATGTTTTTGCTGTGATGTTGCTTTTTATGTGCAAGAAAAAGATGGGAGACAGCTGACAGCAGAATGGAGACATATTTCTGTGTGAGGTGGTGGCAGTACAAGAAATCGTCATTGCATGCTGGCCCCACATAGCKTTTGTTCATCTTGTTTGCAGATAATTTTGAAGCAGAACTGGACTGGAAACAAACAGAAAGAAAACAAAGAACAAAAATGTKCAACTCTAAATTTGATAATCACTATGAAGAGACTTTCATTGTAAATACAAGCAATAAAAGGCCAAAGCATAATCCTCATTTAGTTTAGTTTTACTGTACCTGGACCAACCTGGTTTTGTGTTATTTTAATTTTTTTCTAGCTTTTTTTATTTGATGTGAATCAAGGCAATTCAAATGTATTAAACACAAGCTGTTACAAAAAGCACTCTTGTAAGACATTTGGAAGCTGTTAAATGAGAAAGCTCATCGCAAAGCTGTTCTCCAACTAATCTGTGACATCTGCGAGGATTCGACTCAAACTGACAAATGGCTGAAGAAAAACAAAAGCGTTTTTATCAACTTTATTCATTTAAATAAACAAACAAAAAAACTTATATAAATAAAAAACCCTGAAGGCAAGCACATCCACCTTTCGTGCCAAAGTTTAAATCAGGGCTATTCAACTGACAGCCCGTGGGCCACATCCGGCCCGCGAGTGACCAAAGTTTGGCCCGCCAATTGGTTTATTCATCTCCCAAGCCCAAACCCTCAGTTTTCTACTTTAATTACTGTGAGTTATTTTAGTTAAACATATACATATTTGGTATCTACAGAAACGTCAGTATCTTGGCTAGCTGGTTAAAACTACTGAACATCAATTTAATCACTAAATGGACATCTAGCAAATTGATTTTTGAATGTTTTCTTAAAATCYGCCTACTAATTCATAAGCTATTTTGCTAACATTACAGATAAACGAACACCAGACATAGTCAAGAACATCATTGCCCATTTGCTTTTGGCAGCAAGTGATAAAAGCTTGAAACATGAATGAGTAGAGCCCAAACAATTTRCTAAGCATTGTGTTTTGCATAGAAATAAAAGACATAAAGTTCGCAAACAGCCAAATTGCATTTGTCTGAGAAATGCACATGCCTTAATTAGAACTCAGACTTTAAAAAAAAAAACTGTTTCCAGTAAAACTAAACAGATTAGTTTGGGTAACGTTTCTACAGGCACCTGAATCAAACAATGACAAAACAACATTCATCAAAGTGACAGGAAGATTTAAATTTTACAGCTAAGGTCATGTGCAGAATATACTGTACAGTGAGAGAGGCTAAAGTGGGCCATAAATATCATCTGACATACTGTTCTGAAGCTCTGGTCTGAGAGTTATCTGGCTCCTGCTCTGCTCATCCTCATTCACTCACACACTGTTTTTTTTTAATATAAAATACCTGCTACATTTAACTGTACACCACAAAATGATGAGTATTTCTTATAAATTTGGTGACGAATGAACACTTTARACTTGCAACGATTGCTTGATTACCTTGAAATGTAAGGCACTATTTATGGTGGTTGCTTTAGCTCGTTCTGCACTTTTATTATGATTTTTTGTTGTATGGTGTGATGATGCTATCGCTTTCAATAGATACATTTTCACACCTATTTTCGGACTCTCAGCACAATACTTAAAACACTCTTCATGTGTTTATCAGGTGAGCATCAAATGACTGGCCAAATATATTATTTCTGCATAGAGTGTTAATATATTGCACTTTGATTAAATTAGCTAACCATGCACTGCACATTAGCAGTCTAAATTTGACTTTAACAGTCAAATACATTAGAAACAGTGAAAGATTTTACACTGGCAATGCCAAAAAATGTTTTAAAACTTAACTTTGTAAATGCTGAAGAGTGTAGTGTCAAAGGTGAAACAAAGGCCTGTGGGCTACAAGGCCAAAGTCTGGCATGTGCCAAATGTATGGCAGCATCTCTGGAATGGATCCAAAAAAATCCTGGAAAAAAAACTTCAAGCTGTGTCCACAGCCCTGAAAAAAAAAAAAACAAACATGCTGGAGATAAATGAGCTGGTGAACAATAGTCCTGAAAATACAGCAAGGAAGCACAGAAAATTGGCAAAATCTAGTTAACAAAAGACAGTGACTGAAGGACATGATGAAGACACAAACAAAAACCATAGGTGTAAAAGAAAGTACCAGTAACTGTGAGATGGAAGATAAAATAAAAACTGAAAACAAGAAAACTATTATAAACCATGATAACGCCAGGCTAAAAAAACAACAACATGAAACTAAGAAGTTCAAACAGAAGACTTAGTAATCTCCCAAAGTATCACAACTAATCAACATTACCATACACAAAATGAGCTATAACTTCATTTTAAAGATATTAAGCACARTTGCAGTTTAGTTATGGGGTGCCAAGTGTATAATAAAAAGGTTTAAAAAGTCACATTTTCATTATTTAGCTCACTGTTCTTCAATTTTGCTAAATTTGACTAAATGTTTAATTTAAATATTATGTGTAAATGCTAAATTCTAATCGAAACGTTTAAATCCAAATGTGAAAATTGAATCTTAAATATTGCAGCTAAATACTAAAGCTTATATCTAAGAATTTCAGAATGGATCCCAGCCTTTGCTGTTCCTGTTTATCCATTGTGACATCATCATCCTGCGACAAAAGCAAATGCTAATGCTGCTGCTGCTACAAATGGCATTTAAAATTTAAATTCAAAATGTGTTCATTGAAAATAATACGGATGGTACCTGTGGTCTGGCAGTTTGAAGTGCAGCTCGGACACCAACCGCAACTGCAAGTTTGATGTTTTGTAGGGAAGCTTTAGCAGCTTTAGCATTTTGCTTTTCTCACAGGACGGAGATGTCAAACAAAACAGCAAAGGCTTCATTCTATTTTGAAATACTTAAAGGCAAATCTTAACAATATTTACATTTAACTTTTACATTTAGATTAAGGATTACTTTTTTAGACAAAACATTTGATTTTTAAATTAAACATTTAGTGAAAATTAAAAATATTTACACTCAGATAATAAGCTAAATGTGTTAATGACATTTGTATTGTTTTATTTTACATTTGGCATCCCATATGTGGTAGTAGCTAACAGTCATTCACAACAGCTCACAGAAACACTGYTTCACATTGCACATAATGCTATTTTTAAGGTTTGATCAATATGGCTCCAACTGCATTGCTTTTCATTATGAGGAAATCTGAGCTTAAAACTCTAGCAGACAATGTACATTCTTTCAAGTAATGTTAGGAATTTAATATTCAATAACAGAATGCAATTAAAATATGATTAAAAAACTAAATGATAATTAAATGTTTTCGGGTCTTCGAGTTCATTCTATATTTTTCAAAATAAAAATCATTCTACAGCACTCACTATTGCCTGGAGCAAAACAACTTGACTTTTACAGGYCATATGTAGTTTAATATGTAAGTTTATGAGGGAAAAAATAAAAAAAAATGCCTCATATCTCTAAAAATAAAAATGTACTATGCAGCTTTAAGCTACATTGGTGCAGACCCCCCCCCCCCCACCCCATAAGAGAAAACCTATATCTCGACTAAACTTTAGGGCGTATTGAACCTACCACGAGATCAAGGAGTCATTTTTTTTCTCCCCCTCAGGCTGTAAAAGCACTGGATTCAAAGCTAGAATTAGTGCTTCTGACTTCACAATTTATTCTTTCTTATAGGACTTTATGTTTTTTGCAAGTAGCATAAAAGAGACTACAYTTTGCATTTCGTTATAAAATCTCTGGTTGCATAAAGAAGCTGAACTGAATCTTGGGTCAGAGACTTGAAAATGTTTCTTCATGCAAAAATTATTTGTTATAGGTGGCATTAGGCAAATAAGCTAAATTTAGCTTCTTACATGTGTTGTTTTTGTGTTGTTTTTGTGCTTGCCTGCTGTATGAATCTGCATTACATTTGAAGCAGATACTGAAAATCAGCTCATTTCACTCCATTTCACTGTTCTGTTAAGGTTAGGAGTGCATTTAAAGACAGTGCAGCAACTGTTTTATTTCTGCACCAAGAAACCTGAGTGAACTGAGTCATAAAAAACAATATCAAAGGACATTTTCTCCCCTCCAAGTCAAAATCGGATGAGACACCCACAACCAGAGACGGTGCTGTGAAGTTTTCCCATGGCAGGAACCAAACGTTCACTTTTAAAATGTGAGCAGGGTTAGCTGCATTGTGTTCCTCTACAGACAACTATCAATTACACGTGTCAAAGCATCACAACAGAAATTCATATCACACAAAAAAAAAATCTACAAACTGCTCCTGCGTTCAGTTTTTAGGATGTTTCAGCAGGCTATGGAACATCCAGCACATCTTCTAGTTAATTTTGGCTTAAAAAAAGGAAAGAAAAAGGCTCCTCTATGCAGCTTTATTTTAAGGTAAAATATCCTGAAACTTTGTAAGCCGTTTAACTCTGCCAAAAAAGACGACAGAACTCTTTTTTTAAGTGGTTTCTTACCATCTGCCTTATAGCAACATTCTTCCAAGGGGTCATTTTAAAAAAGACTCAAGAAATTTTGGAAATTAAACAGGTATTTTCAGAAGCTGATCCAACTAATCTGCCTTTTTTTTGTGTGTTGGTAATGTTATGGCGATTGACGGGGAAAGGCCTCATCAGTTTTAATAGTGGAGAGCTTGCCGATATTTAATCCATTATAGGTGGTTTGGGGTTGCCGAGACCACTCGTGAGGTCACACGACGCTCAGGAGAGTCGTCAAAGTCACGTTAATTAAACAATAAAGTAGTAACTGGCTGGGAAGGGATTTGAGGTCAGCACTGCAGCYATAATTACAGTTCCTGCTCTGTACAATGAACATTGTTCCATCCAACACAGTTTTTAGACAAAGCTYACGAGCCATAATTTGTGTCAGTTCAATGGTCAATGGCATTTTTTTAGACTTGAAAATCTAATCTACTTTTGGGATTTATGTGAAGACTGATWCGTATAGTCCTGGTGGGAGAATGACAGAGATATAAAGTCACATAAAATGTCATTCCTTGACATCATGTGGAAAAGTAAATGTCTACTTAAGTTAAATAGTCTCTTTCTGGCTAAACTATGAGAGACATTTTTTATCYGACTCTTCTTTTAGCGTTAATATGTCATTCATGAACAAATCTGATCTACAATATGGGTGGGTGTATCCGTCTAATTATTGATACCAAGATGAGTATTGGATCAGATTGATAGTAGCACTATGAGATTGATTATTTTGTTTACACTCTGTTTGCACTATTGACTTTATTTTTCWCAAATAAAGTCGGKGAGGCAGAGTTGCCAAATTGTTTGGAATTTGGCAATRGTCCTCTTCATGTCTTGGTGTGTTGCTGTAATTTTTTGTTGTATTAATGACATTGTTTTAACTTTGTTACATTTGCACATTGTTTTATTTTTTTTTGTAGTAAGTTAATACAAAACATTCTCATTTTCCTAAAATCTTTGTCCTAGTTTATCACAATTGACCGACTAAAGTCAAAATMRCAAAATTATTCATGGAACACGACAAGTAATGGTGWCGGTATYGGTATCATTGATACCATGYATTTACTTGGTATCAGATTAATATCAACATTTCTAGTGTCGCCTACTCCTAATCCTCAGTACTGGCTCTCGTCTACAGGTTGTTGTTTTAACATAACCAATACATTGCTTGACATYGGTCAAAACTGTGTTGCAACCATGACAAAAAGACTATACAATTTAGCTAGGATTAAGATAATARGCTGCTCTGGTTGCTGCATATGCACCAATGGCCCCAGCATTAAGCAATAAACTTAGTGGTTTGCCAAGTAAGTGCACATCTAAGTGCAAACCCACTAATGTTTACTACCTGATCGCKAAAGTCAAATATTTAACGTTCCATCACTTTTTACTCCTTGTTCATTTTAGAGCTTGTTAAACACATTTGATTCTGTATAAATTGCTTAAATGTTCAAAATCTGAATGATGGAGGAAAAATAAAAATATTCTTACTTTACAATTTAGTTGCTACCGGATCAAATTAACAKATTTTACAGATATTTGTGGATATTAAGCCTAAGGGGTAAATATATAAATAAATGACAAGAAGTACATCAGTTATACTTATTATACACAGTACCTGCAACTTTAAGGTTCTGATCATCTCAAAAGTACCATTATTACCCCAACTAGTGTCACAGTTGTACCTGACTTAATAAAACCACTTATACTTATTAACTTTCCCACCCATGATACTGTTTTTATCTCCAATATACAGTATACTGTATGTAAATTCTTAATAAAAAAAACATTCAGTCCTTAATAAATATAGGTAATGAATCCAATTAGTGAAGATAGGCTGTCTAGAGCCTGCAGCCATGATCTGCGCTCTCAGGACATCGTTGTGATGCAGGTGCCAAAAGTTAGAACTAAACTTGATAAAAAAGCTTTTAGATTTTCTGCTCCTGCCACTTGGAATAACTCACAGAAGGATTTAAAGTTATCATCTCTTGTTACCTTGGGGCAATTCAAATCACTTTTAAAGGACAGAGACACCAGATCACTTGGCTCCTGTAAATGCCCTCAAGTTTAATTATGTGTTGTCTATTAGTTTTGTATTTTGTGTATTTAGATTTGTATTTTGGATCTGTTGTAGGTTTTTTATGCTGTCTTGACCAGGTCACTCTTGGAAAAGAGGTTTTAAATCTCAATGGGTTATTTTTCTGGTTAAATACATATTTCTACTACTACTACTACATAGGCAATAACTAAATATGTATTGGCAACAGGCAATTAATAAATGCAGGCCATAAATCCTTAATAAAACATATTCAGTGTAAATCCAGTTGTTTTAATACTATACATTGCTATGAAGGACTGATAGTCTGACAAATGTGCACTGCTAACAAAAATAAACAAGTAGTGTTGAGCTGATTAAAAGGTGTCCTCAGTATCATTTGATTTCCTCTCCTGGTTCCTTTTGTTAAACTCCCCTCTTTAGGCATGGATTATGCCCCTGTAAATTCTCTATTCATTACAGCAACATTTTTAGACTTTTTTTTAAATAAAATAATCTCTTTGAGTCATAAAAACCTGAATGCCATGCTGCAACAATCATAAAAATACTCTTTTATGATGGTTGTTTATTTTGGTGGTCTACTCTTCTGTCATCTAACACACATTAAAGTTGTATCAATTTATTTCAATGTGAAAATTGACTTTGTCCTTTTTTATGCTAATTGCTTTAACTACAGCTGCCCACACACAGCTCCTTCTAATATTTGATTTGACTGTTTCAGTAAACAGCATGTAACATCTTTTTTTWAATTTTAGATAAAACTGGGTCTCATCTGTCACTTTCGTTCTTTAGGTTTGTTATGTAAGAAACCCTGGCTCTGTGTTTCGATCCCTTTGTTGGCAAACTACAATTTTAAGGTGGGAATTTTCAGTCCCTGTGCAACAACTCATTCATTCTTTAACAACCTAAAAATAAAACACTGCAATGACCTGGCTGAAATCCTGATTTTATGACCTTGTTGTGAGATCTTTCTTTTTTTTTCTTTTGTCTTCAGTGAGCGACTTATATTAAAATCCTTCATG
>NW_013952432.1:2491315-2497307 GCF_001266775.1 Austrofundulus limnaeus | reverse complement strand
TGTGTGTGTGTGTGTGTGTGTGTGTGTGTGTGTGTGTGTGTGTGTGTAGTCCCTTTTGTTTACAGTACTTGTCTGATTGATGCTGTGAGTGGGCGGGACCTCATTAGCAGGCCAGGCAGAAGTCCCATGTGGAATGGACCACAGGCCACCAGTTGCCCATCTCTGCTCTAGACTTAAGTGACACATATACCGTACTAWGCATCCCATTATGGCCAGTACTTTTTACTGCCACTGATGTCTTTATTTGTCTTTCACACTCCATACTCTTTACAGAAAACAAATTTTATATGTTTTGGCACACATTCCTTTGATTAAAAACCCATGAACCAGTGAAGMGTACTCCTAGCACTCACAGGTGACCATCGCAGACAGTGACATTAATCATCAGAGGCTGTTTCATCCACAATTCATGGATGAAGATGACCGACAAGGACAATGAACAATCCAGATGTCCATACGTAGATGTGGATCAGGATTTTAACACCACATTGTTGGCCATACAGCCTGCTGTTTTAAGAAGTGGGGGGATGGCATCACATMATGCTTAAAGGAATTTGCTGCTTTTTGTAAAACTGCTGGGACATAAAACTTCAATAAGACCACAGGTATACATCAAAAGGAAGGAGTAGAAAAAAAGAATRCATGATGCAAATTCTGCAAAGTTTCATTGTTACTTTCTGGGTAAAACTCACTCTTCTGGAGTAATGAGCTAAACTGAAGCTGTAAAACATATTGAAAAAGTTGATCCATGCAACCAAAATAAAACAATTTCACCAGTTTCCCTCCCAGAGCTGCTCTTTGTAACTGCGGTGAAACAATACATTACTAGTAATGCGTTGGACCAGGGAGGGCTTTAACATTTGGATGAGTGGGACATGAAGTGAAAGGGCAGTCCTCCTCAGTGGTGGGAATAAATCCTGCCATCACCGGAGGGAAACGCTCCATTTGTTTAATGTGCCATTTCAGAAGCGGAACCCCTGTATTTTTACAGACGTGGTGACCTCATGGTGTGCRCCGCCCTCTTTGGAATTTGATCATTGCTAAAAACTGTTTACTAATATTTGGAGTTTGACATTTATTGAAAGTGGCCTTTAGTAAAAGCCATAGCTGAAGCGTGAAAAGGTTTTCAGATGAGCCCGAGAAACTCCTACATCATCTGGGCTCATTAAATGTATCAGTGGCATCAGAAGGTATGGGGCCCTCTCAGAGGGGGAGAACTTCCAAAACACTTAAATCTGCWTTTATTTATTGGAATATATATAYCAGCTCACACTGATGAAAATTAAGMTTAGATTAAGTTTTATGGGAGACTTGTGAAATAGAATGTTTAGAAATGTTATGCACACAGCTGTTTTGCCAGTGTCACATCCCAGTATKCATGTCCTGAAAGACTCATTGATGCAATGTTTTYAATTTATAGATAACACCAGCTTCAGTGTYATTATTATGACAGGTAAAGCTGCACTGAACTTGAAATTTAATGCAAAAAAATGCTCAAAAGAGTATCATGCATATTATAGTGTAAGATAAATGCAGTGAAGGATGTGTAAAATGACTTGAACCCTCACTGAAAAGGATGATCTCACAGAGGCACAAGAACCAGCGTCACTGTCCTAACTGAAGAAATTTATTAGTCATTTACATACTGATTTTAAAAGCACTACACCATTTCATAGTTTTCCTTTTTAAGTACTGATTTTTATAAACTRYTGTGACTRTTGTTATGTCTTGATTAAAGTAGTTTTAGGTACATGCCTGAAACACGATAACAACACATAGATAAACCGTTAATGAACCATAAGGAAAGYGATTTCTGTTTGAGTGTTTGAGACTTACCTGCAGGAATGTAGTGGGCGGGCCAAACACTGAAGAAACATTAAAATGATCTGCACTTCCGGCGATGCTTTGATGCTACATCCGAGAGCATTAAATCACCGTTCAGAATCCAGTACTGGTTTGTTGTGTGGTCCATTCTCTTCACATTTTAATCTATTCAACATTCATGTGGTTTATGCCTGGGTAAGACACGATTTCAGTAAAGGAACACTACATTTTCTTACATAACTGTAATAAAATCAACACAAAAGAAAAACAACAAAACAGAAAACAACAAATTAACTATTTCCTAACACAGTTTTTTAGCATTTTCTGTTTTTTATGTCTTATTTTCTAATTTGTTCTAAGGTGATGCCATGTTTTGTGTTTTTTTATTTAAATATTTTTGATAAAACAGTTTTACATGTATTCTGGATTTTTTTTAATCTGTCATGTTTGGTTGATTGGTAAATTGTTGCAGGAACTAAAGGTGACAGTGTTCAATAATTACCAATATTTGTAAAACTGCAGGTTGACAGAAAATCAGACACAGAACTGAAGACCAGGGACTATATCAGCTGGGAAGAGTGATAAATACATAACAGATGTTATGATTACTGGTATAACACTAGTGGCATGTGCTCAAAACAAGGGTTAATTCTCAGTACTGTTTGTATTTGTGTTCTTGGTAAGTATGTTCTTAAGTACAGTAGTAAGTGCATACTTCAGAGGACAGAAGGATGCAGAATAGTTATTCTACTACTGTGACAGCAAAGTCCCTGTTTTGATTTGTTATTTGAATTGAAACAGTTCAAAGTGATGATTTTTTGCAAATGCACAAGTACATGACTACAAATATGTACATATAAATCAGACAAATAATCTAAAGTATTTCCAGTGGTATGACTAAAAGAACTGAGTATAACTGAATAGCTAAAATGACCAAAACTTGGTAAAAAATGTAAAAAAAAAAAACCTCCAAATAAAAAAGATCAATATAAAAGCTAACTTCAAACCAATCCAAACCATGACACTCCCTGTGTTCTTGGTAAATAAATTATATTCTATAGAACACAAAACTGATAATAAACTCTTAATTATTTTTACGAGCAGTCTGAKATCCTGTACATTATTTTATTTCTTGTAGAATTAGTCAACAGTTAAACACTTAAAATGTGGTCACTACATTTCAGAAATCCTATATTCAATGAAGTTACTGCAGGCATTTATAAAGAAGAGTGGTCTCTTGTGTGTGTGTGTGTGTGTGTGTGTGTGTGTGTGTGTGTGTGTGTGTGTGTGTGTGTGTGTGTGTGTGTGTGTGTAAACGTATTACCATAAACTGTATTCTTTCCGCTGCTCACATGACATTTTGGGAGTCTTGCTGTCAAGAACAAGTTAGCTTTGATTTCATCTGCCACTTGTGGAAACCACTGCACCGTTTCTGTTACATGCTGCTGCCTTAAGTGGCCCAGACAGTAGAAAAGTGAGCGTGACATCTCTACTGTGTGCGCCACCATCTGCTAACAGACCCTGAGGCCAGCAGATGAAGAGTCAGCTGAGATTTGGGCAAATCTGAAAAGCCACGGCTCCTGGTGGTCCCTGACTCTAAATGGAAGCAGAACTGCGAGGCTTGGTAGGACATTGTCATTTTGAGAAATAACCATGTCCAAATGACAAAATAACCACAACTTTTTCGATGTTTTTTTTTTTTTTTCACTACAGACAGAGAAAATAGATATTAAAATTTGTGTTTGTTTTACTGGAATTAACAAAAGTAATGCAGCGTGAGTTTTTAAGATATTTACCTTTAATTTGATTTAAAACTTTAAAAGTGTTTAAATAAGGCACTACAATAGACTGCAATGAGTAAACAACAGTGTTGAAATAGTTTGAGACTTTTTATGACTTGTTTTGCTTTAATCTAGATATTTTCTATAAATGTGTTCTAAAACTGAAAGGTTAGACTGCAAAAACACCATTTGTTAAAACTATTGTATTATTACCTGATGAATATAAGACACATTTAGCTAACTTGTGTTACAACTGGATCCACATATCCTGATAAAGGTTAAATAATAACTCTGATGTCTTCCTTTTTGTGATTTTAGCCACAGTAGATMTTAGACTTCTAAGAAATTATAGACAAAGTAGGTCTGACATCATAATTTGAATTGTCATGAAAAATTCTTAAATTCACCACAGTACATATGACAGGAAGACATTAAATACARTACATACCTTTTACAACATACTTTTTTTTACATTTTGGTTTATCTAATCATCAGTAATTGACATTATTTTTTAAAAATGAACAAACATATCATGTTATCCTTTCAGTGTTGGAAGCCAAACTGTCTGTTTGTTGAAGCACTCTCAAGTTGTATAAACACAATTAAACACCTAAAACAATCGAAAAGCTAAAATTAACATTGTTATTTATTTTTATTTTAGTCAGAAAAAAATGTCTCATGAATTTAGGTAGAGATGTCAGACTTACGTATTGTAATACAGTCCTCCACTAGGATTAACTAGCCYTCTGTTGCTTCAACTTCTAGCTTAATTATAATGCATCTTTGTGGTAACGGGCAGGTCTGGGTACACCAGAAGATTTGATAAAACAAGAAGCAGTACAGCCTAAATATCTTCACCAGAATGCTACTTGATATTCAGACAGWTTTTATGTTAGTTCTGGAAATTTCAACCATCATAAAAAAAGAATAAAATAAAGCCTGACTCATGAGACTAGGAGAAAAAAGTACTTGTTTTATATCTTTGATGTCATGTGAGTGTAAACTGATTAAATGTGATTGCAAGCAGCTCAAACTAATCAAACCATCCTCGGTGTTTGCCACATTACATGCAGTAAATCACTGTGGGTTCAGGTATTTGTTTGTGCTTGTCCTTTTCACTATGAAACTGAAACAGAGTTTTGCATCACACAACAATTAAGAGCTCTCACATCTAATTTCAATTGACCCTGACTTCTTGTTTGATGAACTCATTTCATCTGAATGTGCAGACAACACACCTGTTGAAGAACCACGACTAGAACTCTGCAGTAATTAAGAGTGTAGCGACGTTCACTCTTCATTTCACTTCTGTCGAATAAAACACATTGTGAAATGTGGCATTTTAATACGGAAATCCTGTCAGATTTAATATCCATAATGATTATAGATAGGGATTTTCAACCTAATGACGGCTGTGATTAAATTCACAAACTTTTAACCCAGTGTGCCAATTTAGAAAAAGGCGATAAAGGAATCCGTTTCATAAAACTTGCTGTAATCTTGAGAGTGTGATCCAGAATATTTGGTAAAATTCATAAGAATGAAGGGTGCCGAGGGGATTTGGAGTTGCACTCTGATTAAGAATATACATATTATCGTAGATGTTGTCAAGTATTGCCTGACTATATCACTGCTTATTATCAAGCCTCACAGACACCACAGAATTCTTTACGTTTACACTAAAAAATAGCTGCATTGACGTCTGTCTCTAAAATAACCATGTGGCACATGCACTGCATCATGCTGAGCATCTTTCCCTGCACAGGTAACAGTGTTAGAAGTGCGAAAATCAAGTAAACCTTTTCACAGTTTCTGGCAGCTGAATAGAATTACTTTTCACAGACGGCTCCCAACACTCAGTACAGTTATTGTCACTTTTGTTTTCCAATATTAAAGAATCTSCGCTTCTTTGCCGAAGGCGTTTGTGCTCATGATTGAATTTTTGAAGATTTTCCTGAAACAAAGTGTCAGTGACAGTAAGTCTGTTGTATAAGTTTAATGTACAGCTGTAGGGTCACATCGAGCAAATCTCAACAATTATTTTTGAGTTACTGGAGAGGTGTAAAAGATGTTGTAGTGTTTATTTCCCCTATCAGTCAAAACAAAAGAATGTAAGGGTGTGTAAAATTTTGAAACCTGATTATTGTATTTTTTTKSYTKYTTTTTTCAGTTGAATTGTRCAGGGTGTACTGTWTGTTTGATGGGGAAAACAGTAATGATTTAATATACTTTAATTTATTGTGACACATAAAGCTGGCATAAGAGAGTGCACAATTGTCAAGCCCATTGTAAGTTAGCCCATATTTTATTTWAAAAAAGCTTTTTCTACTCTAGATAATGACACAACTGCATAGTTGTCAATACAAAACTTTGTCTCAAATAAATTG
>NW_013952432.1:2462425-2490564 GCF_001266775.1 Austrofundulus limnaeus | reverse complement strand
AATTTCATGTCATTAGCACCTCTAGTAATATATTCACTGAGATAAATGGTGATGTGTTCAATACTTATTTTACCCGCTGTATACTGACTGGTCCTTTTACCACAACCGTATATGAAAAGTTTCAGACCACATTCATGTTACACGAGCTCCTCTGCCTCATTTCTTCGTATTCTGTGCTGCAGGTACCAATCGTAACCAGCGAGTGTGCCCTTCGCCTACCACTTCTTTTGAAGTATGCAGTGTGACCTCTGTGACTCAAGCCTTCCCTTAGTTCTTTGAGGAAAAAAATAAAAAGTCCAAACTGTAACTGAGACCCAGTTTCAGTGAGAGAGAGAGAGAAAAAAAGAGGATGGTGTCATTTTTTTACACTATTGACTGTGCTTCTACAATCCAAAGGGATTATAAACAACTCAAGCAAGCGATACTACTTCAAACAATAAAAACACCTTGTTAAAATCCAACATGAGAGAACCTTTGGGAAGAAACACTTCTGATGTGTATACAATCCCTCCAGTAGTGAATATATTTAGTCTTGCACCAGGAAAAGGGGAAAAAAAGCAAATAACTCTCCTGACTCCATTCTTCATTCTGAGGGATATCAGGAGCCAAATTCAATAACAACCTTAGATCATAGCCCAATCCATCTCTGAATCATCCCATAGTCTTTGCATAGCTTTATCCCATCGGCATCATTTAAAACTGTCAGACTCTGAACTCATCTCCGCTATAGAAAATGAATGGGCTAGGCTCCAAGAACAGGATATCTTCACAGAAATAACTCAAACCTTCTGTGAAGCTGCTAGATTCAACAGTTTCAGTCAGAGTCTACATGTTAGAAGAAGAATAAAAATAAAATTCAACTGAAACTGAATGAAAATCAGGAGACCACAACCAGCTGCCAGCATTGCTGAAAGTGTGAGCAGTTTATTCTCTATAAAAGTTATAACTTTTGTCACAATTAATCTAAAATACCCATACTTAAATAAGGGGTGAAAAGAAAAAGGGTAAATTTACAAGACAATCCAAATGTTCATCTTAAATTCCACTCACGGAGAATGTTTTTTTTTTCTTTTTATGGGCTTAAAAAAAGGAAAAAGAAAATAAAAAAGCAAATTACTTCTAAACATTTTCCACACAATCCAACATCCACTTATCTCTGTTGTCCCTGAAATTGAATGAATGCTTAGGGGTAAGAGAATCAAAAAGAACAGAATTGATTCAGCCACCAGCGKTTTTCAATACAGTTACTGTAGTTATGGATTTATGAGCTCCGGGCTCCCAAAGTCTGATCCTAAATGCATCATATTACCAAAATAAGCCATGTGGAGCAAGTGATGAGGAAGGGTTGGTGTTCAATGAAGCATAGAGTAGTTGTGCTTTTAGGGCCACGCCTGCAAATAAAATCAAAGAGACAGAGCAGTAAAGGTCACTTTTTTATTACGGTTATTTACAATCATTTGATCAGAGAGGCTTTGAAAAAGACAAAAGAAAAACTTTGAAAAAGGTGAAAAGTTGTTAAACTTAAGAGGTTAGCAACATATTTACTGTATAATTAAAGGCCACTGACAAAAGTGGAAGAAACAACAGCTGGAGCAGCTGATCAGTCAGCTGATTAATTAGGATGAATTTAACCTTTTTTTGTCATGTAGCATTAACTTCACTTGAGCAAGTCAAATAAAAGTCAGGCACATATGTGGGCATCACAGAGTTGTCACACTTGATACTTTGCCCCTTTGTCATTGTGATTCTTACAACATGAGTACCTTCTCACTGCAGGGGTGCATCTCGCATTCCACACTGGAAATCTGCAAAGTGCACCGACTGATTTATTATGTGTTATATTTATAATTCTTATATTTTGGAACATAGCTGCGCAGTATATGTTAATTTTTTGGTCACTGCAATATCAGTTAATGCAACATCAATATTGCAAAGGACTTGAACTGCAATAAATCATAGGCCATTATATTTCAAGTACCATGAAGTCATGTTCTGCATGCTAATGATATATTTATTCAGTCTAACAAACTCYCCCTGGCCTTGATGCCTACACCTGGTTTAGATGAGCCTGATGACAGGAGATATCTTATTATATCTGTTTCAGAATCTTTTGTAAGTGACTGGTAAGCTAGGGAATTTTACTTTCGGATAAACAAATAGTATTTGTCGTATTTGTCAAATATGAATAATTTGGCTTTAAAGACAAAAACAATGGATTTACTGTATTTTTGCTTGCAAGTACGCGCATGGCCTTTCCCCTTGGGCTTGACCTGGCCCTGCTCAAGTTATCTCAAAGTGGTTTTGGATGTTTTCTACTTCAACAGAATCAAGCAGCCTGCCTACCAAAATTATCCCCCAAAAGGTTCTGCTGCTGCAGTCACAGGATACCTTCAACAATGTGTAGAGCCAAACCAGAGCGATGGTTGTCATTGTGAGATTGGACAATCAAAAAACGGCTATAGTGAACTTTCAATGATGGAATCTGATTGCATCAGGCCATAGGAACAAATGAAAAAAAAAATCACAATCAGGTTTTTTTAATGTAATGTGTATGAACATTAAACTGTTATATTTATGGGTCAAATAGCACAGAAAAAGTGTGCTTCATGCACTGACCATTGCCTGCCCTGATGTMTAAAGATCAACATTGGAATCAGCCATTAGAGCACTTTATCAACCTGTGAGAATAAGTATTATAAAACACTTGAAGGTTGAATGTTTGATCTGTACTTACTATAAAAAGGTGTTTTTCAGCAGATAAATATACCAATGACCAGTAGATGGATTACCAGCCAAACATATATTGTTGTCCTATTTAAGATAAAATCTTTTCTTTATCAACAAACATTCAAAACTTCAATCTGGCACAAAATAATGTACTGAGAAAAATAGTCCCATTACCCTCCATACCAGCTAATGTCAACGATAATAAAGCAGAGCCTTTATTATTATTATTATTATTATTATTATTATTATTATTATTATTATTATTATTATTATTATTATTGTTGTTGTTGTTGTTGTTGTTGTTGTTGTTGTTGTTATTTTGTAATAAACAGGCTGTTAATTGGTTGTGTTGGCAAAGCTGGCAGCGAGAAAGACACAACTATATATTTAACCGAAACCTATAGAAAGATCCCTGAAACACCAGGATCGTGACCTAAATCAACAAGAAGAAGAGAAAAATACAAACCAGGAACATCATGCTCAGAGAAGCAGAGACCTAAGTAACAGTAGGAATACTAACAACGAACCGACAAAGACGATTTGTAAACAGGTGATTCTGCAAGAGTATGCAAAGGTGACAGATCAGCTGTTCAAACACAGGTGTGCCAGAAAGCAAGAGAGTAAAAAAAAACCTGCATACAGGCTGGAAAAACATGACTGAAACACACAACAAAAGGAAGCTTTTTTTTCTTACAGTTCAATCMCTTAACTGCAATACAAGGTAGCACTTCTTCTTTTGTTGTCAGGCCACCTTTTACTTAATAAGAGCTCTATTTAAAAGGATCACAYTTAGAAAATAAAATACAGCGTATTCTTGCCAGGTGTTTGTAGTTTAGATGCTGTTATTCAGATAATGTATCACCACAAAGCACAAGATGTAATAAATATTTTAGCTTTGTTTTTTTTAAAGAAGCACATACAGAAAAGAGACTAATAAAAAAAGAAGTCTGCCAACATAAAATATAGTTCTCTAGTGCTGCTTGTTTTATTCTACATTGTTATTTGGCAAGAACAAAAAAAAATCCAAAACTGAAATACGGCATTCTGTAATTCAATCAATGGTTATGAGCACACTAATGAATTGAACACAGTAACTCAAACTTAGAGATAGAACTCATAATTAATGGACTTTCCTCCAGTGCAGCTGACTTGATTTTTTTTCTTTCCTGTCTGAGGGCATTTGAAACAGGAAAACAAGGTTTGTATTATATTTGTGTTCTGCTGCTGCCAGCTGCATCGTTTTATTTATTTTTTTATTTTTTTACACAATAAACCACTGACACCATCTTGGAATGCATCCAACATCATCTGCAAATGATAAAATACATCTCAAAGAGCAAAGGTACAGCAGCACCACTGTGAATCACAAACATTAGCCTGCTGACTCGCTCATACAATCCCCTAATCACCTTGCCTTTTATGCACACATTCTTCTCCACAAAGCAATGAGCCGTTGCACATCACATTGCTATTCAAGACGCAAGACATTAAGCGAATAAGGAAGGCTCAAGAAAGTGACGTTTTACCTTAACTATTAAGAAAAAAAACTTACAAGCTGTGATAAGACTTGCTACGAAGCTTTTAAAACTGCAGCCTGGCTTAACTTCAGCGTGTGTGATAAATGTAGAAATGAACAACGCTCATATGGAAATAAGCACACTGCTCCTGTCGTTAACGGAGCTCAGAGAGGTCTGCGTGTTTGTCTTACTTGCGAGACAGAAAGCTGCGGCAGAAAAAACTATACAAAGAGCTTTGCCAGAACATGTAGGTCATTTCCTCTCCCAGTGGAAATATAGGCTGTGTGAGGATTAGGGGCTATGATTCATTACGACTGAATTTAATTACAGCGAGAGGTGGCCAATGCATCCCCAGTTTTAGCATATTAGGGCTCATTCATCCACTGGATGGTAAATGTCTTAAAAAGGGAGGTGAGAGTTGGATTTAAAAAAAACGTGTGTGTGGGGAGGGTTGAGGGGGACAGAGCTTCCTTTTTAACATGCATGCACGTACATAAAAGCAGATTACGCAGTGTAATCAGGTTAATGTGAGATAATGTGTTTAAATATTTGCCTCAAATCTTTCAAAAGGGGGAAAAAAACAACAATATCACAACCTTAAATAACAGCGTCTCGCAGAAAATACTCAGTGATAATAGGATTTGTAAGCCATATTTAATTCATTGCTTTCATTGTTATGCTTAACTATGACCCATTGTCATGGCGGTGATGTAAATGCTTGTGTCTGCGTGTTTCTGTCCGTATTTGCAGCAAAACTTCTCCTGCGGTGTACAAGTTTTAATTAAACTCCAGACTTGGTGGTAACCAAGAGCAACATGTTCTCACTCCCTACTTGTAGAGATATATGGACACCTGGTCAGGCTCCCTCTCGGATTAGGTTTTAGGTTCGGTGTTTAAAGGGGAAGTAAAACACAAAATCGATTTTTTTGAGCTATTATATCATGTTATAATCTTGTCCTCTCATCAAAAACATACCCAGAGTGTTGCTTTGACTCATTCAAGTATGTTTRAGAAATCCTTGAATCATCTATGGTGGCCATTTTGGAACTGTTTAAATGCTTGCTGGTACAAAGCACCACCCATTTACTCAAAGCACCTTCCTGGAGCTCAGTCCTCTGCTGAGCTCCCGCTCCACAAAGCACCCCTCGCCCGTGTGTCGCCCAAACAGCTCACCAGACTGCATGTCTGTTGAACTTGTAATACTTTCTCTACTCATTGCAAAACATATCTTAAAAATGGTAGATATCCATGATTTWATTGCAATACATATCTTCATTATGATAGATATTTGTAGTTTCATTGCAAAAAGTAGCTTAATGGTGACGTAWGAGAGCATGGCCAAGCTGTTCTTCAGAAAAAGTACTTTCTACATCCAATGTCAGATTATTCGAGTAAGGTTCAACTGTATTCTGAGTTGCCATTTTCTGAAACTGATATTATATAACACAGCTTCCTTTTTTTTTACAAAAATATTACAATGCTCCTATGAAAGGTTGTAAACGGCATGAAGCATTGTTGTGGTGGAGTGCTGAAGTGGGAGTGTTAGAAATGGTAGAATGTTTAAGGATCAGGGTTATTGGTTAGGGTTAGGTAGTAAGGTCAGTACTGAGTACAAATTGTCATGGCCATTAAAATACCTTTGCAACAAACTTTTTTCACAAAGCTGGAACTTTATTACACTGCTACATGTTTGTATCTGGACAGACAAAAGGACAAGGGCAGAGTTCAAAGATGATCATTTAAGAGTGAATAAATGACTTGATTTGGAAGAAAGACRGCTCTGGGTGAGTCAGCTGGCAGTGCATTGAAATTAGCAAAGATGACATTGAACAAAATACAATTATCCACAAAACAATTTTAAAGCATCACCACAGACGGTAGCAGTGCCACAAATGTGTTGCACCACCTGAAATGTCATTTTCTGGTAAACAAAGAATGTTCTAAAATACACACCCACATAAACACACAAYAAACACATTTATTTCACATGCTTCTTTTAGGATTATCTACAAAACCAAAACATTCTCATCAGCCAGAGTTTAGTTTTCTAGCTTGCGTTTGCATGAAAAAAAGCACAAAACGAAAATTCTTGTTACCAGTCATTTTCACAATTTCTTTGTGGAAAAAAAATACCACAAACAGACAATGCTGTCAGGTAGCTTAGTCACGCCACCACTTAGTAAGCTAATTTTTGGTAAACAATTCCCTGGTTGGTACTTTTCAAATGCAGCAGCTCTCATAAATCCAAAAACATTACACTGAATATGTCATCCTACTTGATTTCCAGTTTGTTGTAACACAAAGCATCCTGTTTTGTTTGTTGTCCTGAAATAGGAAGCCTGTTTTGTCAATCAGATGATTATTTCTGAAATTAGACGGCATCTGGTGGGGAACAATCAGATTACCAGAGAGTAAAAATGTTTGTTTGAATCATATCCATTGGAGCTCATATATACTTGAAACAATGGTCACATCAGAAACAGCAGGCTGCATAAAACAAATCAATCTTAAAACACAGTCAACATACTGAACACAAGAACGTGTTTCACTGTTTGCAGCCAATGTATGCACAGGAGAAATATTCAGATTTAAACTTTACAGACAAGTTGAGTTTATCACACAGAACTTAGATCTGGTTCATTCCTGAGATTCAGGAAATGAAACATAACACAGCCTCATACCAGAGAAAAGCCCCACCCTGGATATAACATCACAATAAACAAGGGAGTAAACACTTCTTAAAATGTGAAACATTAAATTCTTATACTGTTGGAGCGAGTCATGTATGAAGATAGAGACTTGTAGATTTGAAGTTTAAAGTAAATGATTGCTATTGATCACAAAGTATAAAATATAAGACTGTATCTAAAATTCAGTTAATCAACCACAAAAAAAGAAAAAAGAATAGAGAAGCGGTGTGGTTTGGGAAGTTGTCATGTAACTGTTGGGTTGCCGGTTCAGTTCCCCCATTCCATCTGTCACAGTTGTGTTCTCAGGCAAGACACTTCTCCACCTTGCCTGTTGGTGGTGGTCAGAGGATCCAGTGGTATGGCAGCTCCGCCCCTGTCAGTCTGTCCCAGGACAGCTGTGGCTACATTGTAGCTTACCACCATCAATGTGTGAATGTGCGTCTAATGGGTAAATTAAGGTAGTATGAAGCACTTTATAGTTCGTAGGGACTTGATAAAGTGCTGTATAAGTTCAGGCAATTTGCCATCTACCATAATAATCGTAGAATAGCATACATAGTTTTATGTTAAATAGCTTAATGTTAAGGAAAGGTTTTTGATAGGCTTTGTCTGGAATCCAATGTCCAGAATGCTCTAGTTTCACATGCATATTCATACAATGTTTTTGTTTATTAAAAAGAGAAAGTGCTTCTTTGTGTAAAGCTGTTTTACATTTGGAGATGTGGCCCCCAGACTCAGTCATCTCCAGTGTAGATTTCAGGTTTTTTTTTTCCATTTTAGGGTATCTAGTTGCCTAAATCGGTTCGCTCCTTTCACAAAAAGTAAACAGCCTGATGATTTATGTTTTAAATTTTTAAGTTCATCTAGGACAGGGGTCTGCAACCTTTACAACCGTAAGAGCCATTTCTGCTGCTTGACGCACTAATAAAATGTGTCCAGAGCTGCAAAACAAGCTAAAACTATGATTATCAAGTGGTGGTTCGTGGGCCTTTTCAGTAACCTTGACAGCCAGTGGACGAGACATTATAAAACTAAAAAATGTATTGTGAGATTTATTATTTATCATTATTTGTATACACATCAGAACAAATGAAAAGACCATATTCATTTAAACAAGAAAAATACTGTTTATGGTTTGTGCTAAATTTCACAAAAACTATTACAACTGAACTATCCAGGCATATTTTTCCAATTCTTATTGTTATATATTTAAGTAAACAACAGGCTAGCATGAGCTAACATGTTTTACTTTCTGTATTAGTAGTATTGATCACATATTTGCATATAAATTGATTTATTGTGAGTGCAAAAACAAAAAATATAGATATTCTGTTACGTTTGGTCATATTTTCAAAGAGCCACTGCAGAGGAACCAAAGAGCCACATGTGGCCCAAGAGCCTCAGGTTGCAGACCCCTGATCTAGGAGGCTCAAACAAAGCAGAACTTTAGTCAACAGTATGTGTTTGCAGCTGAGATTCACCATGTTTTCTTAACCTTAAGCAGAGAGGAACACTTGATAACACCGTCGCATCTAATGCAACAGTCTCCAGGCTGCCTGATATCCACTTTATGGAGAAGAAAAAAGAAAAATCTAAAATCTTAACTTTTGTGGGTATTCATTATACATCTAGACTTTCAGCACAGGCTTGAGACTTCCTCTGAATTATTCAAGATTAGACCTGTTGGGGATGTTGAAAAATCAATACCTCAGCACTTTAGGAAACTTCCACAACCGCGTATTCAGACAAAAATAAGYTCATAAAAGACAATCCAAGCAGACAACACAAAAACATGCTCAACAGCTTTTCTTTTATTACTTATGTTGCTCATTGTATCTACTGATTGATTCACATTGCAAGTTGCATCTATCATATACAGCATACCAAGATGACACAATGATGGGCAGCTTCAAATTGGTTTTTAGGATCTCAAGGGAATGTAAAAAAATATGTATATAAGTCTGACATTTTTGAAATCCCCAACTCAATAAAATGTTATCCGTTCAATTAAACTAATGATGCACAAAGCATAAATCAATAAGCACATTTACTAGCATTAATAAATGGAAACATTGATTGGTTGGCTGTTCAAATAGATTACTATATTGTAGGTGTTCATAAACAGTCCACTTTCTAGTAATAGTTTTGTAAGAATTGTACTAGAGAAACCTGGACATCAGTTTATTGTAAACAGTTTAGAATGTCTATAAAATGTATTTAGTGTTTAAGCCCACAGGGTTTTAGATGTACTGTATTTTCTCCATTAGTTGTAGTCTCTGTATCGGGCCCCAAATGGTGTTCCTATCATAAATCCAAAGCTGTTAAATAAATAGAGAGTTTCTAAGTCTACATAATAATAGAAAAACATTGAAATGAACTCCCATTTTTCATTGTTTCCTTCATTAATCTCTGTTATGTTTAACGGCACTTTCTCATTTTTTCTCATTCATGATGTTCAAAATCAGGTGCGAGCATCCAAACCAGTGAAATCACAAACCACCTTTGACTGCAGTGCATCAGTTCATGACACAGGAAATATATCTCAGCATATGTTGGAGTCTGCACAGCCCTTTGTCTTACTGATAGTGCTCAAACTGATACGATGACAATAAATTCTCAATATTTATCCACATTGATACTGCAGTGACAACACACCATGCAGTTCTGATAGTGGTTGCCAAAGCATCACTATTTTTAATAAATTATATCTTTAGATAGAAACAAATGTTCATTATAAAGCAAAAGCCAAATGTTATTGAGCAATAAATCAGTGCTGGAGGAAAAAGAAAAAAAGAAAACATTGTTATTTGGGCCAACTACACCCTTGTGACAATTCTGCAAAAAAAAGATAATAAATATATGTTTAGGTAAAGTAAAGCCAGCCTAGTTTTGCAGAGTAAAGTCAAGGAATACATGTTTTTTTTATTATAATATCTTTTTCCACTCAAGTTTTGGCCAGGCAGCAATAACTTTCAGGAGTAGTCTCTGGTTGCCAAGAAACTCCACAGAGCCAGGAAACAGACCAGAACACAAACAAACAGAATAAACAAAATAAACTAAAGTGAAAAAAAAACATGTTCATTAGTAAGTCCTAAAGGTGCAGACTGGTGGGCTTTGACACCTAGCCACTCTGGCTGTTTCCAGTCTGTATGCTGACTTTAGTTTTTAACTCCACTAACAACAATCAGAATGAATCATCTGTTCCAAAAAAGTGAGTAAAGCAACACAGTGTTCACACTTTAGTCTTGTTAGATATCATTTACCATATGGATCTGGTACACTGGGTGAAGCTGACAGAGTTTATAAGTAAGAGAGTGCTAGTTTGGTTCTGATGAATGGCACTTGCCCCGTGGCACCTCACATGCAACCCAGATGTGTCATAATTTAAAAAATAATGTTTGAAAAACAGAATAGACGCCCCCTAAAAAAAGACTTGACCACTCCTAAGCATGAAAGTTTAGCTTCACCACTGAATAAACACATCCATTTAAAGACTGTTTTGGACTTGAATCCACCTCCACACAATTTGCTCTACCTCATCTGTGTCCTGACCTCCCCGCTGGACGTTTATTTAAACCCATCTCATAAGTCACCGTGGAAATGTTGACTCCATCTCCCCGACAGCACATGTGAGAGCCACACTCCAAGTGTAAACAATGTTGCTTGCGCTGTTCTCTCTCATACCCTGCTGATAACTACCCTCYTGTCTGTTTCCTCTGCTGGTTTTATCCTCTCTGAATCCCGGGCTCAGATAAAGGCTTTCCCACCATCCCACAAGCCCCCAGGATGCTTCATGAGCTCCCCACATTGTGAGCTCTTTGTCCCTGGGTGCCCGTGTATGATGTCCCCCTCCTGTCAGCTTGAATCACCCTCCTTTCCGGCTTAACAAGCTGCTCCCACCACTCCCCAGCTGCTGTTTATGGCACCAGCAAGTGTGAGCAGACACTGCTGAAGCTGACCTTTGTGGCAGCACCCTGTGCTCTCTGATTCGAACCCATTTGACAGTAAAYGCCACACAGAATGCTAATGAAGACGACTACACAGTGGCATATTATGTTCACTCCAGTGTAATTATCTGTGGGATTGCCCTACACCCCACGATACATATTGTTTAATTAATAAACTGAATTACCTTCTTTTAGTGTCTGAGCTTCTCACCTCCATGTCAAAAGTAATTATTTGGACGTGCCGACAGAAACATCTTCTGCTTGTTGTACTTTTTTGCATTAATGACAACATTTACACCACAGCAAGACGAAAGTGATTAAMTTATCAGGAGACATTTTCCACTTTGTTGTAAATGATTGCGATTATTTTACAGTAGCTACTGTGCAAAAGTCTTGAGTCATCTCCCTTTTCTGTTTATGAGCCAGTTGTGGTTTTTTTTAAAGCGGTCTTGATTGTTTTCCAGTTCTTTTGACTTTTGCTGCTTTTCCTCTCATTTTCAGTTCAGTTCCTGCAATGTTTTTATTTATTTGTTTATTTTTGTTAAGCCACTCAACTCTGCCTTATGAATCACTTTGGAATAAAAAAAAGATCTAAACCCGAAAGATAAACCAGGGTTGTGTAAATACAAAACATCATTAGTAAATAACCTGTTACTTAAGCACTTTCTTATCAGCAGTCTGTCACGAAGGCACATTTTTAGGCTACACATTTCTTTATTTGAGTTTAGGAAACGTATCAAACATAACACAGTTTTACACATAAAATAGTATTTCAGCACCAACAAGGTGATTCTCAAAGAGCTATTGTATTAGCTGCAAACTACATCACTCAGGTCCTGTCTCAGTTCTTTCATGAATTTATTTCCTTGTTTTTTTCCTTCTTTTTCTTTTTTTCTTTTTTTAAATCATGACTTTCAGTTACTTTCCATTTACACAGCATGCTGTCATGGTCAGGTTTAAGGACTGAACAGAAAAAGAGTGCAAAAAGCAGCCAAAGCCAAATGAATGACATATAGATAGAAATTTAGCTCAGTATTTGTAAAAGTGGTCATTTTTGTGTTAGCAAAGGTTAATTATTGTCTTTAAAAGGTAATCGGTTTCAGATGTACACCCAATGCTTACTTATTGCTTTTCAGTAGTTGTGTTTCCATCAACGTTTGTTTATGCAAATTTTAAAGTATCGCATTAAAAAGGCGGATAGAAACTGCAAAAWTTGAAAATAGCTTCCTCAATAAAATAAAAGGTTTTTACGCTCACTTGAGGTGTTTTTTGTATTTTTCCAAAGGAAAAAAAAGAGTAAATGTGTAAAAGGGGAGATGGGAACACATCTGCCAAATAAGTTCTGATGTAGCCAACATTTACKTCACATGATTGATCAGCTCTTTCCTTTGTCAGTGTCTTCCTGGATATTCCCATAATGCAAAGAGAATTGCATTTCTTTCTTGACATTTCCAGACAACTTGTAACATTGCCAATACTATTTGATATGATGGAACAGTTACAAGTTGCCTAGTGGTGGGCACCAGCCCGCTAAATTGCAAATCCGCTAATTGCGGACCTAAATATTTCATTTGCACTTTAGCGGTCTTACTAATTTTTTATAATTCATTAGTGGATTTGAGCTTTCTAAAATTAAAATGCAGTTCCGCTAATAACTAATTATTTACGAGTCTTCATCATCTTGAACAGCGGAAGGTATAGCTGTCAATGAATCACAACACGWGATGTATGCAACATCTCCCCTCCCAGATAAACACACTTATTGGAAAGGTATACATCTTTGCTGACTGTTGCTTTGGGTCACGGTTCTCATTTCCAACAATGCTTTGTGTCTGCTTACATAGCAGCAAGGCAATGTTTAGAACTCCCTGTCCCAGCTAAAACAGTTAACGTTTGTAATCCACACTAAAATTTTGGATGTATTGATTTATTTTACTTTACAATCAGAGCTCCTTTTGTAAAAATAAAAAATAAAGTTTAAACGCTGGAGCTCAATACTTGACGTAATTTGTCGAAGCAACGAGGTTAGAGACGCATAAATGGTTTAAAGCTGTTATGGGCTTGACACATGGGAGGCGACGTCGCTCGCTCTCCATTCATTTCCTATGGAGCCTGTGCAGTGAGGCGACAATCTCTTGCCCTCCTCCAGCTAAGCGACCGGCGAAAATAGTGCATGTGAAATTTCGCGTTCGTACACGTAGACGTGCACACGCGAGCTTGCGACGCGACATGAAAGTTGAAAAATGTTCAACTTTTGTCGCTGTCGCTTAGCGTACAACCAATCAGCGAGGGTTTCATTGACTGACCAATGAGAGGAGAGTATGCTACACTCTGCCGTTAGCTAACACTTTCACCAAGTGATTACTAAAAAAGGCAGCTTTTTGGGAATTTATTGGCACCAGGGTGAAGTTTATGGTAAGTTTTTCCTCATAAAACTGTATCTTGATGTGTGTTTGTTTTTCAATATCATTAGCATCGCAAGATTTCTTTAGTTTACACGTCTGTAATGCACACCCGCCTTCAGAGCAAGAACCAATCAAATTTTGTGAAGACAAGCGATCTGAGAGCGCGATTCGCAATGCTGCGATCGCTATGGCGTCCCGTGTGTCGGGTTTCACCCTGGCTGCGATGACAGCCGTTAATCGCTGTAGTTTGTCGCTGCCCGTGTGTCGAGCCCTTAATGCTGATGAAGACTGACATCTAGTGGTCAACTGGAACAACTACATGTAAAACTTTAAAATCCAAGCTCTTATTTTGAAGGGAAGATATTTTCCTGTAGTCCGTGTTTTTGTTTCCCGTCACAAATCAAATTTGTCATGTACCCAGAATGCATTGCTTCAGTTTTCCAATAAACAGTTTTAAAATAATTTTATTGATGCTTCTTTAATGAAAAAGCTACAACAAACAAAAGAAAAAGACAAAGAAGTAGACAAACTAGCAATCCTCAACAACTTTTTAATTTTTACACCAGGACCTATAGGTCTGTTTCAGGAAATCACATCCCCAGCAATCGGCAGTTGTAGGATTAAGCTATGAAAGGGATCATACACTGCTAGTTGACAGTGTTGTGCATATATTATTGCCAGCTAGTGTCAAATTGAAATTGCGCTTTAAAATTAGCTTCTGCTAGTTTTTCTATGGCATAAGCGCTTTTGAGGTTGCGGACCTAAATATTTTCACTTTAGAAATTGCAGAGCTAATTTTTTGGATTAGTGCTGCCCACCACTGAAGTTGTCTGATAGCAACACAACCCTGAAAACCTCTCTCCATTGTCCTGATATGTGTGGTTCTTGCTAGTTTGCAACGCCTACATCCTGTTTATTACAGCATGCATAACATCAACATCTGATGAAATTACACTTTGTATAGCCTGGTTGATACGCTCCAAATCAGTAGATGGAAACATGCCTAATTCACATATTTTTTAATCCTTTTTATGACAATTTAAAAGTTTGCTCAAAATCTGTATTACAATTATGGAAACATGTTTAGTGCTCTAGTCCCTGATTAGGCTTTTAAACTTAAACTTTGTAACTAATATAAGAAAAGTCTAACTTTCTAGAAAGCACACTTGTAAAAGTGAACATGAATGCACCTGAAATAACACACAGGAATTAAGAATACATAAAGGGGCAGAAAAGTAGGATTTGCATCTTTGTTTATGTTCTTGCTTGTCCACTGATTTAAACAGTTCTGATTTTGCTGGATTTTAAAAAGTTGCCTAAAAAACAAAATCAACAGCATAAGCAAAAAAAAAAAAAAGAGTCAGACTCTGAAGTGAGACAGCTTAGTGCATCACAGCACAAATATACAAACATTGAATGTTGATGATAAAAAGCACTGAAACAAACATTGCCTCTGAACATTCCTTACTCAGCAGATGCTTTGCAAATATTTAGTTTCACAAACACCCTGCAGAAAGCATTAATAACATCATGTTTACCAGAAACTGAGTGTTTGTTAAGTGGCTGACTTTCTTCGGCAGTTTCGCTTGTTTAAATGTGAGCGTCACTGATTTGCAGCGGCGGCCGTTTGGTTTGAGGTTCTTTAATGTGCGTTTCCACTGGCTTTGACGCGACTGCGGCCGATTCCAGGCCAGCACGCTTTTTCAAGGCTGAGCGCCAAGGCGTAATGAGAGATTTGGTTGTGAAAATCAGAATCTGACAGAATGCATTAAAGCCAAGCAGACTGCAGATGTAAAGGGAGCAGTCGGGCCAAAGTGATGACTTCCCATTTCCTACCAACTGTATCAGATTTCCCTTTGCTTCCAGCCACACGGAGGGCCAAGTTGTGCAGCGACTGTGCCTTTGTTTATACACAGATTCCCATTGTTTGTCATATTAGATACCCACATTCATCTGACAAAAGCAATTACAGGTGCCGCCACTTGGTTGTTTCTGCCAGTGAAGTGCTGGATGTTTGGAGCTATGAAAACTAGATGCAGCCGCATCCTTTTCTTTGAAGGCAACACAGAGATTTCATTTCTATTAAGGCCATTTTCTTGACATGGCAGGGCCTTCCACGTCGCTGTAGGTCAGGGTGTCCCGCCCAGATATTTTACAGCAGCAGTGTGCCCTTGTGATAGCAAACAAACACACAGTGTGTGTGACAACTATGATCTGAGGGAAGGAATAATGTGACAGCCTCTCGAGCTCCTCAGGCAGGCTGCTCCTCCCGCAGGGAGTCAATGAAATCAGATTTTCTATATTTCTGAAAAGGTTGGATTGATCTTGAACATGAGGTCAGATGTAAAAGATGTAGCCGGTCAACCTTTTTTACACTGCAGAAGCTGTTTTCTCTTTGCCATGGACCGGTAGAGTGGTAATACAAAATCCAACTAAATACATCAGTCAATAATTCTCCGTGATTCTTCAATATTTAGATTCTCTCCATAAGATTCAGAATAGAATTTAAAGGGCCAGTATTATTCGTTTCTCAGGCATACATTTAAATACTAAACCATAATAAAGTATCTATGTCAAAATAAACTTATCTTCTCATCACTTCCTCTTCTAAACACCTTGAAATTGGCCTCTGTCTCTTTAAGAACTGCATTCCGCTTCTGTTTCGCCCATTTCGGTGCGYGGGGGGTTCGCGCTTGCGGGGGGCTGCCATGATGCAGTTTACTTGGCATCTGAAAATACATTTCCTCAAAGGTATTTTTAATCTGAAAAGAGCTTCATTGAATGAGAACTAATGTTGAGCTCAGCGGACAGTTTAAGTTTCACTTTCACTTTCACCCGAGAACCTGCAAGAGTCATTGGCGGGGTGTGTGGGTAGGGAGGGGGAGGGGGTGGTGCTCCGCCATGAGGAAGTTTGGCTTAAAGACATGTCCCAGGGACGTTTCTGGTCCCAAAAGGCATTTCTGGTCCCCACCTGTCGTTTTGCTCCTCAGCATGGCTGCCTAAAATCGCTGCAGGATTTCTCAAACATGCATGAATGAGTCAGAGCAAGGCTTTGGGCATGTTTTTTATGAGAGTATAACATTACAACATGATATAAAACTCAAAAAAGTTGATTTTACATGACATTGCCCCTTTAATATTAATTTAAATGAATGAAATTGGATTTGGTTTATAATTAGAACTAAATTTAAAATCAGTACTTAGGTTTATTTGCTGGTTTTTAATATTAATTGCCTACTGATGGTGRTCAGAGGGTATGGTGGCRCTGCTGTATGGCACAGTGTGCACCAGGGCAGCTRTGGTYACAATGTAGTTTGCCATCATCAAGTGTCTGAATGTGAGTGTGAATGGGTGAATGTCTGCAACTGTAAAGCACTTTGGGGTCTGGAGGGACTTGATAAAGCATTCTATAAGTTCAGTCCATTTACCATTTACCATAACATAGTGACCTGACCATGACTTTTGAGACTATATCAGTGGTTCCCAAAGTTGAGGTCGAGACCCACAGTGGGGTCCCAAAACATCAAGGTGGGGTCTTGAAAAGATTTTCAGAAATAATTATATTCAAAAAAGACTACTTGCAACATTTTTTTGTCTTAGTTGTTAAAAAGATTCTGGTTAGTACGCGTGTATTGTTACTATGCCCTTGCTTATTTGACTTTGTATCAACATTTATTATGCAAAAGTAGTTGGGGGCACAGACCTCTGCTACTGTTATTGTGTGGGTCAAAAGCTAAAATGTTTGGGAATCATTGGACTATATAAACAAACTGAATTGAATTAAACAGATATAGCAGAAATAGATTTTTTTAATGCGGAATTGAGCTTGTAAATGAGTTTGTGTAGAGTATATTTCATGTGGATAAGCAGATCTTTACTCAACTTCTATGAATAAGCAATCAGTCTGTTTGCATCTTTCAGGATTCACTAACAAGAAATTCCAATAGAAAACGAAACTTGGAGAGGAAATGGTATGTTTCTTTCTTTTCTTTTATTTTTTTAATAGGTATCCATGGGCAAGGACGAAACATCAGAGCTTGATAAAAATCTTTACAAGCATTACTCCCCCCCCCAYCCCACCCCCAGTTGTAGACAGATATCTGGAGATGCACAGATCAGAGACGACAATATTTTACCTTGGACACATGGACAAGAAGTGACCCTTAGCTGAACTCCAGCAGAGTCACAAACATGTTCATTCTGATTTAGATGCTCTTCCACCTACCCACCCCTCAACCCCCCAGCGTCCCTCTGGCAAAAACCAGGGAGGAAAAACAATGGGACAGTCAAATGTATCCTAATTCCAGCCAGGGACACTAATTCAGTTCAGAAACAGCAAGGAAATGGGCTTGTGAGAGCAGACCCCGGCAAATACACGGCGGATAAAAACGATTATCCTGCAGATGAGCGGAAAGATGAAAACTAATTTAATAATAAGACCAGAAAATTCTCYGAGATAACGGGGATCTAGAGACCGATCCGAGACCCATCTGGCTTGCACTGCAYGTGTTGGAGCCATTTTCTGCAGCAGAAGTTGTCCATTTATGCAATGGTGCTAAAAGCTGAGGAGCTGTATTACTTGCACCGCTCTTACACCTTACAGTGAACTTTAACAGCTGTGTTTTATTTTAAGGAGAATGTTTTTAGCTTTTTACACTTTTCACAAAACTGTTTTGAAGTGTTTTAATGTTGTTGTTTTTTTTCACTATAGTGTTGGTTTATACTTTTGGTACATATCCATTCAAGTGAAATCTTTCATCTTGTTTTCTTTTTCAGATGATGTACTTGACACCTAACAATACAAATTAATTAAACCTGTTTATAGTAACTACAGGAGGCCCGCACAGACATATTTACATAGAGATGAATGTGGTTTTTTTTACATTTTAAAGCAACATTCTTTTCTTTTTAACATTTTAGAAAGGCTTAAAATGTAATTACACAGATAATGTGCTAAGTACACGTGTCAGAGTCAAACTTAAAACTTTTTTCCATTTTATCTTATTTACCTGTGTCTTTTGAGAATCTATTGGAGATAGGAATGTAGGAGAATATGCCAATTTATATTTTTCACACAGAACAGCATATTTGAATAGATTTCTTGTAAAATCTGGAACAAATTTTGCCAGGACCTTGCATTTAATTAACACATAATTCCCCTGGTGCTCTGGAATTATAAAAACTAAATTATAAAAACTAAATTGGTTCTTGATTAGTTTAACAAGCCACTACTCTATGACCTTTTTACAAGAGAATTTGTACACAACTTTCTGAACATGGTAAAAAAAATTCCCACGAAGAGAGGAAACACCTGTAACTCATGCAAGAAAGAAAAGAATCCCTAAAGTGARACAGTTTGGAAACGCATTTGCAAAWGCTATTAATTTGTTACCAACAGTTTTAGCCTAAAATACTATCTGTATTTTAATGTCTGCTCACCAATACTGGACAGCTACAAGCCTTTTGCACAGTGTTAGCGGTCAGAGTTGATGTCATGGATAACACTGTGAAACAACAGCTAAGAGCAGGACCATTACACCCCAGCAGACTAAGTTAGGAGGTTTGAATCTGGACACCAGAAAGTTCCCTATAGATGATTGAGCTGAGATAAATAATATTTGTTATGTTATCTGCAGTGGCTTTAATGTTTTGGCTGTAAGAAGTATTTTTAATGAAAAAAAAATTGTATTCATTAGATACAGCGGGTAAAATAAGTATTGAACACGTCACCATTTTTCTCAGTAAATATATTACTAGAGGTGCTAATGACATGAAATTTTCACCAGATGTTGGTAACAACCCAAGTGATCCATACATACAAAGAAATCAAACCATAAATGTCCAGAAATGAAGTTATTTGTAATAATGTGGAATGGCACAGGGAAAAAGTATTGAACACATGAAGAAAGGGAGGTGTAAAAAGGCATGGAAAGCCAAGACACCAGCTGAACTCTCTCAGTAATTAGAAAGCAAGCCTGCCCCTTGTCAGTGCTAATTAATATCAGCTGGTTCAGTCCCAAATGAGGACCAGGTATCACACAAGAACCATCTGATGATGGGTAAAAGTAAAGAGCTCTCTCAAGACCTTCACAACCTTATTGTTGCAAAGCATAATGATGGCATCGGTTACAGAAGAATGTCTAAACTTCTGAAGGTTCCAGTGAGCACTGTTGGGGCCATAATTCAGAAGTGGAAAGAACATCATTTCACCATAAACCGACCACGRCCAGGTGCTCCTCACAAGATTTCTGACAGAGGAGTGAAAAGAATTATCAGAAGAGTTGTCCAAGAGCCAAGGACCACTTGTGGAGAGCTTCAGAAAGACCTGGAATTAGCAGGTACGATTGTTTCAAAGAAAACAATAAGTAATGCACTGAACCACCATGGCCTGTATGCATGCTCACCACGCAAGACTCCACTGCTGAAGAAACAGCATGTTGAAGCTCCTTTAAAGTTTGCTGCACAACWTTTAGACAAGCCTGTGTAATACTGGGAGAATATAGTCTGGTCAGATGAGACCAACATTGAACTGTTTGGATGCCAGAATACACATCATGTTTGGAGGTCAAATGGCACTGCACATCAGCCCAAAAACACCATACCAACAGTGAAGTTTGGAGGTGGGAACATCATGGTGTGGGGCTGTTTTTCAGCATATGGTACTGGCAAACTTCAAATAATTGAAGGAAGGATGAGTGGAAAAATGTACAGAGACATTCTTGATAAAAATCTGCTTCCATCTACCAGGATGATGAAGATGAAACGTGGCTGGACATTTCARCAAGACAATGAGCCCAAACACAAAGCCAAGGAAACTCTCAGTTGGTTTCAAAGAAAGACACTAAAGCTGCTGGAACGGCCCAGCCAATCACCTGACCTGAATCCAACAGAAAATCTATGGAAAGAACTAAAGATCAGAGTTCATAGAAGAGGTCCACGAAACCTTCAAGATTTGAAGACTGTTTGTGTGGAAGAATGGGCCAAAATCACACCTGAGCAATGCATGCCACTAGTTTCTCCATACAGGAGGCGTCTTGAAGCTGTCATTGACAACAAAGGCTTTTGTACAAAGTATTAGATAAATTTCAGTAAGTGTGTTCAATACTTTTYCCCTGTGCCRTTCCACATTATTACAAATAACTTCATTTCTGGACTTTATGGTTTGATTTCTTTGTATGTATGGATCACTTGGGTTGTTATCGACATCTGGTGAAAATTTCATGTCATTRGCACCTCTAGTAATATATTTACTGAGAAAAATGGTGACGTGTTCAATACTTATTTTACCAGCTGTATTTTTGCAATCTCCAAAGCGCTGTTCAGACCTGCTACTAACACCCACCTTGGGTACATTTGACTGCAAAGTAAACAAGTCTGATTCAGATTATTCACACCTGGCAGTAAAATTTGTGAACACATTATTTATTTATTTTTTTGCAAATAGATGTTAATTATCTGCTTTGTATGCAAATACCCCAATTTATTTATCAGACAAAAAAATGAAAAAAACTGCAGCTTATGATGACAATAAAGCTTTACCTTAAAACTATAATCTTGAGAAATCAAATAATCAGACCATATCTAAGAAAATATCCATAAAACGCTTTATCTTCAACATTAGCTATTTAAAGTATAGTCTAGTTAATTATATTGGATGTAATAAATACTATATTTTAGTGTGTATATTAGTGTTTCTGCTTTTTAACATAACAAACTGCAAGGGAATCTTTAAATACTGGTCTTAATTTGTGTTAATGTGCTAACACTGTAAAATGAAACTTTAGTACAACTGAGGACAAGCATTCTCTCATCTAGCTTTAGTCAAGTACCCATAGGCTCTGTTCTTTATCGGCCTTTTACAGAGATATATGACATCCACGGAGAAACAGCAGCGTTGCCATGTCTCATAAAAGGAGGATTAGTCACTTTGTTAGTGCACATCCACATTAACTAAACCATTTGTGCCTTGCATTAAACGTCACTGGGAGAGTTTCGTACTTATTTACCTGCCAACACAGGCATCACTTTGATCCATCTGCTTAAGCCTTGGCAGAACATCTATTGCACAAAAACACATTTGTGTAATGTATACCTTTTTTTTTCCTTCTTCTTCCTCTGGTAACTTATTGCATGCAAATGACTTTGTCACATCAACACCAATCTCTGTAAAAAGTTTCACCCACTCACGTCAGCCTGGATGGAATAAAATGCAGAGCTCCTTCTCACACAGTCTGCAAGAAATCTTTTCATTTGTTTTGCATGTTATACATATAGGACAGTGAGAATATGCACAAGTCTGTWAAACTACTGTGTCCCAGTTTCTGTCGGCCGCTATTTTAAAAGGTTATTGATATCTGTATTACCATACAGGTGCACCAAAACCTGCAGACAATGGGAATTATTTTTAACCAGAGAAAGATTCAGTCTCATGGTAATCTTGATTCTCATAACAACACATATTTGGAGTGATCTAACACAAAGCCTCTAACAGCCACGGATCACTGACCTTGCCGACGTAGAGCGGTTCGTTTCCCGTGTACTCCTCCAGAACGAAGAACTGGTTCCATACCCAGCTGCGTTTGTGCCTCTCCAGGACGTCCCAGGGGTCCGGATCAGAGAGTGGGGACTTCTCCAGATCCCCAGAGCCRGGCTTCAGCCCCCAGCAGCAGCAGCAGCTTCTCTCCCTCAAGACAAACAGGAGCACCAGAGGAGCCAGGGCTCTGCATATGCCTGAGCAGCACCAACCCATCGTTTGGGCTCCCCTCCAAAAACGCACTGAAGCAAGAAGAGGAGCAAAACTCTAAGAAAAAAAAATGAAATGTCAAAACCCTTGGGGTTTTTATCCACACAGTCTGGACTCTCTGTTTCACCGGAAAGCAACAACAGTCAGACTCTGAAAGGARCACATGGACTGAAGATGAGTCAAGCTCTGCATTCTGCTGGGTTGTTTTTTTCCCTCTTTTAAAAAATGGGGTAATTCCTGCCACTTTGGAGCCAGGGAGATGACAATAAACCCAGCCAAGAGGGTCACTGACGACCAGGGAGGCTTCGACACAGACTCTTTGTAATTGGCACCTATCAGAAGAGAAGAAAGAGGGAGGAAAAACAGGAGAGACAAAGACGTAGAGGAGAAAAGAGAGAAAGGAGTGTCAGCAGAATTGCCTCTATGACCGCAGTCACTTTAGATAGCAAGTAATGTGCCTGCTGATGCAATGATAATGGCATTTTTTTTCACAGATTCAAAGGAAAGTGGTGAGGGGAAAAAATGAATACAATCAAAATACACACTCTCACCTACACACAACGCGAGGAAAATTGACTTGGGTCAAAATGCTAATAAGGGTAAGATGGAGGGAAAAATGACAAGGCTCTGTAAAGAAATTTCACACTAAGTCGAAACAATGGTGGCGGTGTGGAATAACAATCAGATGCCGATATGCTCGCTCACAATTGTCTGGGCTTTACCTCACCAAGGTCATTATTTTGTCACATTTACCCCTCGTGTGAGACGGTGACAGCGGAAGGGCTCGACTCGTAACGAGCCACATGATCTGCGCGGTTAGGTTAGCTGGGATTAAAAATAAATCGGAGCCATCAGCGGCACGACGGCCCGGGCGCTCCTGACCTCTGCTCCGAGTTGTTGCCCGACTGGGCCGAGATCACACAAAGATGCTGGGTTAGGGTGGGGTGGGGGATTAGTCTCTGTGCTGTGATGGAGCCCCCCCCCCCACACACACCCCCAAAAAAATGTAATAACATGACGACCCGTCAGAGCAGAGGAAAGTATCCTGACAGAGCTGCTGAGCAATTAGGTAAACTTCCCATTTTACTGCTATTATCTGTGTGATTTGAGGCGCAACGACTGATTCTCGATAAATATTCCAAAATAAGTTGCACGGGAGAAGACCAGCTGGGAAACGTAAGACGTTCCCCCAGCAGACCTTTCGAGCATTTTGGCCACAAGTGCAGTTTAGTTCCTCTCTGACCTCCCTTTGTCTCTCCTCTATGCAGAGCACTGGCAGAGCCCTGGGTGAGAAAGGTAATTGCTTTGGCATACAGTGACCTCTTTCTTCCCACACAGATCCTCCACTTCTCGTTTTACTTCCTCTTCGGTCGTACCCCTCCGGCAAAAAGCAAAACAGCACACACATCCYGAGGAAGTGATTTGTTGTCGTTCACCACGGGAGAGTCATTAGCCGACGCTAATAATTAAAACAAGGAATAAATCACAGCAGACTGTCACCTCTGCAGACACCTAGAGTGCAATCATAAGAGAATTTATTTGAAAATCACATTTTTTTGTCCTGCTTTGCATTTTGACTAAAAATGCAAAAAGTTTATTTTTTTTGACCAACCTGTTCCTGTATCCAAAAAAAAGGGGAAACATCTGCACTCATAATAGCGCAAAATTTCAAGAATTTAACGGTAAGGTGGGAAATGGAGCAGAATTGGCTGCAGGGCTGGTGAAGGCAGGTTGCAGATCTGGTGTTGTGGAGATTGCACGCAGAGTCGACAACTTCATGCATGTCGTTTGCCTCGAAAGTGAGGAGATGGGGAAAACAGATTGAAGACATCAGTAATGTAGTTGTGGGTACAAGAGTGGGCTCAGTAAAGCAGATATTGGCTTTTTATTTAATGAGTTTCTTCTGATTTACCATCCATTTGATTTTAATTTATTAGGCATGCCATGCACTGAAGAAATCAATGCTGTTTTTTTTCTCTTCTATTTTTTTCCCCCAGTGCAGTTGTTTATCATTTGAAAAATTAAAGAGTCAGATCTAAACGAAATGTTCGACTGGCAAACGCCGACATGGGTGTGATGAGAGCGTTTCATGAAGGCTTTCCATTTCTACTTATTCTTGCTGTGTGTTGTGCTGGCAAAGTGAAAGTCAAACACAATAAAGTGACAAGAAAATAGATCAAATTTTGATAACAGCCACAGAAAAGCATCGTATCTGATGTGATTATCAAATGATRTAAGCGACTTCCTTGTTGCGTACGAGACAGAAATGTTCTGGTAGAAAAAAGGGCATGAAATTTTTACGTCTGATGAGTGTCTGAAAGCTGTGAAAACATTAGGAGAGCCTTTAATAAAAGCTTATGAAGTGTTTTTACTTTAACTTACATAAAAAAGCTGTTTTTAAAAGCTTTAAAATAGACATCACGTTTTTAAATCTTTCTTTTTCACATTTAAATCAGTCATGTAGGGTCTATATAAAGTGGAACTGCAATGATTTTGTCTGAATTCCTCCTTACTGTAACTTCACAAGCCCCTTGTTCACCCCTTTTCTGAGGTGTGTCTCAGATTAATTYGTTTTGATGCTGTCTCTTTAAATTCAAATGAGGTGCTTCATATCAACCCCCTCCAGCTTGTAGACTGGTTCACTCTAGGTTTTTTTTATTTATTTTATTTATTTTTTATGACTATATAGCAGCACAGAAAGTTTTTGTTTACAAATGAATTAAAAGATGTGAACAAGGGAAGGCTTGTCCATCCAGCCTTACACGTTGGAGCCAGAGGAAAATGAATATGATGAAATTGTACTTCGTAAGTCCAGGTCTTATTTGCCAGTTCAATCACAAATACTGTGATGTAATATTTCAGAAAACATCAAAATATAGTAAACAGTTTCAAAAATATGACCCAAACAGAATATAAAGATATCTACCAGGAAAGATTACATTCAGATTTTCTTCTTGAGACACTAAGCACACAACAAAATGTATTCAACGGCTTGAAAAGTGGATTTTGCATGATATGTCCCCTTTAAAGGCAGATTCTAACTCCTCAAAAGACGATGGGTTATTCAGCTTGGATAAAAGCCTTTGCGATGTTTCACCAAACTTGTTTAACACTTCTACATTTCCAGAAATCTTTTTTAATTAAAATGTAAAAATATTTGGTTTATATCACAAACTATCACCATTGTGTAGTCTCAGATTGGCAGAGCCAGCCTTTGAAATCACTCAGAGTTGTAGTCAGACCGCCTGTGGAGGCTCATTGCTGGCCCGTGTCAAAGTGAGGCTGCTAAATTAAGTGAAAATGTGAGATGAAGCTGAGAATGTAAAGCATCCCCGTCTTCCTCTGGCTCTGTGTTTCCTACACACACACACACACACACACACACACACACACACACACACACACACACACACACACACACACACACACACACACACACACACACACACACACACACACACACACACACACACTTCTCTAATCCCATTTGCCAACCTCACAACAGGATTACCAGCACCAAGGCATTCAGTTACCAAATCGGACGCTCTCTCCCATCCAAACGCTCATCCATCACCGAGAACGTGGACCATGAACACGCCACAGAGATGGACCCAGTCTTAACTTAATCATGGTTTGGGACGAAATGCAGAACGTTTAATCAGATAATACGCTCACATTGATTTTGGACAGTTTAATAAAGTAACTCRGTGTGTAGAGGATCAGAAACTTTTATATGTGACAGTTGGAGCTAGGGCTGCACAAATTTAGGGAAACAAACAWTCTTAAAATTATTAAACATCACAACTATGGTTACAAGAGCCCTTCTGATTGTGTTTGCAGTTAATTTCAGTCATAAATATCGAAAGTGAACACACTAGTATTGCAATACGTGTTCAAAACATTGTGCCAGGGGAGGAAGACTGCATGTACTGTTTTAGACAATTGTTTTCAACTTGTGCATTAAACCCAATTACAATCTGTCACTGATTAAGTTGAGACATGATTGTATGGCAAGCAGATACTCATACTTTKACTAAACTCTTGAGTTATGGCAAACCTTTTGTGTATTTGCATAATTTCAAGTGCCATTTTAAGAAATGTAATGAAAATGTCATTTAGGTCTATATTTTTTTCTCTTTTTTTACATTGAGATAAGTTTAAAATAACTAAAGTGAACCAATATGTTTGTTTCTTTGTTTGTAGAACAGTACTTCCTTAACCCAGGCCAAGGATGCTTATTCTGGAGTTATTAACTGTATTTGWATGACACATGACCTGTAAGACATGTTTACAGTTCAGATTGGAAGAATAAGACAGCCCAATATGTTTTTTTTTTGTTTTTATTTTATTTATTTTTTTTATTTTAAAGTGAAGTTACCAACTGACAAAACCCAAGTTGCTAAACATGAGCAGCTATACCCTCCCCACCATTTCTCTCTATGAGCCCTTATTAACTGTTCTAAGTAAATACATAAATACATCACATTTGTATTTAGTTTTTGGTTTACCCTTACCRAAACATGTCTTGGGCATACTTTCCACCATCCTGATATTGTGCAGCCCTAAGTGAAACATTGCTCTTCTGTCCATAAGGAGTAGTGAGGAGCTTATCCTCCAAAATATTAGCAACACACACAAATCAGACTCTTGGTGAAGCAGAAGTTCAAACTTGTGCTTTTTGGCTGAAGACTCCTCCTGCTTACTGATTCCAACTATCCCATCTTGCATAAATTGAAATTCATCTTCACGGGCAGATCTGACTGAAGAACTGCACTTCATGCACTGTGCAGCTTTTTACATACAGATGGATGGGCTCCTGATCATGAAATCTATTTGAGCAAAAATGCACTTTTTTAATAAATTGGGGGTGGCGGTGGGGTTTTAACTCTGTCACTTTTCTTTATGCCAAATTTATTTATTTATTTATTTATTTATTTATTTATTTATTTATTTATTTATTTATTTATTTTTAATCATTCTAATCCTTGCTAATCTGTGCTTCTAAACGTCCATTCATTATCAGTTCTGCACATTCACACTTATTTCCCACTATAAGGGCAGTTACAAATTAATTCAAAAATCGTATGAAAAACGAAACAGACAACAATGATTTTAAGGCAAACTGAAAGACAGGGGGAGAAAGTCTTTTTTTTTTTAAACCAATGGCTGAAAATTAAAGTTTTACTTGCCAAAAAATAAATAAAGCCAACATCCCACTTCAGGTCACTGAAGCTATAAATGCTCGCTTTGTGTCCTGAAACATTTATCTGCTTATCTTGTTGGAAAATAAACATCTCAGCCCCAAACAGCCCCCACCCCCACCCCCCTTTAAAAATAACTTTAGCCTCAAATTACGTTAGCCTCTTTGCAATGTAAATCAGCAGGTCCCTGGCCTGTCTCTGTGACCTGGTAGGTCTGACCCTCCCTTTACGSATCCATCATTGCGCATTAGCTGTCAACACCTGGCACCGCGGAGCAAGAAAAGTTCGCTCCTGTAACCGCACGGAGGAGGAAATCTTCCATGCAGACATTTTTTTTAAAAAAAGGAAACACAAACAGATTGAACCATTATCTACGATCGATCACACGTCTTTAAAAAAACTTTCGGGGAATAACAAAGCAGCTGGGGAGAGTCAAAAAAAAAAAGATGATGAAAACCCGCTGTGACAAATACTAAACCTCCACCGCAGGAAATCCCGTGTCCCTAGAATACTAATTACGCGACAAGAACATAATCAAACCAGACATTTTATTTTMAAGATTCAGCACGGAAATGGAACAACTTTTCAAACAACAACAGAGAGAAAGAAAAATCCTGTCGTGGTGAGAAAAGGCTCAGATGTACTCACACGGAGCAGGATGAAGTTCAGCACATGGATGAGCTCCGCTGGTAAAAGTTGCGCTCTTCCCCTCTGCGCTCTCCGTGGAGACAAACGGTCTGCTTGGAAATGAGGACTTTGGAGGCTGTCGTGGTGAAATTAGTCCTGATGGAGGAGAAGTGGTGATGGTGGAGATCAGCAGCCGGGTCGCGCGTAAACTGCCCTCCCTCAGCGGGGATGTGGCGGTTCTGACGCTCTCTCTCTCTCTCTCTCTCTCTCTCTCTCTCTCTC
>NW_013952432.1:2451780-2461909 GCF_001266775.1 Austrofundulus limnaeus | reverse complement strand
CTCTCTCTCTCTCTCTCTCTCTCTCTCTCTCTCTCTCTCTCTCTCTCTCTCTCTCTCTCTTTTCCTCCCTGTCCTCCACTCCCCCCTGCGCAGTGCCGCCTCTGTCTGCGCGGGGAAGCCCAGCTGCAGGCTCCTGGAAAATCGGTGTCTTTTCGCGCAGCAGCAGAGTCGGGAGACGCTCTCATCTGCAGCAAATCTTCTCCGACTGCAGAGGAAGATGGAGCCTCAGTCGGAAAGAGTTTGACCAAAAATAAGTTGGCGAGGGAAGGAGGTGAAGCCAGGAACGCACGCGGCGCTTTTGGCACAACGGAATGTAAAAAAAAAAAAAAAAAAAAAAACTCGAACCTGCCAAGTTTTTTGGCAGCAGATGGCATGTGTGCTGTTAAACGGAGGCAATCGGTGCTGTAAAATCAGTGCACAAAAAATATTAATAATCAATAAAATGCTTCATCTTTAACCAATGAGAGGGATAACGYGTCTCACTGTCTCGAGAATTAATTAAATCCTCCAAGTATGTTAGAATTTATCTGGTAAACTTTTTTCTGTCTTTTTTTTTCTGTTTTCTCTACCTAAACTCACAATAAAGCATCCCTGTGTTTAAAACATAGCAGCGAGGTTCCACATTTGTGCTCGGAAGACTTTTATTTTGTGTCCAATTAGCGGCAAAGTGAGCTCCTGTGGTGACAGAAGAATACAGCAAGAGGCTGGCCTCTCCAAACAGCAGCACCTCCACGCTCACAGCCCCTCTGAGACCGACCAGCATCAGTTTTAGGCCTAATTAATGACAGAAAACATATAATACTCACCAGCCTCTGTTTATTAACTCATAACCTCTTAAAAAACAACATTTAATTTGGGTCTTTGGAGTTTGTTTTAGTGCATTTCTACATATTGTTTTTAAAAATGTARCACTTGTTTTCAGGTTAAATTTCACCTTGGGGGGTCATTAGTCATGGATATTTCCTTTGTGGGCGGGTTTCCCCCCTCATATGTGCTTTGGAGACAGGTATAGCAGATCCTCTTCGTCTCCTCCACTCCATCATTTCAGGAAGGGTGCAGTGACCCAAACTAATAGAAAGAGCAGCCTCTGTCTGTCATACCTGGAAGAGCAGTTGGCAATGGGTTTCAAGACACAGCGAGGCCAAAACAAACAAGTAAGGCCTATRCGGAAGAAGTGATGTAAAATAGAAAGGGTTGACCAAAGCAAATAAATAAATGAAGCTAAAAAATAAAAAAAATAAAAGGTTGGATGTGGTCAAAGCTCCACCTGAAGGATGCTCAAAGACAGAGCAAGAGGGAGAGGGCGAGTGGACAGAGAGGGGTGAAAGGGAGGAGAGGAGGTGGTGGWGCTAGGAGGCGGGAGGTAGAGGAGGTGAGGGAGGGTCCCGCAGCAGTTCAGCAGTGAGAGTTATTTAATTGGTGAATGACACTGGGAGCTTCAGCTCTTCCCCATCAATCACACCCGGTCAAGAGACGCCCGAGGTGATGTGGCCCCACGTCCCCCTTACTCACCCTCCTCCCCACCATTTAACCACCTCCACTGCACCCGCCCCCACTTACATCTCCTCAGAGCTCCACCCCCGTCAAGATACCCTGACCTCCACTCCCTAGTATCTTCTCCCCCTGCGATACACCCACTTCGCTTGATGGGTCTTTTTGTTCACAGCGGCGCGAGGGAAGCAGTGAATGGATACTGCAGGCACCTCAGAGGACAAGTTTTTTTTTCATGTACAAAGCAAAATCTCAAGGTAAATCATGAAAAAGCACCAAAAAATAAATAATAAAGACATAAAAAATGTCATTTGTTCAGATGAACACATACAGTGCAGGTTGACTGCACAAAGATGTTCATTGTTGGACAGTTGTCCTATCAATTCCCTGCGATAGGAAAAAATAAAATATAAAAAATAAAGACTTACAGATAAAGGTGTCCACGCAGCTCTTAATCTAACCTCATTGTTTGCCTAAACCTAACTGAGATGGAAAATAAAAGGAAAGTAAATGAAAAAAATGCTTTCAAAAACTGTTGGAAGAAAAAAAAATATTTTTCAAGGCCATGATTGGTTTTAGTTCCCCCACCAAAAAAAGAATTTTTTTTTCTCATTTTTGCAACATCAGAAAACAACTTTCAAAGTAAATAATAACATAATGACAAGGTCTGATTTTATTGACAATAATCGCATTGAATATGCACAAAAAAAGATTCCTGGGATAAAGTATTTTCTAGCAGACAATGAAAATGTTTACAGAAGTGCTGTTTGCAAACAAGATAAATCTGGAAGAAGAAATTTATCTTTGAATTCATACRTTTTTGCTCCGACTGCATCCTAACAAGCAAGTCAAGGACAAAACTGTCTCGTTAGTTTTTGTAATATGCAACAAAGAAGGCAGTTTGCAAAACAGTAATAAGGTGTCAACCTCTAGAATAAAAAAACATCTACTTTGCATTCATAAAATGGTATTGCATCTTTGACCAAAGGAAAAAAAAGAACAGGTTTTTTTTATAACAATTACAATGATTCTTGGCCTAAAAACAATTAATGAAGGACTATTGTTTCTGTGTACATATTGTGTTGTTTGTGTATGTGGCACCCTAACAGCACAAACAACCTCTATTGATTGCATGACATCTACTCACATGATGTGCATATAAAATAAACATTTTCTGTTTATCATTCATTTTACAAAAACGGACCTGAAGAAAACTGATGTGGAGTTTCCTGTTGTGGCTTTGGTTTGGAGGGATCCATGATTAGTTGTAACATTAGACTTTATTAAATAAACATATATTTCAACTGTAAAATAAAGACCGTAAAAATACTTTAGGATGTTCAGTTTTTAGCATTTTAAACTAAAAGTTAAAAAATATATTACACGGACGGAGCCATTTCATTTACACGCAAAGCATTCTGGGTAAATGATGACATGGATAGGTCCTCGGTGCGACGCTGCTAGCGAGCTATATCCACCCTGAAGGTTAATCTTGGACAATATCTGACAATTGGCTCTTTTAAATGAAACCAGAGAGYGTTGACAGAGAGGAGAGGGTAGAAATGACTCAGCCTGTAACTGAAAATATAGATGGAGGACAACAGAGCTGCTTCATGGAAGAAGAACCTCAGCTTAACCTGTTAGCTTTARYRTTAGCCCCGACGCTATCACCATATATATGTATTAGCTCAGCGCTACACATTCTCCTCGTCACTGAGGTCCTCCATCCACATGACAGAGAGGGGAACACAAAAATGACAGCCTGCAACTGAAAATATGGACGGACCTCAGTTTAGCTTGCTTGTCGTGCTAGCGCTGAGCTAATACATATAAGGCAATATAGTGTCGACACCGGTGCAAAGACTAACATGCTAAGCTGAAGTTCTTCTTCCATGAAGCAGCTCTGTTGGTGGATATAGCTCTCTCACACTGAGGACCTATCCACACCATCATTTACCCAGAATGCTTTGTGTGTAAATATAATGGCTCTGTCCGTGTTAAATATATATTTAAAAATTTACAAAACTAAACATCCTGCAGTATTTTTACAATCTTTATTTTACAGTTAAAATATAAGTTTATGAAATAAAGTCTAATGTTACAACTAATAAGGGATCCCTTTAAAACAGAAGACTAATAAATAGCCTGAGAAATAAGTAGAGCAACAGATCATGAAACAAAAAAACAAGGTGGCTGAGAACACCACATCATCTGTAGAGCTGACACCATCATAAACATCACACCAAGTCGGCATAGGATGTAGTGTGTTTCTCCTACACCTTAACCTAACACATTAGCAATATACTGCACGTAGCATATCACTAATTCAGAATTAACCATTAATTAACCACTGATTGTGTGACTGATTCCAGTAAAGTCAACAAAACAATGACTATTTTGACAGCATTTTATTTTTGACTCTCAAAAAGGGACTGTTAGAAACATGTTCATGTTGGAAACCAGAGTTATGTGCAGGAAACTGATTCAGCTCTCAGACTTGAACATTTATTTTAGGACATTTAWTATTATCACATCACGGTGCTGTGGACCATTTCACCCAGAGCCTCCCTCTGTTAGTCTCAGTAAATGGCCTAAAGCTTACGTGTCTTTACAATGGTTATACAAAGCCTGGTCAAAGCAGGTTTAGAACCAAAATCATAAAACATCCTTCAGTGACCTAGCATAATTTCAGCTTCACTGTTTTTTGTAATGACACCATCACAGGTACCAATCGGTTTCTGAATCACATTTTCAATTTAATGAACCTGTTCCATTTAGGACTTCCAACTGGCAAACAATAAAGTTCTGGTTTCCAATTCTCTTATTCTCTCAACTGTTCTGATGACACATTTATGAATCAATTATCAACTATTCCACTCTTCGTACAACATATTTTTGATCCACAACACTGACGTATTGAGTCAAATTCTTTCATTTTGTTGTTCAATCAGTGCTTTTTATCCAAGGCCAAATTTTTCATTTTTTATGAAAAACAAAACCAAAATAAATGCTGTTAAATGGCTAATTGTTTAATCATAAAACATTACGGTTGTGGCATTTTATTTTAGGGGTTCTAGTAAGTATATTACATTATGTGAAGGAAGCCTTTAAACCACCAAACTCTAAAAACTGTTGCTCAAAAAAACATGGTAATGACCACATTTTTTCTTGCCGTAGGAGATTAAGATTTGTGACGGGCCACAAAGGGAGGCTTTGAGTAATTTCTGTTATGATATGTTTGGCTACATTTTGCAAGGGTTTAAATAAACTTGCAATGAGTGGTGAGATCAACCAGTGCAGAACAAAATTAAAGAGCATGCATTTAAATATTTGAAAATGGTTTACTGCTTTGAATTTTACTGCTGTGAACATATTTGTAACGTTAAGCTATGGTTTTAAGCCAGAGCAGTTTAAGAAATTATTTTATTGTTTTCAGTTTTAACATATTATCTATGACTTCAGCTTTGCCAAACAAAACGCTGCCTTAAATGATCTTCAACAGGTCTTTTCCACACGTAGTATTTGATGTTACATTGTGGTAAATAAAACACATCATTTTTCATTCCATCTTAAATTCCACTTTTTGGAGCTGATGTGTTTTACAAAGTTAACACATGCCTTCAAGCTACTGCAGAAGTTTCCCTTGGGCTATACCTGATACATATCACTCCTACAACCATTAATGCATAATTCATGGGAATACATGGGTTGATGTTGATAACTGGAAAATGAGTGGACAGATCGATGTGGGATGTTGATTGCTGGTTGGTCCCAAACAGTTGACATTCTGATTCCAGTAACTGCCATTTACTGTCATTGGAAACAGATGATTGCGCCATTGACCGTCCAATTTCAGCTCTAAACAAGGTATTGATTTTCCCAGTGGACAAAACGTGCTGATGTGCTCACAGCTAAAGAGCTGTCATAACATATGTTAGCTTTTAAGAGCATCGCTGCACAAACACAGAGCCGAGCACAGCCGGGGCACAAGAAGAGCGGCTGAACGATGATGACATCACTGAAAAAGTGATCTGGTCATTCAACTGTAAACGTTTTTTTTTTTAAAAGATGGTCACATTTTACACCTCACTTAGTTTGATTCTATTTTTTAAACTTATATGTAGACAAAAAAAACCATTCACGTCAACGTGTCAGTCTTCAAATTCTTCTGCGTTGGCAGAGCAATAACTCAAGAGCGAGTGACCTTTTTCCCACTCTGGGATTTTTTTCCCACTGAGTTTCTTATTTCTACATCAAACTGAATTCAATTTCGAGTTTGTTCAGATGCATCTCTGACACCTTCTTTGCTCTGTAATTGTGGCAAAACTTTTTCTACATAAGTTAAATTGCCTCATTAATTTGCTTCATTAAAATTCAGSTTTAATTATTTCTGCTGATTGATTTTTCTTTTTCTCTTTTTTTTTTACCAGCGCTCAGACAAATCAAAGCGTCAGTCCTTGAGGCTCAGATGGCACGCGTGTGAGTGTGTGTGTGTGTGTGTGTGTGTGTGTGTGCACGCGTGTGAGTGTGTGTGTGTGTGTGTGTGTGTGTGTGCGTGCGTGCGTGCGTGTGTGCGTGCACAGCAGACAGCATATGCATTTCATTGCATTTTGAGTTCTGAGGAGACAGACAGCAGAGGATCAGACACGGCAGAGAGGCCTTGATGTTCAAGAGCGAAGGCCAGGATGCGAACACACCCCTCGCAACCATCACCACTACCCTCCACTCTGGCACCATGACCAAAATACAAAAGTCCAGATCTATTTGCATTTGCTGCATCAAAAACATCCCTGCTCCTTCCCTTTCCGAAGCAAGGATTTGGACAAATCATCCAACAAGTATCGAGCGATTACATTTTCATCAGATGCGATGCAAGAGGGTCGAAAGATCAAGTGAACTAATRGATGACCTAATCACGGGGGATTGGCTGTATTGATTCAGATGGTCATATCCTCATTGTCTGTCAGGCCACAGAAGCTGCAGGCAGATGCATTCCCKCACTGGCTGAAACCGCCGCATTCAAGAAAGCCTTCATTCAGATTACACTAATTTAGCCCATATCTCTGCCCCTTCCCTGGAGGGTYAAATAGATTACAGGCGAGGGTTGGCAACCGTGCTGAGTTGCAGCTTAGATCTGGTCTTGCAGGAGGGGTAGGACTTCAAATAATTTGCTAAAGCAGTTGTTTATCCACCATGCTTCATTTGTAGACATTTTTCCCTCGCATTTTCTTACAACAGGGGCCTCTAGTTGCAATTTAATTCTTGATATACATGTTTTTGTGCTTGCACATGTAGTTTTGTATCGGTTTAGCGACACTGGCAGCAAAACACTGGAGCAACAGTCATCTGTCAAGGAAAGTTTATCAAGACCACATGCATTTTCTGTGCTTCCATCCCTTCTTGCAGAGCAAAAAAAAAAAAAAACCTGAAATAAAGTGACATCTTCCTCTGGAGTTAGGACAGCGAACCTCAAAAAGGGAGGAAAAATATTGAGGTAAATAGTTGAAAATTGCGAAGAGGTGTGGATAACAGACAGGTACAAAGGTCATTCTCGGTAATTTCCCCCCAGACACGTCGGTGCAGGTCCTGAAAGAGAAGCGCCTCACTGCAGACAGACATGTTCATTCACCTCGGTTTGTGTCCGCTGAAGCGGTGCCCTGATCTGAATCCTAATGAGCCACCCACGTTCCTGCATTCAGTGGCGTGTGTGTCACCGAGCAGGAAACGCCGTGGCTGTGCTCAGATCTGCAGCAACATATCCACATAAGAAAAAACAATGCTCTGAARAAAAAAAATCTCTGTGAGTGCAACTGTTTCTCTCTGAATATCAACTGCAGGAAAATGAGACGGGAAGCATTTTTATTAGTTWTTCAACTAAAACTATTAGAGATTTTAAAAGTAGAAATCTCTGATCAGCATTTTTATCACTGTCAGCATATCAGATTTAGCCTCTGTTTAGACATGTTTGACTTTGCTTGCCTTTTTATTACTTTATAGGGAATTACACCTCTTTTTAATCACTGTTTTAGGTATGAAGCTTGCACAGTTAAAGTATTGGTCTTGTGCGAGCGCTGCAAGGCAGCATTATCAAGAAGAAGGGGAATTTTAGGCCATCTGGCCAAAAACCAGACTCCCAAGTAAATACAACCTGAGCTGAAACCTTTAAGATGAAAATGTGGGAAAATGAAAGAAAAAAAGTTCACACACTTTTTAACAGTGTATTACTTGATAATTTCAGCACAATGGGCTGCAGATTGGGCTGAAATTACATGCTGGCACCAAAGAATCAATGTCAAAAAAAATATGAAGTTGAGTGTCTCATTTTGCGAAACAGGTTGAAGGTCATTTACGAGGTCAGAAAGTAGCAGCAGTCATGTGGAAGGAAGAGGAAAAAGTTTCTTTCATTTGCTTCTTATTTTTAGTTTAGTTTATCACTTTTTGCTGCGTAAACATAGCCAATAGTTAGGCTTTTTGTGTTTTGGGGAGGAAAACAGTGACATACTAAAATTTTGGCATGAAAAACAGTTTTTTGTCAGCTTATTGTTACCTGGAAATCAATACTAAAGCTCAGTTTCTTTTTTTTTCAAACTTTTTTTTAATGCAGAGAAAAAAAAACCATCACATTCTGAAGTATGCTGTTTGTTAAAAAACATTGTCTGTGGTCTTTTGTGTAGCTCTTTGAGACTTTGCTCATTTTGCTGTTTTGTGACAAATGTTTTGGAAAAAAATTGAAAGCTAAATCAAAATCATTTTTAAATGCAACCAAAAGAATGTGTGGCCACCAAAAATATTCAAAAACACCAAAAAGACGAATGAAGTTAGAAAAACCAGACTGCATAAAACCAGTGATGGAGGAAAAGAAAAAAAATAAGCCAACACATTTATTTTACATGGTTATTCCAACAGATTTGTTTTCTTTTTATCWATTCTCTTATGAAGTGCTAAAGCTAACTGCTACGCTAACAGCTGCTGCCACCTGTTTTTGTAAATAACCTCAGATTATTTTTATTATTTTGTATTTTGTTTAATATTCATGTAATGGAAAACTGTTGGCAATGTAAAAGTTTATACAATAGCTTTTGTACAAAATGCCATAACATTTTTTCAGATAGAAACTATTTTCAGGGCAACAGCACAGTATTAATACAATCAGAATTTTCTTCAAATTGAGGTAATTCAAAGTAGCTATACTATCTACAACAGGTAAGATACTAAGTGGTCATAAACTTTCCACAGAACTCTAAAATACCAAAACTCACACCCACCTTCCATTTAAAGTCAAATAACCTGTGAATCAGATTAGTATCCCGTCAGATATTTTGATGTAGATGAGGTGTCATAATGAAGCAGGGTCAGTGTGCAATCAAACCATAATTTCAAAACTATTCTATCAATCATTTAACCATAATGTTATAACCCAATGTGGACAGTTTGGCTTATTGTTGCATTTTTAGTCTAACATAAGTGATCAATACAAGGGTATTATTGAGTATGAAGCAAAAACGATGGGATTTTTTTTTTTAAATAAATTCAGTTGATGTTTCAATAACTTTTTTCCTAACCCAGATTCCTTTTATGTAGTGGAATTGATTGAAATCCAAAGTGACTGCAGCTGCCACAATCTGAAGGATTTACAACTTTTTAGACTTTCAAGAATTCTTCAAGGTGTTTCTTTCATACTTTCAAAATCCATCTTTTCTGATATATAACAATGATCAGTCCTTCTCAAGCCAATTTCATGTCTTTTACATGGTTGGTTTACAGTAGCAAAAATTTAATTATGGGTGTTTAAGGATTATATATTATGAATGTATTCATCCCTGGTTTATTAGCTGTACCTTTTGACCATCTTTAAATGCATTTTTTGTGTCTGGTGCCAAGACTTTGACAGAAAGTCTTGACTGCATGACATTTCAATCACCTGCTTCTCTTTCATTATGAAAACAAAAACAAAAACAGGGTAAATAACGTCATCCTGTGTTACCTACAGTGAGCAGGAAAGAAAGAAAGAGGCAACAACGAGCACAAGCAAGACAGAAATGAGGACAGGAACACAGAGGAGGAGCAGGAAGGAACCATAAAGGATAAAATGAAAATGGCAAAGACATTGGCTTTGTCATGACAGTTTCCTCTCCCATGGCGGAGAAGATGTGTGTTCACATGCTCCAGCAGTCGGGCTGAAAAAGCCAGGCTTGTTGCATTCACTCCAGCCGAGCATCAGCGCTCATGGTTGTCTGCTTGGCAAAAAGCTTGTTATCTCCCACCCCGACATCCCTTCATCTTCATTCTCTTCTGCTTTCCACATCCTTTTTTTCCCCACACCACAAGCATCTGCATTCTGTTTGCTTCAACAAGCTGCTGTTATTCATGACCAGCATGTAACAAGGAAACAACCATCACATTTCTTTTTTTGTTATTTCTCCTGAAAAACTCAGGTGGACACAGCCAGACAACCCAGGTGGTGTTTGTGTGAGATGAATAGTTCCTGATCCTGAAAGTCAAAAGCTGTTCTGTCAAGCCAAGCTGGTGTCACTGAACTGCTGATAGAAGCCAACACCCAATCTTAACAACAACAAAAAATACACAGTGTGTGATAAACACATGGACTCCATCAAGAAACAAATGTCATATATATATA
>NW_013952432.1:2442357-2449308 GCF_001266775.1 Austrofundulus limnaeus | reverse complement strand
ACACACACACACACACACACACACACACACACACACACACACACACACACACACAAGTGCTAAGGAGAACTGAATATGGCAGAGCATAAAAACTGAGAAGTAAAAACTTTTTTTTTCATGTTGGGTCAAATATTTCTAAATCTGAGTCAGAAAGGGAACAAAGTCATGCACATGATTAGTTAAATTGTTGAGAAAAGAAAAGACAGAATAGCACTATTTTAAAAGTAAACAAACAAATTACATATTTTTAAAGCAGAAGCATGCTGCATTTATTTTTGTTCAAATAAATCTGCCTCACATTAAAAAAAAAAACAACAGCATCGAAACCTTTTCTGTTGGTTGCAAACTAACACCCGAAACTGACAAAATATATATATTTTTGCTAATAACTGTTAAGCCATGCAGCTGAAAGTTGCATACGTGTCAACCCCTTTGGACATTTACCTGTATGTTCACCCTCAGAAATCCATCATTTTCACAAAAAATGGTATTACTCTTACAAAATACAGTAGGGGTAGAGTTGACTGACTGTTGGCCTGACAGAGGGCTAGATACGGGGCCACATTATTCATAACAGGAGAATATAATGATAATAATTAATATTATTATTATTTACTATAATTCCACATCCATGCACATAAATCCTCTGTTTTTGTAAGGTGTGTAAATTTAACTGGTCACATGTTCCAACACTTGTAACATAATGTAATGTTATTAGAAAAGCTTGATTGCCAGTTGAAAGTTATTTTCTGCAGGATAATTCAAGTCTTTAAAAGAAGAGAAGATGACTTCCTTAAGATTGATTCATGCTGGACTTCACTGTTTAACTCATTAGTGCCTCTAGTGTTTGGGCATAGAACTGCACCCACCATCACTGCTTTCAGGCAAAGGACAGATGAGTGACAGGAGAGGTGCACCTCAGGGGGCCAATCAGATTTCAGCAGGGACCAATGCCCCTGTGGCCCCACCCCTAGAACCACTCCTGGCTAGAAATGGGACGAATGGCTCTTTGAAGGTATCTGGATCTTAATGAGCTATTTGTTTCACAGAGCCATTCAAAATTGAAAGAGTTACACCATCACTTTCAAAAGGCCCAAATCGTCATTGGCCGAGGTCTTAATGTTGGTGGAGACGTCTTTACTCATGATTGGTGGAGGTCTTGATGTGGGCAGAGATGGCCCAAAAGATGTGATTGGTTGGATTGATGGTGGGGTATGAGGCTGGCGGCAGCGGGGAATAGCTTGGTCGTCTCGGGCAGGAAGTAACTTTTTTTAGATTAATTTTAGTCATAAGTTGAGAAAGGAAAGTGCTAGTTGCATGCAATTTGAACACCGTACATGTGAAAGGATGTGTAACAATATGGCTCGGTTAAAACATACCTAACCAGCCTGTAAAAAAAAAGATTTTTAGCTATCTTTTTACAGGCTGGTTAGGGATGTTTTATCCAAGCCATATTATTTCACATCCTTTCACATATACAACGTTCAAAGTTCATGCAGCTAGCACTTTCCTTTCTCAACTTATGACTAAAATTAATCTTAAAAAAACATGTTGCTTCCTGCCTGTCTCGATCAAACTACTCCCTGCTGCCTCCAGCCTCCTCAAACCCTACCGTCAATCCGATCAATCACGTCTCTTGGGTCTTCTCCGCCCACATCGAAACCTCCACCAATAACGAGTAGGGCCGTCTCCGTCCACAGGACAAAACCTACTGCAGAGACCATTACTCGTGAGGGTTGGAACACTGACAGACAATATAAAGACAGTAAATCAAGAGCTTTGCATGTCAACTCAGCTCTTTCTTTATCACAACCAAACAAAGCAATGCCCTCATTACTGAGGAAGAGGCCCCAATATATCAACACATAGGAGCTCCGTCATCTGGGGGTGAGCTCAGAGTAGAGCCGCTGCTCCTCCGCATCGAAAGAAGTCAATTGAGGAGATTAGGATGCCCCCTGGACACTTCACTTTAAAGGTGTTCCGGGCACATCCCAAGGTAAGAGGCCTAGGGGAAGACCCATGACTCCCTAGATGGATTTTGCATCCTCTCTGTATGTCTCGGGGTCCACCAGGACAAGCTGGAAAATGTTGCTGGGTAGAGGGATGTCTGGGTTTCTGTGCAACCCGACTACAGAAAAGCAGTGGTAGATGGAGATGTAGAGGCTGATTTGAACCACCTCAGTCCTTACATAAAACATCTCAGCCCTGGCTTGTTTTGTGCAAAATAATCCTTCACATAAATCTTTGAAAAACTGTTTTTTATATCACAGTTTTTAAGTGATGAAAACATTCTCCACGTAAAAGAAGCTCAAGGTTTGCATGTCTCAGTAAATCCTGCACATGCTCTCTGTTTAGCCACAGCACCAAGGTTTTAGGTGTAAAGTGAAACAATTACAAAGTCGGTGGTGTAATTTTTGCCCCTCTCCACATGCCAAATGTCACTGAGCAAGAATTAGAACCCTGCCAAGCTGATAGACTTTCCAAAGACTTGTGAGCATTTAGCTTTGCCTGATAAACATGGGCAAGATTGGGTTGCCGCTCATAATTAACCTTCTGTCTGAAGTAAAAGATGTACAAGGGAAAAAAGGTGCTAAAGCGTCCAGTGTAATTGGTCATAATATATGCTTTACAACATGCATGGTTAGAAAGCCTCTGACTCACTGAAATGTGTCTGAGATGTAAAACACACTTCAGATTTAATAACATTAAAGGGCTCGACACACGGGAGGCGACGTCGCTCGCTCTCCATTCATTTCCTATGGAGCCTGTGCGGTGAGGCGACAATCGCTTGCCCTCCTCCAGCTAAGCGACCGGCGAAAATAGTGCATGTGAAATTTCGCGCTCGTACACGTAGACGTGCACACGCGAGCTTGCGACGCGACATATGAAAGTTGAAAAATGTTCAAATTTTGTCGCTGTCGCTTAGCGTACAACCAATCAGCAAGGGTTTCATTGACTGACCAAAGAGAGGAGAGTATGCCACACACTGCCGTTAGCTAACACTTTCACCAAGTAATTACTAAAAAGCTTTGTGGGAATTTATTGGCACCAGGGTGAAGTTTATGGTAAGTTTTTCCTCATAAAACTGTACCTTGATGTGTGTTTGTTTTTCAATATCATTAKCATCGCAAGATTTGTTTAGTTTACACGTCCGTAATGCACACCCGCCTTCGTGAAGACAAGCGACCTGAAAGAGCGTGATTTGCAACGCTGCGATCACTATCGCGTCCCGTGTGTCGGGTTTCACCCTGGCTGCGATGACAGCCGTTATTCGCTGTAGTTTGTCGCTGCCCGTGTGTCGAGCCCTTAATGTGAAGAAAGATGTTTGTCAGAAAATATGTTATTGTGAGTTTATGAACAGAGACAAGACAACGTGCAAGTAAAAATAAATGATTTATTTGTCTCACAAACTTACAGTTTGTGAAATAGAGATTAAGTTGCGATCAATTATTTGATCTATATAATAAAATTATTGTATATGTCTATATTTATTGTATTTTTCACTATTTCTAACCCAAAGAAAAGTTCATGTTTTCCTCGGTGGAGAAGTTTTCCAACAGAAACAAGGCTCAGTAGAGTGACAGAAGCTGATTGAGTTGATGCTCTGAAGCTCTGTGAGGCCTTTCAAGAAGGGCTCCCATGGGTTTCCCTATGGTTCAGCAATGTGCCGGGGGCCACGCTGGCTTCAGCTGACAGCCCCCCTCCTCAGGTCCCGACGGCTGCCAGGATGAAGAGAATGTTCCCGAGTCGACACGCGGTGACAGGAGCTGATGTGGTCGTCCGCGTCCGTCACTGCTTTCATTTCCTACGCTGTGCCATTGATCCGTCAGCAGGGTGACGGTAGTGACACACTCGTTTAATCTGCTGCAAAGAGCTCGGCCCGCGGAGCACATCTCCTGGGGATGAGAACAAACTCTTGGCTACAGGAGACCATATGAAAACCATATTTTTTTCCTCCTAGCCCTGGTTCAAGAAAAACCTTACTACAGTGACACGTCTGGATCTGGGGCTTGTCTTGGTTTTATGGGGGGCGGGGGGGGGGGGTCAATTACAAGCTGGTCGAAACAAAAAGATGGAAATTTAAGGAACATTGCTAAAAGTAGCATGCTGAATGGAGTGGGTTATTACCAAAAAGTACATTGATTAGAAAAAAAAGAACAATTATTCTAAATGGAGCCAGTTCTTTTATTTTCTGATGGATATTTAAAGTCTCACAGTGACTTCAATTAAAGCTTTCAGACGCCCGCCCCATCTTGTGAACAGATATCTTTATTTGTGTGTTGTCACAGCAGGTTTGATACATTGTTTCAGGAGCAGAAACAAGAGGGCTCTGCCGGTGGAGACGCGAGCCCGCATTTGGTGTGCAAAATTAAAGGTCATTTCGAGAAAGTGAAAATTAATGTGAGCTATCAATTTCAGCCTTTTAAAAAATGTGACATATTTCAGCTTGACACATCTTAATTAGGCCATCAATAGTGTGGCAACAGTGGCTAATGGTGCAGGAGACACGACGGGGATAAGTTGCTTTCACACATTTTAAAAGGCATTGTTGCTGCTGTGAAATTTTCAACGAATGCAGAAACATGATTTATTTCCCAATATGTGCCGATTCTCTTGGTAAAGCATTATGCATATTAAAGCTATACTTAAAATCCTTTAAAGTCAGGTTTAGTAAAAAAAAAAGGTTAGGAAGAGTTAGTATCTTACCTGTTGTATATGACTTTTTAAACAGTCCTAATTTGGAGAAAAAAGTTTAATCCTGACTGAATTAATTTACTAACAACCAAAACCCAGGGGGTGCTACTGACCAAAATGTACAGACTCAAAGATTTCACTGAAGTTTATGCAATCACTTATTTATAAACTAGGGGTGTAACAATACATTGATCCACATTGAAATATTCATTAAATGACTGATTCAATTACACCAAGGCAAAATGTTTTATGTGCAACTGACTAAATTCTGAAATAATATAATAATAATATTAAACGTCAAAGTGTGTGTGTGAGGCGGGAGGGATAGTCTTTCGTGGGCTGGACGGAAATCACATGAGGGCCCCATTTGGCCCACAAGCCTTGAGTTTGACACGTTCTCTACAGCAAACCCAAAGAAAATCCCAGCAAAAACCAAACAGGACCGACAGATGGCATTTTGTTCTTCTAGATGAGCATTAGCAACCCAGAAAACCAACTGCAAGTTGGGACTGCTCAGACTAGCAATGAGCTCATCACTCTGGTCAAAATTAAACCTTGTTTCCTCAAAGTCGAGATTGTTTTAAAAAGCTATTTACAGCAGGTAAGACAGCTGTCCTGAACATCCTGAAACCAACTTTAAAAGATCTGAATTATCCCTTTAAAAGTCTTCCAGCTGTAAAAGGAGAATCTCAGCTTGTTACCTCAGTCTTGTAATTCCGAGGCATCTGCACTGATCTTGTTCGTGCTTGATTTCATTAGGTTTTTCTTCCTTAAATGGGGAAAAAACAGACAATTTTCCACCAGGAGACTTCTCCGGAAAGAGGAACTTTCTTTATTAGCATCACATTCTTTAAACCGTTTCTGCTCCCTCCGCCCGTCCCCTTCCACTCAGAGAATAAATAAGATAAGGGAGAGCAATGAACGCATCCATCATTCAAAGTGGAAAAGGGTAATTTAGCCGGGCCCTTCTGACAGCTTTACAACGTTGCGCGCTATTCTATTTTAATTGGCAATCATGAATTAACTGAATGAGAGCCATGTTCGCTGCCAATGTCTTTCTTATTGCAGCTTTTAATTGGGTTGACTTGATGAGTTCCTGAGATATAACCAGACAATATATTCTCATGATTGGCGATGCGTTTGTTGCCATATAATTAGGCCGCAGACAAATCAAGCTCACAACGGTTTCCTCCTCAGCCCAACCACGTTCTGTCATTGGGCACATCTTGGGTGACTGACGGCGGACGTGCTGTGGGGGTTTTACGTGGTCATTTGATGCTAAATTCAGACGGCATGTTGCTTGAAGTTGAAAAGCTATAATTTCAGAACGTGTTCATCTGTTTCGAGCAGTTATAGATCCTCCAGAAAGAGTTCACCTGCTTCGGCTTTGTGCTTTTTAATGTAGTTTGATTGGAATGCAAACAAACAAACAAGGAAAACAGTCAAATGTTGCAATAGCCTTTATTTGATACACGTGTGTCTGTTCAAATACATCTACCTCTTTCTTTTCCTTTTTTTTTCGTTGCTAATGACTAAGACGAGCCCTAAGGCTTTTTTAGACTCAGCCTACACTTTTACATACAAGGTCAAATGTTCAAAGCTTTTCCCTTTTTCTTTTTCTATTTTAAACGTAGAGGGTGGGGGGGGGGGGGAATTAAACATTAATGGGTTGATGAATAAATATTTTGTGTCTCCAGGACTCAGCACTTTCTCCCAATGCTGGAGCTGGCTTAATTAACTCTTCCTGAAGCTTTGAGTAAATTAACATCTCTCTCTCTGTGTCCTTTGACATTGCTTTCTTTTTCCTTTTTTCCCCTTCTTTACATTTTTTTTTCTGGTCAAAATGAGTTATGCAGCTATTTAATGCAGCATTGTGCCACATGAAGGGACGCATAATAATTCAACCTTAGAGTCACTATTTTTACTTACAGTGCAGTTTTTTTTTCTTCAGATGTAATTTAGATTATTAGCTTGAGGCAACAGCCCACTTGGGATGTTTTTTAAAGACGTTTTTGCAAACATCTGGATTACAACAGATCAGGAGCTTGAACTAGACTTTGGACATTCTGTACCTTGGTAAAGGAAGAAGACATTGGGCCTCATGCAAGAACATGTTCGTATTCTTATCCTAAATTTCTCTTACTTTTGTTCGTACAAAGGGTTCGCACGAACATGTCACGTCAGATTCAACAAACTCTTCTATCTTCAAGAAAAGTGTGTAAATGAGCTGCGTAAATTCCACCTGTTCTATCCAGC
>NW_013952432.1:2434600-2442305 GCF_001266775.1 Austrofundulus limnaeus | reverse complement strand
TCCTAAATCACTCGTACGCACAACTTAAGAACAAATCTGTGCGTACGAACGGTTCTTGCATGAGGCCCATTGTTTGTCTCTGTTGGAAACTGCCGTCTCGCGGTCCATTTCTTTATGTATTTTCTTGGCTATCCACTATAAAGACACAGATATCTTCGTACAAAAAGCCTCCCTGATCTATTATTGAATATTCTCTCCTTTACTATTCCAGACGGAGGTTAGGCAACAGTCCCTACCTGTAATTGCTTTCATCTTTGAGCTTGAACTGTCAAAACAAAGGTGAAAACTCTATACTTTGAAAAAAAAAGATTGAAGTGTCATTACAATTGGCCATTCTGAAGAGTCTAATTATGGAAAATTGACACGTGTAATAAGAAGTAAATTTGAAAACACCAGGAGAATATTGGAAAATAATTTAGGATCCTGATGACGTTAGGTCCCAGATAACTAAAAATTAAGATTTTTACAAGAGCAGTCCTGAAGGGTTGGAGCCTTACTGTAGGYTATTAAACATCAAGTGGAAGGTCTTAAAATGAGTTCTAGAATCTAAAGGCTCAATATAGTTCTAACAGAAAGGGCTGAAAACGCTGGTGTAAATGCTGGGAGGGTAATTACAGAAAATTATATATTTTTTAGATAGTACTATCAGGAGAATGTATTTTTCCAGTAGAATTTGTTCTGATAAATTTTTATGGTTGTTTATTTCAACTGTACAGTCCACAAAGTGTAACATTTCTGGAACCCAGTAACATCGATGTAAGCATATTTGTCGTAATATACAGTAGGGGGTTTATGAGCTGAAAGTCAGAAATGTATATTTTCCAATAACCCAGTAAATGTGGTAAAGCTCAGATTTCTCAGTTTTTCACCAGCCAGAGAAGGTGAGCCTGATTGAAAGGTTGCCGATTCAACTGCATGTAAAACAATCACTAAYCCTATTTTTATTTTACAAAAGGGGCCATTAGAATTATCACAAGAAAGCATTACTATCACCCATCAAATACATTGTTAAAGCTCATWRAAATGTGTTAGCTTCAAACATCCAATCTAATTTTGTTAAAAGGGAAAGCTGTTAAAATTTGAAGGGACTACAAATGTTTGTTAAACCAAAAATCAGAACAAATTTGAAGGACAGATGCGCTTCAGTAAAAGGTATAAGACTATGGAATAATCTGGAAAATGATTATAAAATCACTGGATCAATTAGTTCCTTTAAAAATGATCAAAGCAAAATTGTTAAATAAATATGAAATTAGTTAGTTTGTATCTGTATGAGTTACTGTTTGAGGAGTTGAATTTTTGTTTTTGTTTTATTTGGTTTATCATTGTTTGAAATTAATACAATTTTTTGTAAATAGGAGCAGATACAGTATCATAATATTTTTTCTGCTGCCTTTCATTTAATTTGGTTTGCATTGTTTTGTCGTATGTAATGTGTTTTTTTTAATTAAATGAATAAATACTAGGTTAAAAAATAAAATTTAAAAACTTCCTAGACTGACAACAAAAATGTAGGTGGGCAACCCTCATTTGCCCCACTTTGGATCCTTGAGCAAGACCCACCCCCCAGCCAGCTGCTCCCTGGGTGCCTTAGCTGGTGGCCCACATGTGTGCCCACATGTGCAATGGGAAAAATGCAGAGAATTACAGTAATTTCCCCACTGGGGATTGATAAAGTACATTTACTGTTTATCTCTCACCTCACTTCTCAGGCTTCTGCTTTTTAAGCTAATCAGAAGATGCTACAATTATAGCTTCTATAAATGATGTAATCTTTGTAATTTAATGTTTGCTGTTTTGTTTTGCAGCTGAAATAATGTTTGTGCATATTTGTAGATCTGCATGAAGATTATGCACTGTTTTTAGTTCAGTTTGGAGGTTTCAAAAGGCGCAACAATTAAAGTCCAGTCAAAGATTTTAAACAGGACATCGTGTCTAATATGTATTATTAGATTTAAGCATTTATATTGCTTTCTTCTAAAAGTGAGACCAGTGGGTGTTGTTTCTCACAGAGTCTCCATCAGCAGGACAATGGTGTCAAGTGAAATTTGAGTTTTATCCACTAAGGTTTGACATTTTCCATACAAAATGTAAATTTTGATTGTTCCTCTTGCTTTTATGGGTGCCTGAAATGGACATTTCTGTCACTTAGTCACTGGATTTCTGAAAGAATATCTCCCCCTGTCACTCAGTCTCCACTTTCTTTCTTAGCTTATATTGTTCTGTTAGCTTTAGTCGGCGCTCCCTCCTCAGATTCCGCCCCGCCACATCTGCCAGCGAGTGATAAATCTAACGTTCCTCCATCAGAGGATCATTACATATCAGGCCCCGCTGTGATGGCGGAACGTCATGGCAGAAAGTCAATGGCGCGCGGGGGGAGGGGCCGCGCGATGTGGAGGAATCGCACCGTGGAAGAGCCTGCTGAGACGGATCAATGACTCATCWAACACCCGCATGCCCACTGCTGAACCAGGCAAAACCACTCATTCCTCCTGCACACACAAACTCGCCGCTTGGCGATGAGCTATTCCAGCTGCTCAGAGATGAGTTTGCACTGCCAGACTCAGCTGCTTGTGGTGATTTGTTGGCGTAATACAAGCAAAGAGTGTGACAAAATGAAGAAGGCTGACGGTGCTGTTACCAGAGATTTGGCTCGCTCAGTCTAAATCCGAAACAAAAATCAGAAAAAATGATGTGGAAATAGAAAAGCAGCAGATAAATCACAGAATCCTGGACAAACAGGGTGTCCAGCTTTCAATTTTCAAGTCGCTTTGCTTTTGTTCGCATCATTTGGAAACAAGAGAATTCCTTTTATAGTGCAACACAATAGTTAACTCAGTATTTCATAAATATTAAAGTTTAAAAACTGGATCAGTTTCATTTTCAAATTGAACATTTCTTTCAGTGGCGAGCAATAAAAAAATGTTTTTCCTGGTAGACGTCAAAGCTCTGGTGTAACAAAGTTGTGTAAAAGTTTGTGCAAAATGCGTTCACAGCAGAAAAAATGTGCAAGACAACACTGACTCCTGTTGAATTGTTACAGAGCCAATAATTCACATAAATAACAGAAAATGCCACTACTCAGTAAAGATAAATTACAAGGTGTGCTGCTTTTGTCACACGTTGGCGTCTTTTTTTTATAACCAGGTTGTAATGAATTGTAATCATGCACCAATTAGGCTGTAACCATGTGAGCCAAATTTTGCAAGTGACAATGTTGGAAACAAAGACTTTACTTACTTGAAGGACATTTGGGGCTTTTACAGTATGTTGGAGAAAAAAACAAGCTGAAGTTGATTTAGCAGGATTGTGAAAAGAGTTCAAAGAGGAAGATGCTACTTTTAAACGAGGGAAAATTACTTTTCAAGCAGAATTCAAATCACTGAACATGTATTTGCGTKTGACCTTTCAACGTGAATATTAAATTATTCTTATCGGGCGACGTCTGCTGCTACAGAAATCATTTCTCAAAGGCAAGGTTTTTGGTCATTGTTCTTTCTCCTGTCAGCCTCCCGTAATTTCTACCTTTCAGTGCAGCCTSAAGGCTGAGGTTATGTGAGGTGAGGTTATGGAGATTAAAAGAAGAAAGTAGATGAATAAAGTCTTTAAAGAAAAGCTTGACATTTTGGAAAATCAGATTACTCTGCCTCAGTTTGTGAACTAACCAGCCCACCTGTGAATACAAGAAACACTGGGCTGCGTACAGGAAGTAAATCTGTCATCACAATAATGATTAATCACAAAAAATTAACTAATTGCAAACCTTTTTGAAATGTGACAACTAAAGACAACTAAAATTTACTGCTGCATTCACAACTTTCATCCATATAAAAATGATGTTGCAGGTGAAAATTAAATAAACCGTTATAAATCAGGGATAGGTAGTTTTTACTTTTAATGTGAAAAAGGGACTGGCTGTTACTTTTTTACCACTGTTGGATTACATCTGCTAAATGTCTTCAAATGATCTCTCTTACATTTGTACTTTGAAAAGAAAAACACTGTCTCTTATTGCATGTGCTCACAAGCTTTTTTGATGCCTTCTGTTCCTTTTGCTCTGACTGAATTAAGAAGAAAGGCTTTTGTTCATTCTGCRCCTTCTACATGGAATATATTGCAGAAAGACTGGGAACTGATTGAGTTAATTTGACTGTGTGCTTTGAAATCAAAACTGAACTTGCACGTGTTGATTTTAATTTGTTTTAATTAAAATGTTTCAATGTATTTCTATTTGATGTCTTTTAAATTGTTTTATTGAGATGTGAAACCCTGCGTTGCGTTTGCTGCTGCAGATGATGGCCATGTCTCAGTTGAAAAATGGGGTTTTAATCTCAATGGGACTTCCTGGTTAAATAAAGAGTTAAATAATTTATATGTTTTAATTATTATAAGATAAATTATGATGAAAAGATGCTGAAAGCCTTGAGTTCTCTTTCTTTTTTGTTCCTTTAAGTGGTAGGTGTGAATATAGTGCAGGCTTGAAGAAAAGAAAAGAAAAGAAAAGAAAAGAAAAGAAAAGAAAAGAAAAGAAAAGAAAAGAAAAGAAAAGAAAAAAACATGATGGTTGTTTTATTTTCAAATTTCTCCATTTGAACAAGGCTTTGAATACAGCTCGTCTTTACACCACACACTTTCCAGAGAGTTTTTAAAAATGAGATTTCTGATGTATTTGTGTTGAGTGGAAAAACTGAGATTATTAAATGATGTGAAAAAAGCCAAGAGCCAGGCTCAAAACATGCTTCCCTTATATTAATGCCAATAGTAGTGAAACTTGGTGCAATGGTTGTTTCAGCATTTCTATTTCTGCTCCTTGTTACTGTGTAGTATTTTATTTTTCAGAGTGTTTAAAAAGTAATTTATTAAAGCTCATAGTTTTTGTTTTTCTTATATTTTGGACATTTCATTTTTTAAAGCACAGCTACATTGTAAAGTGCTTAATTAAGCAAACTAACATAATCAAACAAAATATCTGTTATAATTATCCGTGAACGTTACAGAAAGACAAAATGCAGCTCGACTTGACTTAAGCACACAGAGAATCACAAAATGTCTTGTATAGGATGTAAACAGTAAGTTTTCATGTTATTTCAGCCCATTCCTCCTGCATGCACATAAGTTTTAAAATATGCTACAGTAACATCTGTTGACCTTTGACCTTAAAAAGTGTAACAGTAGCAAAGTTTCGGTGACATTTTCTGGCATTAAAGGTAATTTTGTTCTTGTTTACAGACAATTCACTTGTGACTATCATCAAAAGAAGTCTTGAAATCTTTTCATTTTACATATTTGGGTACAATGGAATTTTGTTTCAGTGTTTTATTACATTTATTTTTTCAGTTTTATGGCTTAGACTCAAGGTCTCAAAACCCGCAGGGAGCAGTTAACAGCGTAAACTGTGGAATGAAGGGAAGAGCGATGTCACTGTGAAAAAGTTACTGCACCTGGGTTAGAAATGACAGAGCCCCCCCAGAGGTCAGCTAAAAAAAGGAGGCAAGTATAAATCTGGTTTATCGCTTTATAAAGCATGCTCTAAGATTTGTAATCAGAGCCTCGTGCAGGAGAACAGGGACTTCACAGAGCAACATGAGCAGGAATCTACTACAATCAAAAATGCAGTCCCCGTGAAATTAAATGTACCACACATCATCAACATGCAGCACCTAAACAAAAAGCTATTTAAAAGACATTCCTACTGATGCTTTAGGTTTCTATTTACCACGAAAGCTGTTTAATAATGCTTATGACTCTTCCTGCATTTGTGCGTGTTTACTAAAGTTTTATCTAATGAAGTTTAAAGTTCGGAGCTGATGCAAAGTGATTAATCGTATCTGAKCACAGTGATGAAGCTGACCAATCAGAGAAGATGACAATAATTTGGGGGCAGTTTACTGAACAAAATTTGCTGGGTGCAAAGGCAATTAGTATTGCACAACATGTTATGTAGACTACAATCACGTATTAATGAACCACTTTCCCTTCCTTTATTAAACATTTAAAAACTGGAACACTGGTACCACTCAGACTAGTTGTTAGGCTAAAAATAGACTGAGAACAGGTGACAGTGGGAGTGAGGTTGACTGAGTAAAGCAAGGAACTAGAGGTAGGTGATGATTTCAGCATCAATCCAAAACCAAATAAATACAGGGTTAGTAGCTCCAATGCATATACTTGTCATGTTCACTAAATAATTACACAATAGTTGCCTATAGTTGGTTGATCATGATGAAACACAGGACAAAAATTTTAATTAAATATAAATGTTTTGTATTAACTAACTACAACAAAATAAATCAATGTTGCAGTATAATATATAAAATAATTACCTTCTACCTCACACAACCATCCACCCGTTTTCTTCCACTTATCCGGGGTCGGGTCGCGGGGGCAGCAGCCTAAGCAAGAGAGAACCAGACTTCCCTCTCCCCAGCCACCTGGGCCAGCTCCTCTGTGGGAATCCCAAGGTGTTCCCAGGCCAGCTGAGAAACATAGTCCCTCCAGCATGTCCAGGGTCTTCCTCTGGGCCTCCTCCCAGTAGGACGTGCCTGGAACACCTCAGCAGGGAGGCGTCCAGGAGGCATAATAGCCAGATGCCCGATCCACCTCAACTCAACTGGCTCCTCTCGATGTGGAGGAGCAGCCGCTCTACTCTGAGTCCCTCCTGGATGACTGAGCTTCTCACCCTATCTCTAAGGGAGAGCCCAGACACCCTGTGGAGGAAACTCATTTCAGCCTCTTGTATCCGCGATCTCGTTCTTTCGGTCACAACCCAAAGCTCGTGACCACARATGAGGGTAGGAAAGTAGACCGACTGGTAAACTGAGAGCTTTGCCTTCTGGCTCAGCTCCCGCTTCACCACGACAGACCAGTACAACACCCGCGTCACTGCAGACGCAACACCAATCYGCCTGTCGATCTCCCGTTCCATTCTTCCCTCATTCGTGAACAAGACCCCAAGATACTTATACTCCTCCACTTGGGGCAGGACCTCCTCCYCGACCCGGAAAAGGAAGCTTACCATTTTCCGGCTCAAGACCATGGTCTTGGATTTGGATGTACTGATCCTCATCCCGGCCGCTTCACACTTGGCTGTGAACCACTCCAGTGAGAGCTGGAGATCACGATCTGATGAAGCCAATAGGACCACATCATCCACAAAAAGCAGAGATGGGATCCTAAGGTCACTAAAACGGATCCTGTCAACACAWTGAAATTCTGTCCATAAAAGTTATGAACAGAATCAGTGACAAAGGGCAACCTTGGAGGAGTCCAACTCTCCGACTTACTACCGGCAATGCGGACAAGCTTTGGCAACAGTCGTACAGGRACCTAACAGCCCAAATCAACGGGCCTGGTACGTACCCCATAGTCCCGGAGTACCCCCCACAGAAGTCCCTGAGGGACACAGTTGAATGCCTTCTCCAAGCCCACAAAACACGTAGACTGGTTAAGCGAACTCTCATGCACCCTCCAGGACCCTGCTGAGGGTGCAGAGCTGGTCCGCTCTTCCACGACCAGGACAAAAACCACACTGCTCTTCCTGAATCCGAGATTCGACTGTCCAACAGACCCCCCTCTCCAGACCCCCCAAATAGACCTTACCAGGGAGGCTTAGAAGTCTTATCCCCCTCACACAACCATTTAGGAAAAAGATACTAGTTTAAAACAAGAAAAAAGAAGCAACAAAGTAACAAATATATATAACAAA
>NW_013952432.1:2432308-2434450 GCF_001266775.1 Austrofundulus limnaeus | reverse complement strand
TATATCATAATGCAAATAAAGTGTAAACAAAAGTATCAGTCTCATCACGCTATTATCAATCCAATACCGATACTCATCTTGGTATCAATGCTATACTTTGATTGATACACCCACACTTACAGCAAACAGATTGAGGAGGACCAAATTATGGCACAGAGGGGTAATACACACGTAACAAAATCAAACATCAAAATCACAAAATATTAAATGAACCTAAACCTAAAACATACAAGACAGTAGAGTGAATCCCTGCAAAACCATGTTTCACATTTTGTGGACTCAGTCTTTTGTGGAGTTTTTCATTGAACCTAACTATCCATCCATCCATCCTTTTTCTGTACACGCTTCTTCCTTTTCAGGGTCACGTGGGTCACTGGTGCCCATATCCAGCAGTCACAGTGCGAGGGGCGGKGTACATCCTGGACAGGTTGAMCCTAACTAGTTTGCGGTAATTTTGTGGACAAATACAGTAAATATGTACAATAACAGTAAGGAACACATTCTTTTTCTCTCTGTTGCTTTTTTGTGAGCATTCAAGTTAAATTAAGAACAATACAATTGACTAATTTTGTAACAAAAATATGCATAAATTCAGTTCCATATGCGCACACACACACACACACACACACACACACACACACACACACACACACACACATCCACACACACACACACACACACACACAAATATAGAAACTATACAGTAGGTACCACGTGACATGTAGCTGCTAACTGTTTCAATCTTGTGTGCACTGTAGGCCTTGGACACCATCCAGTATTTACATTTTTTTTTTTTTCACAATTCATGGATACTCTCGGGACGTCAATGCAAATCAAAAAAATGAACAAAAACACAGTGCCGGACACAAATAGTAAAATATTAACTGTCCATGTTTATTCTACAGAATCTAATTACAAAAGATCTGAAAAAGCACTTTAAATAATTACCTGGCTGATAATTGTATTTTGTTCCCAGTTTTGTCTAGAAAACGTTTTTTTTTTTTTTTTACCTACACTGAATTTAACAGCAGGCTGCATTTTTTGATGCGAATACCTCATGTTGTAAAAGTAATATCCTCCCTTAGCCAGGTTCTAATGTCTCCCAAAGCAGCAGACCTGTTTTTTTTTTTTCGTATTATAAATATTTAAACCCTCTTCAAATAATCTGAACTATCAATTTAATAGGCACAGGTTATTTTATGGATAAGTGTGAACTAATCCTCTGCCACGTTTTGTATCAAATAAGCTATTAAAATGTCAACTGAGACTCCTCCATGCTCGTGAGGAAAGCCATCCTATAAAAAGAGATAATCCATCACATCTGGAGACTTTCTATGCGAACACTGAAGATGTTCAGACGAATGTTTGAGCCATTTTGTCCGGGCTTTTCTGTAGTGGCTCTTCCCTTATTTACTTCCCAGTGAGGTATTTTTAGCTTGAGATGCACTCAACGGTAAGACAGGTGGTGGTAGGAAGTGTCTGTCCTAACTTAGACGAGGCAGAGCAGGACACAGACAGTATGGTGTAGAAAATGCTGAGGTTTTCTGTATGTTGAAAACAGTACACATGGCTCCTTTTGTTGATCCTACTACTGCGCAAAGCAAAATAACTCATGAACCACTGGATGGATTTTATTTAATATCCCTAAAGGTAAACATTGGGTTTACATCTAACTGATTCAGTTTTGGAATCAGCCCCAAGACTCTAATCCACCTTAGCAAACACCATAACGGTTATAACTATCAGTTTTACAAATATTGAGCTAAAATTTGATGTAGCTGAGTCATCTCTAATGCAAACTTCGAACACTAACAAATGACCTGAAATCTTAATATTTGCATATACATGTTCTTTTTCATATTTGTGTGGTTTTCTCTGGTCACTCTGGTTCCCTCTTCATAGGTCAGGCCATCCTTGAAAAAGAGATCTGTGATCTCAATGGCATTTGCCTGGGTAAGTAAAGGAAAATTTAAAATAGATAATATTAGCAACAAATGTGTTTTTTCTCAAAAGGTATTTTTTAATTAAAAAATAATCCAACTAAAGGACCAAGTATAGACGTCAGATATTTAGAAACATTGTAAGTGACAGAGTTGATCATAAGACCCATTGTCAGCATGATCAACTCTGTCACTTACAATG
>NW_013952432.1:2419725-2431512 GCF_001266775.1 Austrofundulus limnaeus | reverse complement strand
CCTCTGGACGGGTTCTTCTTTAATGAAACGTTTCGTCTCTCTTCCAAGAGACTTCTTCAGTCTGAGAGTTTCAGGCAAAATTCAGGCTGTTCATTAACTGTATATTATCCTTAGGTGGTATATCTAGTTATATATGTAGCCTGAATTTTGCCTGAAACTCTCAGACTGAAGAAGTCTCTTGGAAGAGAGACGAAACGTTTCATTAAAGAAGAACCCGTCCAGAGGACCTATACAATAATTATTGACTGTAAATACATACAGTTCATACTGTATGTTGCATTGTTAGAATGGCTTTTCCTTTCTTAATCTCACGCAGTGCAACAACAAACATTAAAAACTTAAAATGTTAAACATTTATTTTACTAAGTTTTGTAAAATCTTCAGAATATATTTAGTTCAATTTGTGTTTTATTCACTTTAGTGCATTTGGGCAAACACTCAGCATTTCAAGCATTTCCAACAATTCAGAGAGAATCTTGTTATTGTTTTCACAAAGCTGCACGGCAGCTCTCAATAGAACTAGGTTCATTTTTCTCCTGTGGAAATAGTCTAAAAGCTATTGAAACAGTAATGTAGCTCACCTTAAGGAGTGCAAACAGCCAGACAGCAAGAAGAAACAATAGGGATTCATCAAGCTGCAGCTTCTAAAGCCTCGGATCGTGACAGAGTTAAATGAATTGGTCTATCAGTGCGACACCTGAGAGACAGTCTTTGGGAGTCTATCAAGATAAACTCTTAAGGATCTTGCAGAGGGTGCGCTGCAGCAAGGTCATCGTCACATTGCATCAAACAGGGCGCCGAGAGAGGAGCTTTTGTTCTGTTGTGTGAAGTCCCATTTGCCAGAGGTAACAATTAAGACTCATCTGTCAGCACACAACGATGTGCTCATTTTTGAAAAATCTTCCAGCTTGTTATAAATTTGTGGGCATTGGTAAAAACCTAAGGTTCCCCAACCAGTACTTTACAGTATTATCTGCTGATTTGGTTCACATTTAACATCTGGATGAGTTGCAACTATGTTTGTTGCAATAAGCCGATCTAGAGAGACCAAAACATATCGTTTTGTGTGAGTGAAAGGTGTGTTTCAGCGTCACACAAGTTTGGCGCCAACCAATCTCCTGGTGTCCCAGCTGTCCCTGGGTCACCCGCTCGGTTTCAGTGAGCCTAATCAGATGTGACAGCTCCAGCCCAATAAAGTGCAGGTCTTTAACGAGTGTTCTTTTTTGTCAAATTTGTACAGCGGGTGAAGTCAAAGATTGCATCTTCCACCTAGAAGCAATTTCTTTCTCAGTTTTCTGTCTGCTTTGATGCTTTGTCATCGGACAAGGTCAGAGTTTGGCATCAATAGTTTTCATGAGGTTAGCTACACACAGGTTTGTTCCCATCAATGGAAGAAACAAACAAACAAATAAAACATAAAACATTCACCAAAATCACCCTTCACCTTTAATGCAAGAGGTTTAGATTAAAATTGATTTATGTTGAAATGTTGGTCAAACCTCAAAGGGCAATGTCACTCTCAAGAAATGTAATTTTAGATAAACTTTAAAAAGTGATAACATGTTCCTACTTAATATAAGATCATTAAAGTATTTTTGAATGTGAATCAGTATGTTTTCCTCCACCAGATAAACAAAAACTTGTTTAAGATTTCCRTTATGTCTGTGATGATGTAAAAGGTACCGCCCCCAGAGGTGTGACCAGAGTGTCCCATTAATTGTTTTGGTTTGTAGGGACATGAGACTTGAGCGTGACCAGCTGCCAGTGTGGAGAGAAGTTTTTGTTTTGTTTGGTGCTGATTAGGCTCAAGGTCACACACAGAAAGTAGCTCTGAGCATGAATTGAGTTTTTAGGTCTAACAAATAAATCCATGGAAGAAAACTCTCGTGCCAGCGGGAACTGAATTTGAAATGCTCCGATTGAATCTGAATGTGCAAAATTTAAAATTGAATACATTGGTCTGAAAACGAATTTCACTGAATTCAGTGGTTTGAAACTGAATTTAAAGTTTTGAATTTGAAATAATTTGCTTTGAAACTGCATTTGATCTATTAAAATTTCAGTTTGACTTCTTTCACCTTCAGTTGCAAGCACCTCATTTGCATTTAAAGAGACAGCACCAAAACTAGTTCTCAGACGCGCAACAGAAAAGGAGTGAAAGAGGGCCTTGCATGATACTGTGTGTCCCTTTTAACACCAAAATTGGTTGAGGTATAAATTTATTTATTTATTTATTTATTGTTTGTTTGTTTGTTTGTTTCTTAGGTCTGTTGGCTTGTAGCGAGATGAGAATGAAGACGACCAAATTGTAGTTGGTATGATTTTATTTGGCAGTTCCTTTACAAATACTGTGATGTAATAGTTCAGAAAACAGAATAGAAAATAGAGAAACCTGAATGGGTTGAAAAATATGACCCAAGCAGAATATAAAGATATCTACATAGCACCGGGAGATAATAAATTATGTTATTTTTGGAGTCCTAGAGACTCCATGTACACTACAAAATATATTTAAAAGCAAAAAACTGAATTTTTCAAATGTCCCCTTTAAAATCCATCCAGTAGTTAATTTCAAACTAGTTGATCCATTCTTTTTCAATAAGGAATTCATGACATATTTTGCTAACAGTACATGCAAGCACACAGACACAAGCAAAACCGCATACTATGCCCTTTTCCTTTGGTAGCCAGGGATCAAAAAATAATAATAATTAAGTACTTTACTACGCAAATGTGACAACTTAAGACATGTACGACGTATGCAGGAATCAGAGCTGCGTATTTCCAGAAGTAATGAAGTTGCACTTGAATGAGTGGGAGCTGTTGTGTGATTCGGGCTTTGGGGAATAAGAGACTGTGAGTCAATTCCTTCAGGTCTGTTGGGGAGTGTGGCGGCAAGATAAAGACAAGGCAACATTGTTTAAGTCCTGATCCTGCTGCAGCACTCCCCTGCTTAGGGATTGCACTCCTAATACATTTACAATGTAGAAATCAGTCCGCTCTGTTGTCCTCTTATGCCCACGGTGCAAATGCTGAGAGAACCCAAACACTTTCCTTCCATCTCAAGATTACACTTTGGCTGTTCTCTTTGCCCTGCCTACCCACCCCTCCCCCGACCTACTCTCTTAGGAACTCTTTCATTTCACAAACATCTGTTGGCAAAAGGGAATCCCTAATCTCTCAAGGGCTTTCTTTCAAATTTCATTATTGAAACTATATGCCGATTTGAGTTACTGCAGATGCAGCCGTGCTTGTATGATTTCCCCCCAGTTCTTGCTCTAATATATTGGATTTATGAAAGAAATAATCTAATGCCCACCATACTCTAAATTACTAGCGTTTCAGATGAATTTGCGATGGTTTCCGAGATTTTTTTCGCTCGATGCTGGTGTGTGCTAAGCGAACTTGTCAGGCAGAAACTCTACTCTGCAGGGAATATTGGAACCACATGTTTGGAAATTGGTGTGCATWAAAACTTAAGCAGATATTTTTTATGATTAGGTTTTATATACTGATGTACAAAAAAAGGTTATCGTACTAGTTAAAGGCACTCATTGAAGGAGTTCGAATCATGTCAGCGTTTGAGAGTGTTAAACGTTAAAGAGATGTGAGATGTCACACTCAGTATTTGTTGTGAATCATCCTCAGCTACTACCACAAAAAATATTTAAGTCAACATCTGCAAATTTGACCTAGTCACAGCCTAGTTGTGTAAAGGTTGCCTAGTATCAGGATCTGTCTTTTGATTATCTTTTGGTTATAGTTTGTATATTGTTGGCTTTTACTTCCCTTTTGTTATGTTTGTTCTTTTTGTTTTATTTATGTGTTTGGTTCTGTTCTATTGTCAGTCCCTTCTCCTCTGTTCTGACACGCCCACCTACACCTGTTCTCCATGCATATTAGGCTCTGCTGCAKCAACCTCCTCATTAGCCCCAGTCTATTTAGCTTTTGTTCATTCTTCACACTATCTTCAGGTGAGCATTGTTGTGCTTCATGCCACATCTGGTTCTCCTYGTGCTAGCGATTTCTGTAGTCTCAGCATGAAAAAAACAACATAACAAAACTGTGATTGTATGTGAACATTWGTTTAGACAGATGATGAGGTTGAGTTCTTCCTGCACATTGTCAAAGGTGAGCAGCACTGTACTCTGCTATCTGCCGTGGTAGTTTGTTCATCTACTTGTGCAAGTGCAGAAAAACTATTCACAGCAGCCACCTGCAGTGTGCACCCAGAGGTTTCCCCAAAAAAATTCACTCAGATTTTTGTGCCTCAAGGTTTTACTCAAAATCAGCAAAGTTCTGGATGTCCTTGCTCTGTAATTTCAATATTAAAAACCTAAGTATGTGACTAAAACCTGTCCAAAACAGTGCATTGAGCGTTTTAGTTGTTCTCTCACAGGTTTCTTGTCGGTGTTCTTGATTTATGTTTGTAAGCATTGTCAATTTGTGTTAAGTTAAATGTAGTTTATTGTGTCATTCCCTCATTTACCTTCATTTAGTTTTGTAAATGGACTGAACTTATAGAGCACTTTATCAAGTCCCTCCAGACCCAAAAGCGCTTTACACTTACATTCACCCATTCACACACACATTCACACACTGATGATGGCAAACTACATTGAAGCCACAGCTGCCCTGAGGCACACTGACAGACGTGGGGCTGCCATGCACCGGCGCCACCGGACCCTCTGACCACCACCAGTAGGCAAGGTGGGTGAAGTGTCTTGCCCAAGGACACAACCACTGAAACGGGGGATCAAACCGGCGACCTTCCGGTTCCAGGACGACTCCCCTAACCACTCCACCACAGCCGCCCCAATGTGTTCATTGAAAGGGTTTGATATGAATGATAAATTTTACTTAAAAACATAAAACATAGCTTTATCATGATTTATACTGAATTCTGATAGGTACCTTTAAGTAATTCAAGGTTTTATTTTTGCACCAAAAAACAAACAAATCATATACAGGATATATAAAACCTGTTTTTAGACTCTACCTTTGAGCTTAATTTGTTGTTCCACCACTGAGGATGAAAACTCAATGGTTCAAGGACAGTTTTTCTAAAAAATAAAAATAAAAAAGGGGCCACAAATATTTTCAGCACATATTGAAAACTGAAAGATTTAAGGCTCTGAATAGATAATGATGACAAAAAATGATAGTCTTTTTCAGACTAAATTTACACATTTTTGGAATGCAGCTCTTTTTCCATTGAAGTTTTTCATTAATGTATTTTTTAATCAGTAAAAATAATAAAAAAAAAATGAAATGATCAATATTTGTGCTGTACTTTGTTTTTATGCAGTCATTCTGACTGTTCTCTAAGATGAACTCCGATGACATGATCAGTTTAAAATTACATCCATTTCTGTTTGCTTTGAACAATGTTTTTGTATTTCCATTTTATTTGTGAAAACAAGATGTGCTTGCAGTCAGAGGCCACTTCTTATAATGCTACACGAAAACTTGTTATTATATAGAAATGAATCAGCCTGTTTCAGCACCCCACCCCCCCCCCCTTTGGGGACTGGACAAAGTAATGGTTTCCATCCTTCCTGTATCAACTGTATCGCTTGGACTTTGAACTTAATTGGGAAGCACAATAAAGAAACGGGAGATGAAGTCTAAGCAGAGATAGACTGTTATAATGGAGTCTCATGACATTTTGAGTAAAGTGACTTGATAAATTAGTACATTAAAAGGACATTTCAGCACCCTCTCCACTTATGCAGATGCACACACAGGAATATTAATGTAAAAGATATGAAAAAAACGTCCTAATGGTTATAATGTTTATTAATTGAAACTGTAAACAACTAAAAAAATAAGCTTTCTAACATTCTGTCTCAGGTTGTTTGTCTTTGTGGTTGATAAAATATGTAACTCAAGAACTACTGTATTTGATTTATTAAAAATACATTAGCAGGAAAAACAGATACGGCAGTATGATTTAACTCATAATAAGGTTTTTTTCTAAGTTTGAGCTTCATTGTTGAGAGTTTTGTACGTTAGAAGTAAACAGTTGGTGTCTCTAATGAGAAAACAAACCGCTAACCAACAAGAATGGCTGCAAAAGAAGAGTTAATGCTAAGTGTCAACAGGAGATCCATAATTCATACACAAACATATCAACACTTTTTTTTCATTTCTCYGTCTGTTTATTAAGGGGATGCGTGTAAAATCAAAATTACTTGCAGACTTTTAATCCAGCGGATCCAAATTTATTGATGCAAAACCCTAAAACAACCAAGCTAATCTGCTGATTCAGTTACATTGTTGCATGTGTATGTTCAGGAATCTGTACAGATTTGTTTTACATCATATCCATAATCCCATCTATTAATTCTTAGAGCTTTAAAAAGAACAATATCTGTGGTGCAATAGCATGCAAAAAGCACAATTGTGTTGATTGTGTTTTCTTCATTCTTCCACTTCTGGCCACACAATGAAAACACTTCAAATTCTATTATAAGTCTTGAATTAATTTACCTTTTTTAATCTGTCAGAACCTGTTGTGGAAACTGTTATTGACAGAATTCCTTGACAACACAGATGTAAACAAAACAAACAAGCACAACACCTTATTAACCCTCCTGTAGTCCTAATGCATTTGTTGTTTTAAGAGTGCTTTTCTGGATAATATAGGTTCTGTTGATAGAAAACACACACAGACACATGTTTGTATTTCTATCATCAAGGACACTTCTATAGCTTTTCTATAGTCTAACCCTGACCCCTAACCCTGACCCCTTACCCTACACCTAACCACCCCAGTACACACCGGACCCTAAACCTGACCTCAGCTCAATTCACAGGTTAGTCCTAACCATAACCTCTGACCCATCAATGGTATTTCCCCCACTGAGGACCAGGCTTTTGTCCCCATTAGGAACAGTGGGTCCTCACCAGACTGTGAATACCAGAAAAATTGTCAAAAATCATTCCCACCAAGTAGTAAAAACGTACATTTACACACACACACACACACACACACACACACACACACACACACACACACACACACACACACACACACACACACACACACAYACACACACGGCCTGCGTTTTAATACATTTAGACCCAAGGGCAACAGAAAGGCCAAAGTGCTTCACTTCTCTAAACTGCATGAACTGATTTAATGAGCTGCCGAGCAGACTAACACACTGCCCGAGAAAACTGGACAAGCTGGCCACATTTCCTGGACCTTTTGGACTGGTAGGTGGCCTGGATCTCTCACCTTCAAATCTGGGGAACAGCTAGTGGGATTTCAGGGAGCTGCAAGTTCTAAAAATGCATTCCCTCGAAGCCAGCGAGTATGGCTTAAAGCTGTTAAGAGATGTGCATTGTGCCTGATACATGGGCCATGTGGCCCTGGGAAAGCAGACACCAAAAGCTTCCCCAGAGAGGCAGCTGGGAAATGGGGTTATGCTGGAGTTGACGGCGGTGCTGAGCAACCACACTGTTACAGTTTCTTTATCATACAACCTCAGGATGGAGCTGCTGCAAAGAAAGTTGGCCTAGGTGAGAACCGTGCAGCACAACAAGCCGAAGTAAATAAAGAAGCAGCAGGTGCTGTCTTCTTTTTTTGCCTTTACCTCCTCAATGACAGCTGTCAGTTATGTTCCCAACAGTGCCACAACATGCTCCTCTGAATGAAGCATCGCCGGGTAGATGTGATGGATGAGCTGAACCCCAAGCCCAATCATATTGGATTACCAAAGATGCAAAAGGACAGTGGATAACTTCAACAAGGAAAAATGGAATTTATTCTTTATTTTGAATTTAATATTTTAAAGTACATTCCTAATGCAACTGTTGTGTTTGCTTTATTTTGTACATTGATTTACTGCATTTATATTAAATTAAACAATGAATGACTCTTGAAGGTTCCAATTTCAGATGGTTCCTTTAGCTTATTCTTTAAAGAGGGCCGTTTTTCATTATTTGCAGCCTGTGGAAATGTACAGCTGCCACCGAATGACCCGGTGCTGCTCCATTGCACTATTCTCAATGTTCTCATTGTAATTTGGGGGTATTGTATAGCTTTATCACTGATGCAGCAAAAAAAAGGCAGAACTGAATATGTTGCAGACAGCGAGTGCGCTGCTCTCCTTTTTTATTTTAAAGTACTTGCTCACTGCAAACATGTTGGCACATTACAGCACAATGTTTCACTGCAGCGGTGTTATGGCACAGCTTAGAGATTGGATGCAGAGTGTGGTCAGATAACCTCAAAATGCATCWATAAAGAAATGCAAGGATTGAGACATCCCTACTTTACACATCACTCAAGATGAAAAACCTGGTTCAATCTCATAACAATAATTTGCCTTAACCTTATGTTACTAAAAACAACTTGTGTGCTATTTATTTGTTCTTCAAGAAGACTAATCCCAAGTTCCATTTTCCAAATAAACTATAAGTAAAGACACCAGTGCTTCTTATAAATGATGAATGAACTTCTGTGTATTTTCAAGTCTCTAAAGGCTCCAAAGCATTTTACGCTACACTCATTCACCCATTCAAGCATGCACTCACACACTGATGGTGGTAAGCTACATTGTAGCCACAGCTGCCCTGGGGTAGTCTGACAGAGGTGGGGGGATGCTATGCACCAGCAGCCACTGGGCCCTCCGACCACCAGCAGTCAAGGCGAGTGAAGTGTCTTGCCCAAGGACACAATGACTGAGATAGATGGAATGGGGGATTGAACCGGGAACTCACCGATTACAGGACAACTCCTCTAACCACTCTGCTGCAGCTGCCCCGATATATAAACAGAAAACATCATTTAGATCTGACTATTCCTTAAGTACACCCATAAATAAAACGACTGATTTGTAATTAGCTGCTGTGCAGTCATCCTCGGTAACATCATGCAGCTGATCTACACAAGCCCAGGCACTAAGGGGAGGCTGTGTTTATTTACTGTATTCCTCTGAGCGGTTGACCGTGGCTGCGCTCATTACACAGAGTCATGCTGCTGATACCATCGTTGGAACCGGGGGAGAGGCAGGAGAGGGGGGTGTCTCCTTCTCACACTGAGCTCATTTGGCTAAAATGAAAAGATATTGGATTGATTTATGCTGCTGGTATCTTAACGCCAGTTGTGAAGATACTGAGGTTAGAACCAATAAAAAAATGGTGGTGGTAGGGGCGTAGCGGGTGGGGGTGGTGGGGTGGGAAACACCCAGCTGGGTGGCCTGTCCAATCTCTAGAAAGTCGAAAAATAGGTAATTGCTTGTAGTTTAAATTGGCCCCCCCAGAAAGACTGCAGCCAAAGTTATCTCACGATTACCTAAACATTGCAGAATCTCCATGAATCTCCGAGTGCTTTGGTATGGAAATGAAACCCAAAATTACAGTGAAAAAGGAAGACATTTATCTCCTCGGGGCGGGTTCGGGCAGAGGACCCCAGGATAGGGGTGAGGCAGCCGAGCCGTTTAACCCCTCTCCAATTAGCTGTGAAAATCCTTTGATTTCAACACTGCGCCACAGAACAGCAGAACACTACATGTCCCTCAACCCTCATTATTCTGCAGCCTAATTTTCTGACATGGCTTGCAGTAACTCCCCAGATGTAACAGCGATGTTAATTACTGCTGCTGAGCCCGGCTGAGCAGTCTGAAGGACGKTAAGAGACTAAGAGGGTTGAAGGAGGGTGGAGGATACTGGACAAGTAACTGAACTCTGATGAATAGGTAAAAATATACATTTTCAACACATGAAAATGGATGAATTTACGATATATAATAAGACAACAACATAAAAAGAATTGTACATTGGGAGAGTATGCAAATGAGGTTTGTGTTCCTAAAGTATGGAAGATACTTCCTCTATTTTAACAGTCATTGGGGAGAGGGTCTGATTTTCAAGCTGCTTAATTGAGCGCCTGCAGTATCTGTTCACCTGAAGATGGGAAATGCAAATTGGTTTTTTTCTCCTGATTTGAAAGTTTCCAGTTGTTATCCGACACCTTATATGACACAGCACATCAAAGAGAACATAAGACTCGGCTATACCGTAACTCCCCAAGAAATCCTGATCCCACCTTGTGATTCAATCAAGGTGACATTGCTGAAAAGAAGAAAAAATGTTTTTTTTTTCTTTTTTTACCTCAGCTCTGGAGTAAAATCTTTCATGACAGCTTAAAGTGACCCAAGCACTCTTCTTGGAAAACACAAGCATTTCATTATTTAAATCACAGAAATGGACAGACGGAGTATAAGGGCATGGCAAGGGGATCTGTGGTCGTAGTCACCAACAAAGCTCATAAAATAAGAAACAAGCAAGAAAAGCTTTCCCCCCACCTTTTCTGTCTTGTTTTACCACTTCATAAAAGTGCCAAGTGTTTCTATTTTAGACTCTTTTTAATAGGCCTACTATGCAATTAGGTACAAACCTAAACAGAAGTTACCTCTCAGATGCGTCCCTTKTTGTGATTTTATTATCAAACTGCATTTTATTATTACAGTAATGGATCTAGTAGAAGTAGTTGCACTGAAGAGGTCCCAGTCATTTTGTTATTATGAAGTCATTAAAATTAAATATAACTGAGTTACATTCAGCAAAGGGACTGTTTAAAACATAAAGAATGGCTCATTGTACATCCTGGGACTTTGCCTTAAAAACCCTATTTAAATTAAAGTCCACCGTCAAAAAAATGTGTGTGTTTAGGCTGCCTTCTGGCCTGGGCTGCTCTGTGATCTCAGTAAGATTTGCCTGGTTAGATAATAAATAAATGTTTAGCRTTTCTTGAAGGAATGCAAATTGCCCTCCCCCTTTTATGCGTTTTAAACTAAGACCATCTCATGTTGAGAAATGAAAGAGTTATAGTTGTAATCAAATGGTTATTTTTTTTACTTTTATAATTTTTTTTAAGATAAACCACTATAAAACCAGTAAAGCTAATTTAGACTGGCAGCCATCTGTCTGTAGTTTGTCAGTCCAGTCAGAATTAAGCCATTTCTTCACATCAAGGCTTCTTTATACAACAGAAGAAATACACTGTAATTATTCATTACCTTTCAGCAATACCATAAGCTATGAACTGCCCCTATAACTAAAAGCATTTAGGGAGAGAAAATGCATCAAACATTAGGTAAATGTCTGCAAAACTGGCTGAGTTATAGACATCTTTTGTTGGGTAATGGTGATTAGATGTGGCAGCTAATTACCTTATCTCTAAGGCAGAGGTCTTTAGTCCTGGTTCTCGTGACCCACTCTCCTGCATGTTTTAGCTCTTTCCCAAGACCCTAGGTTAATGCAAATGAAAACATGCAGCTGCTGAGTTGTGATCAGTGGAACAAAGTTCTGCTGGATGCCCATTGGCTGACGGTATGATATCATCATCAAAAAGCATCCTCTGGTTCTGTTCCTCTTTTTTTTTAAGTTTCTAATTTCTGGTTTTGCCAGATCACATGAGCTGTAGCTTTGGTAGATGTTGCCAGATCACCACCAAAATGTAATAATTTGTTTTTGCGACAATCCCAACATGTCCTGAAACTTTCATGATTGATCATCACTTTTTGAGTAATCATGTGCGCAGCTGGACGAACAAACCAGTGGCTGTGTCCAAAACGACAGGACGGGTCCTCCGGAGGACCCAGACTCCCCGGTCTCGGAGGGCTGGGTCCTTGGTAGACCGGGAAGACCGGAAAAAAAGAGGCTGTCGATTTGGACGGTCTAGCCTCCCCTCCTTACCCCGGCGTACGTCTTGTCACCTAGCAACTGTGACGACGCTAAACAAGCAAACTTAAATCAAAACTAGAAAAATATCAA
>NW_013952432.1:2417657-2419715 GCF_001266775.1 Austrofundulus limnaeus | reverse complement strand
CGGAGGACCCGTCCTGCCGTTTTGGACACAGCCAAAATCACCGAAAACCAAGCCTTTTTGGAAGAGGGAACAAAACGATTCAAAAGACACAAAAATACAATAAAAAACAAGAATTTTTAAAGCCTCTTTACTTTTTATCTAAAAAAAAGGCTGTTTACTTGTGGACTAAAAACACAAAAACCACAAACATATGTATGTGGTAAAGTATTTATCTACAGGGCCAACGTTCACAGGGTTTTCTGCTCGTCATAATACAATCAAACTTCACTTGCTTGTGATTCATTCAAAAATGAACAAGGACATAGAGCAACAGAGTATTGCTGAATACCTCAAAGGAAAACACAACAAAGCATATTCATTAAGCAATTCATGCTTGAAGCACTAAAAGTGCTGTAGAAATGATCTATAGAATATCGGAAGTTAAGGAGGTCAACGCTTCTTCCCCAGATGAAAATGAAACCCATGGCCTTGCTTCCCCTGGCCTCCCTGCTCTTAAATAAAAGTCTGGAGCTGATATGATCACAAAGCAGCAGGAAATACCAGCAGTGACTGAATAATATATCCTTTCTGGCTTGTTATCAGCGCTATAAAAACTCTACGTTATTTTAGCCATCAGCCCATTATGGGCGGTCTTCGTATGTAAAGGTTTTGAGAGCTGAAATGGTTGTGAAGAGGGTAAAACCTGTAAATGAGCACTAAGTGTGTGAATATTAGAAGAGGTGAGCCTGCACTGGAAAGGTTACCAGTTTTCAATATCCATGAGTGGCCTGTTCATTTACGTGATATTGAGTTTTCACTGTCAGGCCCATTTGTGCTCTGTTTCTCCACACATTTGATCTGATTTACTAGGCTGCGTGTGTGGTATGGCATCTATTCATCTGTGTTTAACATCTCCAGGGCCACATGGTTCACCTGCTCCCTCCCCCTCCCGCCGCCTTGTTCCCACATGGAGCTTATTAACCGTTGTCACTAACAGGAGCAGCTCGAGTTAATTACATAAATGGATACGTGCGGGCCAAAATGTAGAACATCAGGCTTTTATCTCCTGAAGCATTTCCCATAAATCTGATTTAACTTTTCTCAAGCATTGGCTTCTAACAACGATTGAAGGACTGCTTGTTTTCAGAACGTTCGTCAAAAGAATGGGCTCTTTTTTTCCTCTTTGTAATAAATGTTTTATCTGAAGACCAAAACTACCGTAGCTYGGCTAGTAAGAGCCTATCAGACAAAATCAAAATTAAAATATATAAATGACAGTCAGTTATGAATCGAATAAATGGATTATAGAGACAATGACTGAGCGTTACACTTTTCCTCTGATGTTCTACCTGCAATAAGTACTTCTAAATAAATAAATAATGGAAGAATAGTGGTCTGTTTTAATGGCACCATTTTGTTGTTTAGACATGAAAATTAAAGAACAGTTGTTGGTTAGATAGTGCTCTCTAAGTGCTTTCTACAGTTTTATTCATTCCCCTTTTTGCTCTAAAAAATGTGCAAGTGTACCAGTGTAAATTAAATAGAGCAAAGATTGTTTTTTTTTCTCCAAGGCACAAGCAGACAAGAGTTGGAAGTCTGGACCAAGTGCTTTGCTTTTTATATGTTTACTTTCCAGTAGGAGATTTGTTAGAGGCAACAGGAAACATCTACAGAGGGGTCAGAGGTCAATACAGCAGGACAGTATGGGGGGGGACTGCAAAATTATTATCTTTGTACTTAGTTCTATTTAAAACAGATGAACCTGTCTACTTTTAGCAAATTACCATTTGTGTGCTATTATCAGTACCCCATGCTAAGTGTGATGGCACACATTAGTAAAATCAGTCCACACTCACCTCATTAGTATTTTCTTGTGTAGTTGAACATGTGTTCTGCTATATTATTGATGTTTCTCTTTCTCTTATGTACCTGTTTGGGGAGTTGGCTGCTTCCTGTCTGGTCAGGAGGTGTGGCCAAGGGCTGAGGACGCTCAGCAGGGCCAACCATTGATAGAGGGAGAGGAGCTGTAACTGCTAATTTTTGATTGTGGATTAACATGGAAGATACAGTATATATATA
>NW_013952432.1:2387066-2416270 GCF_001266775.1 Austrofundulus limnaeus | reverse complement strand
ACATAAAATAAAAACTTCTGATCTTGCCCCCTGTACCAAGCATTAATAAACAAAGTGTACATGTCTTGACTCAACAAACTGACTATATGCCTGTTTTCCATGGCAAGATTTTTAAATTGTCATCTGATTTTCTAAAACTGACAGACCCCACAAGTGATGATGAAAAAAAAAACACAYTGATATAACAGGTTTGGTCCTACAGTGTACAGCAACATAATAAAAGACAACACCCACACACAACCAGATTTCATTCTTGAATGTTCAGATGTCCGAAGGGAAATCTCCTGAAACCTCTCGAGATCAAACATGAGTTCAGAGGAAACAAAGATGGCAATTGAGGAAGAGTGGTGATAGTTTGTGGACTATTTTTAACAGGGGGACAAAAGACATTTGGTTTTCCGTGGCAGTTGTTTTGTCTTATGTATTCTGGATTCCCTTCACCTACAAGKTTACAAGCTATGCACAAGTTTGTTAAATCAAACAAATTACACAGAAAATAACATTTCATGATGTTCTTTTTCTAAAGCCACCTGATGCAACCTGTACTGCAATGACAGATGGTCAGATTTAAATATAACTGTGTACATCAAAACAATCATCAAGGGAAATCCAAATTCAAAGAGGTTTTCTGTGTGAATCATTTTAGAATCATTGGTTAAGTAAGACGAGGGATTTCTCTGCTCTCTTCATGTTTTTTTTCTTATGACTGCTTTTATCAAACTCTTCAGTCTTAAATATAAACTCGAGAGCATGCAAAGTGATCATTTATGAATACGCTATTATTTTTCTTTTTACATTTGGGACGTTATGCTGAAGTAATGTGATTCAGAACCCAATGAATTAATAAAAAAATATGTAAATATGCTGGTAAAAATCCTTTGATTTTTAATAACATAAGTTGCATAAAAGTAAAAATAGGAGTCACAGGGGAGAGAACTGTGCAGGAGCGTCTTTTATCTCACTAAAAGTTGTATTTGCTTTCGAGGTAAAAGACAGGAAGTAAGCTAAAAATATCTGTTTATTATGATAATGACATAAAAATATGTTTGTGCTCTGGAACAGCACTTTATCAAGCTACAGTTTTTATTAGCAGACATCTTTCTGTCTGTTATTTTGTTGTGTTTTAATGGAAAAAAACTGATGAATGAAATGGGTCCCTTATTTAACATAAAAACACTGATTAACTGTTCTGCGCATGTGTTTACAGAATTCGCTCCTTGTCTTGTAGGTGAAATCTATCATTTCCCTTCAAACCTTGAGGTGCTTATTACCTCCCTGCAATCAGCAGAACAAGAAAAAAGTGAGGAAAAAGTCCAAATAAATTCTATGCACTTAACAAGAAGCCAGGGTTTACATCCAAACATGAAGGAAACAATGTGGATGGCTGAGGACTGAAAACAAAACACAGTTCATTGAGACAAAAACTGTGAAAGAGAATGTTTGAGATTTTTTTTTTTAATTTCTTGTTTGACAAGTAAAAAAATTGTGCATGAAAAGCTGGCTAGGACATTTTTATAATGATTCTTGCAGTTTTGCCTGTTCTAATACAATATTTCTAACATTTTGACGTATTGTAAGTAAACCGACTGGCTTCTTGATTTCCTTTTTGCTTCATTTCTCATTATTGTCCATAAAAAACAGCTGTTAAATACATAAACTGCAATGCAACCATTCAGCAAGTTTCCTGAAAACAAGTTAAATGCGGTAAAAAAAAAAAGGTGTTGACAACAAAGTGTGTTAACGGTGCACATTTAAAACACAGTGTGCAGGTTGCAAAAAAAGGAAGCTTTTTTTTAATCAGGCAACATTTATTCAATATTCAGAGTCACTTGATGCTTCAAACGACAAAGAATGCATCAGTTTGTTCTTTCAGATTTGCCTCGGAGAAGTCAATTGAAACCTGTGTTCCAGCTCCAAACAATGTAACTGCTCAGTTTTCTTGTCCAGGTGCTTTCTGTTTGCTGTGTATCAGCAATATTCAAACATAATGGGACACAATTGTCTGCTTCTGAAATCAAGTTTATGCAGGCTCCAGAGGGGATACAGTAGACATCCAAAAAGATTTATTCTGACTTTGAGCCTGAGGCAAAGTCACATTTGAGGCAAAACTGCAAATCGTGGTTTTTATTCTGACCGTGCAGCATGTGAAATTGCGAGGATTTCCCTTTCAGAAGCAGACTAATGTGCTAATTTATAACTTACGTATTAACTAAATTATTYTTTAAATAAGATTTACAACCTGCTGACAATTGTGCCAATTTAATCTCAGCAACTCAGCTTAACTTTAGTCATTAAAAAAATTATGAACAGCAGTTGAATTATTAGTTTTGGCATGAACCGATCATATCTTTCTGTCTAAATCTGTGTAACTTTAGGAATCTCAACCAGAGAACTGATCATTCTATTGACTGATTCTAACTTCTGACCAGATGCTAACTTGTTCTTGCTAAGAAACACACATTGTAGAGTTTAAGCTTACACGTTTGCACCATGTCATTCATTTGATTTATTATGTTGTAATCAAAATGTACTTGTTGGCCAAAAAAAGCAATCAAACTCAATTCTGGAGCTCAACTCTGTGATTCTGACATATGTTTAAAATCTCTGCTGTCTGTGATCAAAAGAAAAAAGACATTTACAACAAAGACTAAAACAAATTCAGTACAGTAGTGTCAGATAACAACTGCTAAAACAACAAAGAAATAATAACGCTGTCCTTTACAAATGTTATTGTGAAGCAGAAATCGATGACTTTATATTAAAGCGACTTCCACCAATGCTTCTAAATGTCACCTGGATTGTCTTGTTCGTGGAAAGGATGGATTTTCACACGACGGCCAGACGGAAWATCTCCTGGAATCCTTGCCTGATCTTGGCTTCATGAGCGCCGTGAGCTTCTTTGGAGGTATTTTTGCTGCTTACAGAGCAAACAGCCTCTTTACAGTCCAACATCCAACAGTCCAACAGTCTCCTCAGACTTAGCTGCCGGTGCGTTTTGGAAGACGTGGAATTAGCAGTTAACACCTGAAAGAATCTAATTAACTAGTGGATGGAGTGTTTAATCACGTCTTATGAGTTCACAGTCCACCTTGTACTTCATTTATTAGAAGGAACATTACTCTGAATAAAACCATCATTCAGTGTCATGACTTAAGCATTCATGTACATTGAAGGGTTATTGTTTTAATGTAAAAAAAAAAAGTTTTACATTTAAATTAGGACAGAACACTTATCGTGTCTCACTAACGTGAAAGATGGGTGATAATGCCAGTTTGTTTGTCTATGTGTTCACAAAACATCTCGTGAACTACTGAACAGAATTTAATGAAACTCTTTGTAAGTGACGTTTGGATTGTATCTACATTGGGAATAGGCTTTTTGCTTTAAATGCCCTTCACTAGCTAACTAACTGACTAACTGCTAGCTAACTGACCTATTGAACACAAAAATGGCTGCAACTTTACCGCTTATTGTTAACAGAAAATTTATACTTTAGTACAGTAACAAAGTATTTTTGGCCAATTAAACTACTAGCATCGGCTCATGGCGACACAGAATTGTGTAAGTAAATTTAAGTGCAGGCTTACATACAGTTTTTACAGTAATAACCTTAAAGAAAATAGTTTACTGTATATCCTGGCTTTGTGGCTTTGAAGTTTTCTATTTTTTTTCTTATTGTAGAAAGATTTTTGAACAAATTAAGTCTGGGGTAAAAAAGGTCAATTTTGACTGTATCGAAAAAAATAATGATATAAAGTTGAATGAGATCAAGACTAAAGTGGATTTTTGCCATCAAAAATGGATATGTTCTCAAATATTTTATAATCATTAATATGAATTCAGTTTTATAAACTTTTATACTGGCGTTACTTGATTAATCCAGAAGAAAAGTTATAATAATGCTGTTTAAAGTGCCTCAGGTTGCACTGAAACAGCTTGTGCTTGCAAATAACCACATAATTCCACATAAATAAAGATATTCATCATGTAGGTATTGTTTTTTGCGTGGATCACCATAAATGCTTTTAAATCTGGAGCTGTTTTACGATGGCAGTAATACACTTTTACAATTGGGATATTTGCTCAGAAAGAAACTCTTCGAATGTAAAATTGTACACAGTGCCATTTACAACAGGTAAGATAATTATTGTTCAAATCCTTTCCAAAGAATCCCACTTTATCCCACTTTCCCTTGCAAATTATGTGGGGTGGCTGTGGTGGAGTGCTTAGGGGAGTCATCCTGTAACCAGAGGGTTGCCGGTTGGACACCCCGTTCCAGCCATCTCAGTCATTGTGTCCTTCAGCAAAACACATCACCTGCCTTGCTTATTGATGGTGCTCAGAGGGTTCAGTGGCACCAGTGGATTGCAGCCCCACCTCTGTCACTGTGCCCCAGGGCAACCWTAGCTACAATGTAGCTTACCTCCATCAGTGTGTAAGTGTAATGTGCTTTGGGGTCCCCATGGGGCTACATAAATCACTATATTAGTTCTGTCTATTTAGAATAGAACAGAAATAACCTTTATTGTTCTGCCGAGGGGAAATTCAGGTGTCACAGCAGCATCAGTACAGAGGTTCACACACTAGTTTACAAACTAYAGAAAATGCACAAAATACGAAATCACCACTAACTAGCAATGATACTGATTTATTTTTATTTTTAATTCCTATCCATTTTTCTGTAGTTTAAATTTTTTATGACATTTTACTGTAWATCTTACTGCAGCATAAATCAATTTGTGATTTTTATCTAAGAAATGTGTTTATTCATACCTATCTACCTGACTCTACCACTTTTCTATTATGTCAAATATAGATTGTTTTCCCTCGGGTATTGCTCATAAAGTTCCAGCTCAGATAGATTTAGTAGTAAATGTGTCAAAAACATTGAAATAATTAGGCTAATTCTGCAATTAGCATCAAAGAATAGATTAAAAATTTAATACAACATAAGTCCTCAAATTACACTTTAAAAATTGAAATGAAAGATTACAGTAACTTCATGAAGACTAGGGTTCAAATAGAAGTTACAGGATTGTTGCAGAGCGTCTTTTGTCCTTTTTACCTCAATTAATTATCTATCGACGCTTCARAAATCTTTAAAACTTTAAAAGCGGAATAATATGAAACTGAGTCAAGCTCACTCAACATCTGCTCGAAAACCTTGGTATGTTGAGTAAAAAGCAATAAACCTTCCATGAAGAAAGACTAGTTTCATTACGTTTGTGAAAGTAAACCCATCATTGCGCGTAACGTTTAATTCTTTACGTCAAATTTGACTCAGGTATTTCCAGTACAACTTGAGCAATTCTAAACTTTGACATCTATTAAACGTCACAGAAAACATCTTCAATTACACATAGTTCGAAATTTGTGTTACTCCATACCGTCTGAAGAAATGCAACTCTTTGTCTTTCAGACTCTGAACATGTGTGAATATGCAAATGGTACACCACCATCACTCTCTCTCTCTCCGGGGCTCAGCTACTCAGCCTCAGCTCTTCTCCAACAACTATTAACACACTGCTAATAAAAGAAACCCTGCAAATATCTAACAAATATTGAGCACAATCACCAGCTCATAAAAGCCTTATCCTCAAAATTGATGGGGTTTGTGCTTTAATTCTGTTATGTATGAAATTAAAGAATAACCATTTTTTGGGAGGAATTCCTGTTCTGTTGCTGCTAATTTGATATATTTAATTAGTCTAATAAGGCCGATCAGATACGTATCAATTTYCTCTCAAGCTATTACATAAGCTTATAAAACATGTTGTGCGTAATGATAACATTTAAGACAGTTTCGGGCATTTTGACGTTGTAATCTGTGGCCATTAATTATGTGCAATGGTCTGGTTGTGTGTTTAAATTATATTTGTCAAAGAAGCTCCTGATGTGTTCTCTCGTGCCAGATGTCTAATAATTACAGTTCTGTCGCTTCCAAACTTTTACTCGTGCAATCAACAGCCGTGCAGGTGTCTTCTTCTGCATGATCTGCTGGCCAGATGTGTGCTTTTGCTGCAGGATTTAGTCTGATTAGTAGAAGCATGTGAAGGAAAAAAGTGGCACTAAAGGAAGCTGGTGAGATTTAATGTGTTTGTCTTTTAACTAATCATGGGAGCATATAGATTTCAATTCCAAAAAAAAAAAACACCAACAAAATGTGTCAAATTGATAGTACAGTTATTGATTTTGTTGCGATTTCACATTTGAAGCAGCCAAACTTGACTCATTTCTTGCTTTTCTGACCAGATGTGGTGAAATTATGAACCAACATGCTGCACACAGGGACACCATTTGGTGGATTAGATTGTTTGAATAAGAAACCTGAAAAGCTGAACATCTGTGGAGAGCYAAAAAGCAGAACTGTAGAACTTTTTCTCAAATATTAGCGAGTGGCAGYAGACTTTTGTCACATATGCTGACGATACGCATCACCAAGGACCAAACGGACAGTAGAACGGTCCAAAATGTTCTATCTTCATGTTTTGATTTTATTTGTAATTTTTCTTTTTTATCATGGTCATTTCCAGCCCAGAAAACAGAATGCTACAAATACAGGTTGAAATTGCACTGTAGTTGCTAAGAAACAAACAAAAAAGACAGCAGCTAATAAAAACAAATGCAGTGCATTAGCTACGAATGTGCAGGCCTTGGCAGGGATGCAGAATGTCTCGGCCCAATGACTTCCTTATGTAAATTATAGACTGGGCAGAACAATAACAACCCAAACAGAAGGACCAGTTTGCATCGCGCCACATGTAAGAGAACTGCCACACAGACTGTGTTGACTTTTCCAAACTACAGCAGTGAAAGATTCATGTGAACAAATATTTCTTGGCACACTAGATTGTTTTAGACCTGAAAACACATCCCTTCCATCACCAAACACGGTTTCTTTAAAGGATGTGAAAAACAGCCATAGATTTTTTAAAAGCAACACAGTTCTAAGTCATCCTGTGGCTTTCAGCCCTCCTCGGTTTACACTTTTTTTAAAAATGAAACTGATTAATGCTGGTGGTAGGAGGCACATGCTGCAGCATATCTCTCTGCCTGCACAAGCCTATTCTTTGATGTTGTTGTTTTTGTGTGTTGCACCTCCCCGTCATTTGAATATCACACACAGAGGGGGCTCCTGCTCGGCCACTTGCTGCGCCTTTGTTGCCGTGATTAAAGCAGGTGTCGCGCAGGGTTGTGTTTGTTAATGACAGTTTGCATTTAAATAGCTGTCACTCGTCTGTCAGGGGGAGGGGAGGAGAGGGAAATGTTTGTTTCTTGGCCTCCGATGTACTCGGAATGCATCTCTTTTACATAAGCTTAACCTAGCTTTGCAAATGAGCACACAAAAGTTTTTCTGCAGGAGTGTACCTGTAAGAGACTCGCCGCTGATGCCTGGCAAGTGATGAAAGTCCAAAGTTTCAAAGAGGAAGGCAAAGTGCAAGCTAACCCAGTTCAAAGTACTGACTTATATTTGTTTACAGCAGTTAAGATCTGAGTGTATTTTTATTAGTGCTCATTTTGGTTACACAACATGGAGAGTTTTAAACATTCTCAAAGAACGAAGAAACCACGACCACACACTATCCCAGCTGTACATCCTGCAGCACTCCCAGAAGAAATGTGTAGCACCAGCTCTATGGTATGCCAAAGCTTTATATAAAGAACTGCAACAAAATCCAGATAGTTTAAAGCATCTGTACTGATTCTGAGAATTTTTAAGAGAATTTTAAAATATTCAAAAACTGGCACTGCTGGTTGACCAAGTGCTTTGTGAACAAGATGCGGGCCAGGTCTGACAATGGTGGCTCTGTTTWTAAGGTGGTATACCACAAGTGGCCTGGTTGTGKTTTGGCTTATGTGGTGCTGGCCCATGCATTGACCACCTCTGGCAAACCACATCTGGGTCACCAAAGGGCCATCATTTTATGCAGTGTCTGGACCAAGTAAGTGTGCACGAATTAAGCCAGACGAATTTTGCCACATTGGTATTGTATGAATACTAGCATGATGTGATCAATACTTGAGTTTATTTCTACTTTCAGTTTATGGTGTTCATGTTCCAGAAGTGCACTTCTGCTCCTGGGTAGGCAGAAAGCATACAGATCAAATGGACAAAAAACAAAAGCTAAAGGGATAGTTTTGTCATTTTTAGGTGCTGTTTTGTCAAAAAGTTATCCATACTAGGTTATTAGCCCTGCCATTAGTCATAGTGAATGGAAAGGATAGAAGTCTTCATCCAGGCTAGCCACACTAGTGACAAGTTGGTTTTGTTTTTCAGATTTCGAAAGCAACTTTCTAAAAATAACATAACTGTGAGAAAGAACTCTATAATCCAAGCAATTGATGGTAGGAAACAAAAATGTGAAAATCTGAAAATGCTAGCCAGATGATGAAAAAAAGAGAGGACTGAGAAGATCTAATAAAGCAGAAATAAACTAGAAGCACTTGTAGAGTGCAAACCTCTGCCAAGGCCAATTTCCCCCATCCTGTAATAGGGTTAATGCACAAAAGGAGAGATGGAAACACATTTTTCGAATAAGTTCTGATGTAGCGAACATTTAAGCAAGCAGTATGAATGGGATTTCTTCCCGGTGGAGTCCAACACAAAAAACAAGTCAGACTCGTCACCCGACATTATTCATCCACAAACTGGTCCCAGATTAAGCTCTAAAGTTTTCATCAGTCAGATTCCACTGTGTGAAACATCTGTTTTATCCTCTGTTATGAGTTTTTAACTGTTTGACCATCTTTATAAATCGCTGCTTCCTGGTACAGTTGGCTCTGGAAGCGAGTCACCTTTTTTTTTTTTTTTTAAGCGAGTCGTTGAAGCAAAATACAGCRTCTGAGCACTTTCAGCACAAACAAACACTCCATCGAACTTCTGACCAATCACACAATACAGTTCTTATGTGGAGGGGGTACCTCACATGGTTGATCAGCTGTTCCCGCGGACAGTTCAGTTTCGGCTCGGCTGCAGCAGGACCCTCCTCCCGCTGTCGGTGTCTTCCCAGTTATTCCTGTAACGTGAAGAGAATCGCATTTCTTCTTCTACGTCTCCAGACAGCATGTAACATCAGCAATACAAGTTGATGACAGAATAATCACAACTTTCCTGATAGTAAACATCCTGGGATGTGTAGTCCCAGCGACTTTACGACTTGTACTTCCTGTTTCCTACAGGCATGCATCTGACGTAAGGACGCTTTGTGTAGCCTGGCTGTTTCACTTGAATTAAAAGAAAAATTCCTGTATCCGCATTGTGATCCGGAACATCACTGAAATTTAATGGTGTGCCCCTTTGGCCAACATCCACATGTGGTAAAAATTCCATGACAATCCGTCCACAAGTTTTTGAGTAATGTTGTCCACAGACAGACAAACATAAGCGACCGAAAACATTACCTCCTCCCTTGGCGGGGGTAACAAGGAAACTTAAAGGTAGTGATGAAGACCCAAAACAGGAAAACACAAATCATAACATAAAAACCAAAACTTAATGTAAGCATRTCAATTAACCACAAAATGATCATAACTTCAGATGTTTATACTGACCTACACCTGGCTGTTTCAACAAAGGGCTGCACCGTTTCTAAATCTGTCACCCCATGCYGCAGAAGTCTACAATTTGAATCTCCGTTTAGCAGCAGACATGAAGAAGTCCCATGACTTTGTCACTACACATATCATAGTTCACACTGCACAAAGTCATTTGATCCCCTGATCCATTGTTAATGCAAGGCATTGATTAGTGCAGCTCTAAGGTGCAGGTCTGTCGAAGGAAAATCTACGGGGCGCTCATTTGAATATAGGGGGAGCTTATACATATCCTTTACAGAAAGCTAAAGCCCCCCAAGGCTTTATTTATCATCGTGTCGACAGGTCTTATATTTGTGACTGCCTCAAATCCCAGAAGTCTGAGACTTAATGTTCTGTAGTGTGTGTCATATTTCCTGAAGTTTTTGTGCATTTTAATAGAGCGTATGCAAACAGAGCGTGGCCCGCAGGGACTGCATCATGGCACCGTGTAGCATCCTTTCAGAGAAAAGTGACGACAAGGAGGCGACATGACATTTCCTCTGCTCTGAAACAGGTGACGTTTTTTGGGTTTCTGTGTACAGTATATGTTTTTCACCGGAAGAAAAATGAGAATTTTATATGAAGTCACAAATCTGAGGGGAAAAAAACTGWATGCCTTACAGAGCTGTTACCTCTAATCACTGTATTGGACCCATATGTCAGGTAGAATTGTGTTGCCCTTGAAGCAAATTCCCTCTTACAAGCTCTGTTTTATTGTTTAGCTGCCCTTCATAGGTCAGCAACAGTCAGTCATTCAATCAGGAGCCACTTTCATTGGAAGGTTTGTGAAACAATGTTCAAGAGGAGGGGGGGAAATGCCTTCTGGAAGTAATTAGCCATAATCAGGTTGTAATGTTGCAGCTGATGACATTAGTTTACCTTCACTCCTAATCACAACACATTTAAAGGCACCCAGAGGTTGAAAAAAGTTTGAATTGTGAACTATATGAATAAACATGAAACAACTGAAGCAGCAAAGCTAATTTTTAGAAATGTTTCTTTAAAAAAAACCCTGCAAAAAAGCTCATTCATATGAACATGTTTGAGAAAAACTAGACGCTCTTGTGTGTTAAAAAGGATATTTCGGCTCTTTTGAAGTTCTGTGGAAAAGTTATGAACAAATAATAAGGTAGCTGTTGTGGATAGCTCTTTGAAGGACTTCGGTTTGGAGGAATGGAGTTTAATTGGAGTTTATTGGACAAATTCTGAACAAAGTGAAGTGTTAGCAGGTATTTTAGCATTGCTGAGAGCAAAGTGTATTTTTGCAACTTTAAACCTTAATATCACTCATCTCAAATGGTTTATAAACTTTCACATTGCCATCAAAATTACATTAAATAGTTTTTTATATATATGATTATTTGCTAATGAAAACAAGCAGCAGCAAACTGTAGCTCTTTCCTGTGCAGCTATCCAGCAGAGATTGTTTAAAGCGGTATCTACAACAGGTAAGGTAACTGTCCATAATCATCTCGCAAAACATCACCTTGAAAGATCCAAACTATCACTTTAAATAGCAAGTTGGTTCTAATCAAACAAAAAAAAAATAGCTGTCTGAGCCCTAACTTCGGCATCAATTGTTCTACAAATATGTACCCATTCTGAGACTAATTCTGTTTATTAGCGCCGAGAAACAAGGTTGCTCATTACACTCGCCTATTGATCGCCTCAGCCTGACAGAAGGGAGATTAGCAGTCAACTTTCAACACCTCAATCAATATTCATCTCCCTAATTGGGTATTAGCAACAAGAAAGTGGACTCACTTGTCACGCAAACAAGGAAAAAACGAACTAAAATTCACCATCTCTGAGGCACATCTTTCTTCTGTTATTCACCCGAAGCCTGCCCTTCTGTCTTCAGGTTTAAATTAGAGCACTATTCCTGTTAAGAATGTGGTGTTTGAGCTGTCTGTGAAATATCATAATCCTCATTCGTATTGAATAACACTGCAAATCCCGCAGGACACGGGTACACCTTTGCATTAATTTGCAGGCTTTCTAATACCAAATTCCACTACACTGCTTGTAGGATCTAATGACCAAATTTGACCCTCAAAAGAAATTAATTTCAGTAAGTGAAAATCCACCCAGATCCTGTGATGAATTTAAGATGTTTCTTTTTTTTTTCATAATTTTAAGAGCCACTTGAGCGGTGTCTGGTCAGCTGACTCTGGAGGCAGCCTACTTATCATTCATTGCATTCTGTTGGTACACATGGCATTTATCTGCAATTGATTTGACTCAGTCACTGTGAATGCCATACACCATGAGCACATTCATCCATGCTCTTTTTCTTCTCCCTATCTGGCTCACTTTTCAGCCAGAAAACATTCAAGGAAATCACAAGGCCCCTTGTTGTTTGTAGATAGTTGAAACAAATGCCTGTTCAAAAAAAGGCAAAAGTCTCTGTTTAACTTGCAAAAAATGCAGCAGTGAAGTGTTCCTGGAGGCTAAGGGCTAGAACTGAAGTGTCATCATGCAGCACTAACAACACAGCTACACTTAAAGACAGATGAAAATGAGAAAATGTCGTCATGTAACAGAGAAGTTAAGGCTGAATAAGCATGAAAAGTTGACGTGTTGTGAGCTTGAAATTAGCATTACATCATCTTCATGACGTTATTAATCATTATTTGAAAAAAGGGTGAAAACAGTAGGGTGGTAATTACTACTTGATTAAATAAAAGCATCATAATGTAAGCATTTGAAATGATAAATTATTACATTAAAATAAACATCAGCACAGTGATTAGAAGCGGTGCAGCTCCCATAAACATTGTCCTGCTGGTTTCAGTTACCATTTTTTTCCCAAAATTACACAGAAGCAGAGGATATTTTGCCACAATCTCTTTGTATCTATTTCAAAAGATGAAGAGTTTTGTGATTCTAAAAACAAATTTAYATTGAGCTAATTAGATTCCTTTCTAGCTTTTAGTGTTCTAACTAAAATTTGACTAAGATTCGCTGCACATGCCCTCCGTCAGCAAGCACCACACCTACCGAAGACCACCATCCAATGGGTACCATCACAGGGAAACGAAAACGAGGGCGCCCCCAACGAAACTGGTGCCATACCTTCCACAAAGACCCAGGTGTTTTTGAGGGGGCACATACAAATAAAGAAAAGAAGATTTAAAACATCAACAATGCTGCCACAACTAATTGCAAATGGCTTTAATTAGCTGTTTTAAGAAATACTGAACTGAAATTTTGTACAGTARTATCTATGAATGACTCAAACATGTTGAATGTCAGCCACAACTTATTATTCAGCCATTTTTAAATRCACAAATTTGAAGATTAATGTAGAAGTAGTCAAAAGCAATCTTTACCAAATTGTAAATGCTAATCAAAAATTCAATATGGCCACCATAGCTAACTTTAAAAGGCTATAATTCAGCCATTTTAAGACTTGTTGCGATGAAATTTGTTGTGGAGTAGTGAAGAATGATCACATGCTGATTTTTGATGCTAATACCAGATTAAGCTAACCACTAATGCTAAATCTACTTTTACAAAGGGCTATAATTCAGCCGTTTACAAACATGCACAGCTAGAAAATGCATACAGTACAGTTGCATCAGAGAACAATCTTTAACATGATCTAAATGCAAATACAAAATACGAGATCCCCACCCACTTCTCAGTTATTTTGGAGGGGCACCTGGGGTGGCCAATCAGGTGCCAGAGGTGGCCCTTGCCATCGTGGCCACCCCTCTGGTTCTGTCCCTGGTTGGTGTTTGGTTCAGGTATTTTTGTTTCCCTTGAGTTTGTAATTGAGCTGTTAGATTAAGCTTCCTTGTATCTTGAGTTCTCCAGCTCTCTGAACAGATTCTGGCTCATTGAAAAGGTAAAAATGTAAATTCTTTGTCCTGATAGTAAATCCATCTCCTTAAAGTATTTTCCACCCCTCCTCCAGCATCAAAAAATACAGAATGTAAGGATTTATATCCTCCATATATTTAACGGTTCATTTCAACATGAGGTTTAGTTATGTTGAATCATCCTGGAATGCAGGTAAGAAAGGAAAAATAAAAGTTGCTTTGACATTTTTATGACATTTTTGTTGGTTTTCTCTGCATTAATTCTCTGTCGACTTTACATTTTGTTCCCTCCCTCTTTGTCCTCATCTTTCCCTGTGTGCTGCCATCCAGAAGGCAAGAATATTGTAGTGGCAGCATATTGGAGTCCTGAGGGGAAGTGTGGTGGCACTGGATTCGCTACACACCACTGTGACTTTGCTGTTGAGAGTTTGAAGCAAGACTGACCATGTTAGGTTGAGGTTATCATTTGGTTTCCAAAGTCATGGAAACAACCTAGTCAGACATGATAAGTGCATTCTGGTGTGATTTAGCACGGCGAGGATGTAGGAGTTCATCTTGAAAAGAAGCAGGAAAAAAACTTTTTTGGCCAATGCTAAGTGCACAGCAGCATTATGATGTAATCTTGACACTGAAGGGGTTTTCCAAAAATGATGGTGTCTGAATTACATTGGTTAGAGTCTTTCCAAGGCTCCATAGGAGGTAATGTAAAAACATTGAACTCAGGTTTGACGCCTGGCCTTGCATTGCAAAAAGGTCTTTTCTAAACATCTTGGGGTCCCCTCTGGAGGAGCTGGAGAGAGGTATGGGTTTCCATTCTGGACCTGTTGCATTTGCAACCCAACAACTGATAAAAGAAAACCAAAAGATAGGCATAGAATAACTTACACAAATGTTTCTGTCRAAGGAGCCCAAAGTTGAGCTTTATGTTTTACCTTATTCCACATTTCTCATTTACAAGGGAAAAGTCTTCACTTCTTYACACTTGCTTCACCTTGAAGGCAAAACAAGGATCCTCAGTAAATCTGCCTTTGCACAGCAAGAATTTTGTTGAATATCCAAATGTCTAAATTTCTGTAGGCCTTGCATTTTCACAGAATCCAGCTTGTAAAATGTCACGGTTTGATATCAGGATGAATTCAGCAACATTGTAGAAGATGCAAGAGGGAAGAAACATATTAATTTAACTAAAATAAGGATGTGCAGGGAGTTTACTAAACTTACAATAGACATTTTACCCAAGCTAGAAATGAAATATGAGAAAATGTAGCATGTCTGAAACTAAAATATTTCTTTATGTATTTTTCCGGTTACCTTGTCTTTGCCTTTTACTGCTCTTGCAGCTCCAAACTTTTGCTTTCTTTATTTTTTGTAATCTCCTGGGATTCCTTCATCCAGCATGAACTCCGAATAATTTTTCATCGATCTTACAGCTAAAGCGTGGGTCCTGACCAGGCACAGCGGGGGGACAGGTTTAAGGACTAGCAGTCCATGCCTGCAGCAGACACTGACAGCACGGGAGTCGAAGCACCCCCTTCCCCTCTACCAGTTCATCCTGGTCCCGGTGGACTGYTGGTAAACACCACATACCAACCCCGAGGCCAATTAGTCTGCAAGATCAGCCTAGTGAGTGGTCCACCTCGAAGAGGAGGGGGATTTAATTCAAAGAGTCAACTCTGTGAGAGTTCAGCTATCCTAATCACTAAAAGAGCTCAGGTCCTGAGGGATCCATTTGAGCTTTCAGGATATACAAAAGAGTTTTACTGTTTACAAAAAAGGGGAGGAAAAAATGCATTGTAGTGATTTTGCAGTCTGTAATCATGAGTTGTTATTATGAAAAATAACAAGGAGGTGTTGGTGACCTGTGACCCTTGAAAAGCTGATCTGCTGACAGAGCTGTCACTACACTCAATCAACAGAAATTTCTGTTGCAGTTTATGCAAATTGTTTAAAGATTAGTGAAATGTTGTTGATTTGTGCTTCAGCATCCATCACAACACAACAGCATGGCTCATAAATGTAGCCGCATATAAGAGTAGAAAACTATCCTTCACACCGGATCGTGTGAAAGATAAAACTGCTAATTAGCATCAAACAGTAACCAAGCAACAGTTAGAGGACACCGACTGAAGCAGACTACTTAGCTAGCGGGGCATGGTCCTCCTCCTGTTGGCTCTCCAGTTGACCTCTGCTCTAAACATTCACTCCATGGCCATCATGGTTCCTGCGACACACCATAGCATTAAGATGCTCTGTGTGGGCGATGCTTGTGAACATATTTAGAAGATACAAAACTTTTTTTCCCAGAGATGATTTTTTTCCTCACTATTATTGCATTGGTTCTCAACAGATTTGTTTTCCCCCAGATTAATTGGAAAAAATACTCACACTATATATATATATATATATATATATATAATAACATATATGTTCTTGGTAACACATTGAAACAAGGGGTTTTAAAAGATGCCACGTTTTGATCCAAGGACATAAACTTGTCATCTGTATTTGTTCATACTTGTACACAAGAGATGTGAGCTGGAAGCAAAATGTATCATCATACGCAACGAGAGACACAACTCAGAATAATCTTCGATCTGATGCTAAACATGCCCGTGAAAGTTCAATCAAAGTAATTTTTCATATGTGTCAGGTCTTGACAAGTTCTTTTGCGATCCATTGCGATGCCCTGCACACTTTCAGGCAATGTAAAGTTTAATACTAGAGTTTCTTTTTACAAGAGTGATTGGAAAGTAATAGTTCTCTGGAATGTATATCCTTTGCCGTGTCTTTATCGAAAGGTGTAAACAACAGATGTAAATGCATTGTAAAGAGGTAAACCAAAGTCTAAACATCTCACACAAAGCTCAAGTTTACACCAATACAAAACAAAACAAACATCTGTTCAGACCCAGAACATAAAGAGCTAAGTTAATTGGGGTAGGTGGCAGCTAGGCTGATTAAAAAAAGGTGAGAGGGACAGACAAGAATCAGAAGCTGACTTAACAGAGGAGTGGCATAGGACATAAAAAACACAAGAACCATAAAACAATATCCACAACACAAGAAAAACAATAGAACCCCACATAGATAAGATTTTGTTTTTTAACAAGCTGTTTTGCCTTCTTATGCTTGTTTTCTTTCTTTGAACTAAATGTTTTTGGTGACCAAGTTGAGTTCAATGAAGGGTTTCACGCTTGGATTTTTTTTTAGCAATTTAAAATAGACACTAAGTAATAAAGTCAAATGTGGACAATTATGTTTTTTAACTGTGTATTTTAATTAACCCTATTTGGGTTACTCAGTCATTGTGCTCTACACTTAACTACTGTATCTATTGTGCAGACTAGATATCTTTTCCATTTATTAATCCCATTTTTATCCTCCCTGTTAAAAATGTCTTTATTGTGAAATAAAATACTTAGATTTTATTGTGAAATGTAGGTTAGTTTACCTGAGTCCAACAACCTTGACCGTTCCTACTCATTGCAAGGAAGTTTCAACTTCTGACAAATATATTGAGACATTTTGAAGACGCCCTCAGGAAAGCTGTTAACAAACCAGTTGCCAACAGTCACAGCCCAGTGACATACTGGCTTTAATTGTGGCCCCCAAACTCCTAATTCATGAGTTCCGAGTTGTCAGTAGAGATGTGAGGTTCACAAATGATCCAAATCTTTTGAAGAGCTCTTTACAACCAACAATAAGAACCTAGCTGCGGGCAGTAACGAGCAGTTCACAGTTTTATTTGTTTATTTTTCACTTTTTGTATCATCATATCGTGTTTTTTTCTCCATAACCACAGAGTTAATCGTTCCTCCTCTACTTTTTCATGGAAAACAGGCAGAACTGTGAGGTACAGGAGTTTTGACTCCCGCATGATGGGATAACGTTGTCACATACGTCATACTCATTCAAAAATCGAAAAACTCTATTGAAATCTCTCTGAAAGCTCCATGAAAGTACCGGCTCATCAAGATCTGGATCCCTTCAGAGAGACGTTCGCCCCATGTCTAGCTGCCATGTTTTTTACGCTCCCTAGAGGGCAACCTTTTGGCCATGATTTACACGGTGCATCGTCAATACAATGTAGTTGATCAAATTCCAAGCTGATTGAACTCACCAGTACTCTAACAATTACTAACTAGTAATACATTAATTTCCCTTAGGGAATTAATAAAGTATGTTTCTATTTCTTTAACTAATGTTTTGGGTTTTTTTTTTTTGTTTTGTTTTGTTTTGTTTTGTTTTGTTTTTTCTATTTTGTTTTTTTTTCTTATTATTTAGTTTTTTTCTTTTCTTTTTCTTTAACTAATGTGAAAAGCCCAACAAAAGGCACAAAGTAACCTACAGAAATACAGTTGTCTAAAAGTCATGGTTGGTGTATTTGCAGCACAAATAGAAAAATGATTATGGCATTTAACTCTGGTCTGCATGAATTAATTGACTTTGGTTGACTGATTAGAGGCCCTAAAGTGTCAGAGAGCCTGCTCTCTGGCTCTGTCCTGATCCTTGCTCGATGGCAGCATACAGAAGTTTTAGGCAGCTCTTCAGACACGCTTGAACGCCACTTAGAAAATCCTTCTACTGTAACGTTCTCTTGCTATGTCCTCCAGGTCATAATGTTGATTGTAGACAGGCTTTTTTGCCCAATTCAGACCATAGACCTTCACAGACACAAGCAGCCTTAATAAGACCTCAGAGTGTCCGCTCCGAGACACGGAGCGAGTGGCTTCTGTCTGCCTTCAGAAAATGAGTGCAGCTTCTTAAAAAATGTCACTCTACAACAGATGCCTGCGTGTCCCCGAGGAGACTGAGCAAGTACGGTCTGCCAGTCTATCACACAGAAGCACACTGCTTTTGTGACAAACTGGCAGACCAACATCTTTCATTTTTTGCAGTTCCTCTGTGCTCTTCTCCCTCCTTGACAATCCTCACAACAACCTCAGCACGACTACGCGGCGTTCCCTGTTGCTTTCTGTTGATTTGCTCCAATGCACGGGTGGATATCAGCGCTCCAGCAATCCACAAAACACTTTAAACACACAGCAGAGAATTGTCACGAGGTCAAAAAATACAGATTTAATTACTTTTCATTGTGTGCCACGCATGTGTGCAATGCTGAATGCCAACAAATACCCTCGCTGACCCCGGGATCATTTGCTTGCAGCAGGAGAAGCACTCACCGTCAAAGGATAGGCTGATGTACTAACTCAGTTTTAACAGGTGAGCAGCCTGGCCATCCTTAAATCCTTCAGAGGCTGTATCCATTACAGGATCCATGAAAGGTGGGTGAGAAGCAGAGAGCATGAGGTACTGCTTCACTGCACAGCACACACTAAAACTGGCAATTGTTAAATTGACACCCATGTCAGTCTTCTTCAGCATTTAGAGGCTTGCCAGGTAGCTCCCTGCAAACAAAACTTTTTTTTTCAATTATTGATGTTCAGAATAAGCTTCAAAATAATTCTAGAGTCAGATCTTTTCCCCTCCAATACACAGCCTTAAGGATCCATGAGGGAACTCACAGTCAGACGAGCTTCATATCCATCCTGTACAGTCAGGAAGAGGGAAGTGAATCATGGTGCCCCAGTGGCATGAAAGTGCCCAGATATGCAAATATGTGAGTTGGTGAAATAGATTATTCAAATGCACAAACGTTCTGCCTTTGGGGTCGCCCTGCTCGCGAGTCGTGATCAGTCACCGTGTGTAATAAACCCCTTGTGCTGTGTTTTCCCTCTAGAATCAGTGGGGGAGTGATGGCTGTTTCACACAGACCGATGACACAAAGTGACATGGTCTAACCGGTGGTCTTGTGGGCCACCCACATATAAGAAATACAAATAAGAAGCTTTACAAAAGCTCTGCATGGTTTCTCACAAATACAAGAATCATCTTTTTTTCTTTTTTTTCTTTAGCAGAGTTAAAGTAAAATTGCACCATTTTTTTCTCCAAACAAATAATTATCATTGTTTTTGTTAGATGGTCATGGTGTCAAATCTATTTACATCTTCTTGCTTTGAATAGTTTTTGTCAAAAAAGTGGCAATAATGATTTGTGTCCGACAATAAATTTAAGGTTGGACTAAAATGGAAATAAAATATGATAAACATTGTTTCAAATCTTAACAATAAAACATTTTTCTTGTTAACAGAAATTCTGGCACATATGGCACCTATCGGATTTATTCAAGTATAATACGTAAAATTAAATCCATTAAATCATCCATAAAGTTGGGGGTAGTACGATACTCGGATAAATATTTTTTAATTATGTATTTTAACTGAAATATTGGCTTTATTCACAAAATGCCTGAGTCTGGAAATGAGACTGTGTCGTAAAAAGCAGTTGAAACGAGCTTACATCTGACGCTCCTCCGTTCTTCAGAGCGAGATAATAACAGATCCAGACAGGCGACATGATGTAAAAAAAGGGGGAGCAGTCCTGCAGCTTAGTAATGATAACAAACTAAAGACATTAGCGTGTGACTGGGCCGCTGCTGGAACCACAACAAACACATGTTCATCTGTAATGGCTGTCGTCTACTGGTGTTCTGAAAAAGTTTGTATCCCTGAAAAACATTTCCCCACCAGAGGTGGCGCTCGTGAGTAGGAAGTAATCTGCTTTTCCTCCACAAGATGCTCCAAATCTCAAGTGAAGTCTCTGACTTTTGTGTTGATGCATCCTGGTGGACTATGTGTAAAATGCCAGAGTTCATTTGATGCTGATATACAGTATACTGTATTTGTTGTCAAAATACCTTTTAGTACATATGTTGTTAAAATAAAATGAACAGTCCAATGATCATTTTACTGATATGTATAAARRYTGCAAAGGCTGAAAAATCTTGAAGTCTGTATGAAGTTGGAGGTAGTTTGAGGATTCAATTTTTTATGCTTTTTAAGCTCAGAAAAAGTGGGGGTCGTATTATACATGAGATCGTATTATACATGAATAAATACGGTAGTTCGCCAAATTATTTCTGGTGTCTAATCCGGTCACAGCTTTAAATACTTGTTCTAAAACCAAAATTAGGTGAAACAACAAAAGTCTCACAGCATTTAATGCCACCCAACAACCATCTCCACTATCCCTTCCACTTGTCACCATTTAAGGACATTGTTGTTCATTAACACAATAGATTTTGCTTCAGGCATCAGATGTTTGCGTCACATGAAGAGATGCCATCTCAGAGGTTCTGCCAGCTTCACGCAGTATTTAATACAAAGTACTATTTCTGTTCTTTTCAGTACTCTGTTGGTTGTTCTATTTCTTGCAAAGAGCTAAAGCTCATTTCTGAAACAGCTGAGCTTTGTAGATTTCAGCAAACATTCCTCAAACAAGAGTTAATAGTCTATGGAGTGGGAGTATGAGAGGGGAAAAAAGAGGCAAATAAAAGAGAAAACGATGACATTAAAAAGGTCATGTAATGCTTTGTGAGTTTTTACATTTCTTCTTTTTGTTGTATTTATATCTTTCTGTTCATGTAGAAGGTCGAAAAAGATAAAATACAAAATGATTTATTTCATTCTTCAATGCATGTTTCTGAACAACATAAAACATTTTAACAGATATCTTCTGTTGAATAGATAGCTTCAGCCTTTTGAAGTCAGATTTCAATCTCAAAGTACATGGTTATTGCAGCATAAATACTGTAGTTATCCTGCAGCTATCCAGTCTGCCATGAAGTGGTACAGCTAGAGGCTGCTGCTATTTGTGGTTTACAAATGACCACATTTTTCTTTGTAAATAACTGTTTAAAATGAAATTGATGGCAATAAAAATGTGGAATTCGGTGAAATTTCAGTCAGCAGCAAAGAACTCTGGCTAACTGAAGATAAATAGAAGTTAGTTGCACTTTGTGATATAAATGCACATGTTCATCCATCAGCATTATGTGAACACATCAAAGGATTATTAAAGTTTTCAGTGCTGCTGCTCATGTTGACCAAAGCCATATGCAGCTGTTTTAATCTAGCTGAGCAGCACTTTGACACCTAGAAAGAGGTTGGTTGTTGCCTGAAAAACATGAATGCAAATTATATGTTTTTGTATCTGTAAAGCTATCAACCAACACGTTAACTTTCCTTGGTACAACCTCCAACTATTTCAAAAGTGTAAAATAAAAAGTTTTCTTTTGGGGAGAAGAAACATCTAATTGACTTTCTCTGGCTCCCTACTGCCACTCTGTGCCAAGCCAATTAGTTTTATGTGGAAAAAGGTTCACATTTTATACCTTTTTTTAAAATAACAATAAAATGCAGTTCCTCTAAAAAGCATCCTTGGATGTTTCTCTCTTTTATTCTTATTATAACTCCGTCATGGTCAATATAGATTAGCCTTTTTGACCAAAAATTAAAAGAAAAAATCTCTTCAACGACGAAGCTAAAACAAATTTTTACAAAGTTTCCAATTAAATAAAAATATGTAATGTAATTAAAGTGATTGCATAAATGTTTAAGTTATGCAATATTTACCTATTAATACTTTTTACAAGCATTACATAAACCTAAATAAAACATTTTTATGTAGTTCCATATTGTGCTGAGTATTATTAAAACAGGAGTGAATTTGTTTTTTTTTTTTCTAGATTTATTTAAAGTGTTGTTGAAACCCCTGATGTAAAAATCCATTTCCATGGAGTAGAAAAAGATCCTCTCTGTGACCTTATGCAGAATCAGTCTTCTGTTGAAAACATTTTAAAAAAATCCAACTAAATGTTTACCATCAGAAATGTCAGTCACTGGATCAGGATGCATTGTTTAGCCGATGCAGAAAGAAGGTGTTGTTCATTTGCGACCGAGTAAAAAACTTTTGCAAAAGTAATGTGGAGATAAAGGGGTATAAAAAATCACAAAATTGACCTCTTACTGCACAAAAAGTAAATTTAGGAACACTAAGCAGTTACATGAACAATAGTGTTTACTGCTTGAGGAAGGATCTTCTGTGTAGTGGAGGGCTGAAAACAGATAACATGACAGCAGAGTGCAGAACAAAAGGAAAGGAGAGAAATAAAAGCATGTAAACTGACAGGATTTATTGTCAGCAATGATGTAGCAAGACTGTTGCTCTCAGTGTCTCCAATTTATTCATATTGAGACCAACACAAGAGTTAGAGCTGATGCTAATGGGGGCATGACCTCAACAAAAGACTGAGACTGAGAACAAAAACTCAGCAGGACTTCTATCCATCTATTCTCTTGGTCTACAAACTACAAATTAACGAAAGGAAAAATGCTCCAAAGAAAAGACGATATTGGGAAAGACCCATGTCATTAACACAAGAGTTCACAACATTGTTGATATATTTGCTCTGATGAGGCTAGAAGCCAGTTGTGGTCAAAATGTGGCATCAAATAAAACAACATACTGGTACATAACATTGAGTGAAGTTTTATTGAAAAACACAGCAAAAGGAATATTATCTTTGAATGCCTAGTTTGGGTATTTAGAGGGTCACAGATAGGTATTTTATGCAAAAATGGTCTGAGATCACCCACAAAAACATTTGGTCCACATGTAGCAGACAGGAGAGGACTGGATCTGGTGTCAAGCTGGCACTTCTGGCTACAAGTGTCAGTTAAATGTTTCTGACTACAGTTTTGTTTTCAACCAGATGTTGGACCAGGTAATGATGGCATTGTTTTTATGATGGCATGCCACAACTGGCTCAATTGTAGTTCAGTTTATGTGGTGCTGGAACATGCATTAACAACCTGTGACAAACCACATCTGGGCCACCAAAGGGCCATCATCCTTTACGTTATCAAGGCTGAGTTTTAACGCGTTAATGTCTTGTATGTGACATGAACTGGGCCAGGCAAGTATTAGGGGTGCAACGATGCAGAAAATTCACGATTCGGTTCAGTTCGATACTTTAGTCTCGCGGTTTGATATTTTTTCGATACAACAAAGAGAAATTCCCATGCCCCCTTTAACTTGTAATTTATTTAAATTAATTATGAACATTTGTTTAACCTCAAAAGTACAGTTTTTAAATTAAATGTTGCTGAAACAGCAAGTTTCTCAGTGGAAAGTAAATTTTAAAAATCTGTATTGTTCGATACGAGTGTGTATTGAACCTAAAGCACTGTTCCATACGGTTCGATACGATACATGTATTGTTGCACCCCTGCAAGTATTGCTACGCAGGGTTGAGTCTTGTCAGATGGCTCAGCAAAAAGGAAAGCTATTAAAATAAAATTAGCCTGCAGTTAAATGTTTTAGATTTGAGTCATTTGACCAAAATTTGCTCTTCAAGTACTTGGCACCTCTTGAGGTCAAAATATTCCTTTTAATCTTCGAAAATTTATTCACAAAAAATAAAGGACTTCAACACTTTATGAGGTACACCACTCCTGCGTGGCTAATTGTGCCCAAGTGCAAGGTGAGGCTGGTACATTTTGCCTGGTTATTTCTCAAATTACTAGCTAATAAGAAACCTTCCCAGTGCAGTTTGATCCATCTGCCACCCATCTAAAGGTAGTAACTGCTAATTGCCAATGCCTTCACGTGAACCAGGCAGAGATATTGATTTATTATTCCCACACCTCAAACATCCTGAGTGACGTGAAGATGTTAGTGGTGAAAGCTCAGCAAATTACTGGGCACCATACTGCTGCAGGAAGGTAATTTACTGGGATTGTTTACATAGGCACACTCACTGCTGTGCTTGCACTACAGAAAAAAGAAAAAAAAACATCCCCCAATCGTAACACCCAAAGACAGGTGACAAGTGTTTGGTGGGGGGAAAGAATGCTTGGACAGAAAGTACAGCATCGGCGGATGTAATTAAATCTCTGGTTTTAAAAAGCAAAGATTAAGTGTGTGTTTAATAGATCAATAATGATGGACAGATAAGACAGAGACGATTAATCAAAGTGTTTGGAAAGCAGAGCTCTTAGGCAAGCAATTAATATGTCAGGGAAACCTCGCAGGAACCAAAAAAATCCGTTAAAATAAATGTATGAGCGGCTTCGAGGGCTATTACTTAAGATTATTATCATCATTGATTTTTGTCTATATCTGTGAGCGAGTGTAATGTTAATATCCCCATTGATTCTGCGCTTTTTAGCAGCTTTTGATGGACACCACTCAAAGACGGCGTCTCGCAAAACTCCCAGTTTGAGATTTCATTACAATGTCCAGACCGATCTTTATGTCCCTTGAAGGAGGGATGTGCATATTGATTGGCTCGCGATAAGAAGCGTGAGTTCAGCACTTGCTTTGATGAAATGTGTCTCAAATTTTATACTGGAATAAAACCACATCAAAACCAAACTCTGGCACTTGGAGCACCCCACCACCACCACCACCACCACCATCACCACCACCTCTAAGTCAACACGGCTGCAGGCCAGAACAAGCTAATTTATTTGACTTTGCTTCAGAATGCTTTGCGTAACACATTTTAAACCTATTCGGAAAAAGAAAGCTTTGTTTGAGGCAAAATATATATAAAAATAGACAAAGAACACATCCAATGTTGATGCCTGCAATATGATGCCTAAAAGGGGAAATAAAGATAGGCTACAAACACTTTTATTTAATTTATGTTCAACATTTAAAACAATCATTTAAAATAATGATGACAGCTATTAGAAAAAAGCACAATGAAAGGCTTCCAGCCTGTTTCCATTGTTTATTGTGGTTCTAGAAACCGGACTCATTGGATTCTCATGTGGCCTGCTTTGTTTCTGGCTCTATTGAACCTGGACTCTCAGTGGATATCTGGGGGCTTTTCCTGCTTGAGATGGTCTCCTTTTTTTTTCCTGTGTTCAATTTGTTCACACTTTCTGACCCCCCTTCTAGACATCAACTGGAAGAAATTGGAAGAAATCAAGGAGCTATGCTATCTTAAATCATGGCTTTTGTAGCTCTCTCAAACTCTCAGCACTATTGATTGCAAAATAGCAGCGTGGAATAAAGAGTACTTACTGATTTATTACATTGTAATCTGTTACATAATGCCTCAAAAATACTTTTGATGATTTTGCCATTTTCTGCAAAAACTTTCACTTTTTGGTTTGTTGTTGTAGCCACCTACTAATAACTTTCTGGAAAAAAACAAACTCCTGCTTTAGCTTTTATCACTTAATTATCACTGCTTTCTTTGTTTACTTTAAACCACCCCAACAAAACTTCTTCTTCAGAGCTTCCACAAAAAAAGCCTCAACATATGTCCAACATAAAACACACAGAGGCATTTTTTTCTCTTGCCATAATTTTAAATCAGTGTGTTGAAAATTTGTATATTTTTGGTTAGAGCGTTTGAAAAGGTTTTTATAAGGTTTTTAATATGTTCCAAATAAAGATTCCAGTACGTGACTAACTTCTTAGATTTAATGTACAGGTTTAACAAAGTGTGCAAACAGAACAAGTGTAGACAAACGATCTAACTGCAAAATATTCTAACACATCCAAGGTTTTAGTCAAGTTCACAAACTTTTATGACTAACATGATAAAAAATTTTCTAGTTGTCCAGCTGCAATGGGCCCCAGCAACCAGTTTCTGATTGGTCTTTCTGCTCTGATGTGACATAGCATTTGTACTATGATTGGATATGACTTGTTGTGTCGTAATCTCTACATGTGTGAATAAAGGTGGATCACATCCGCAAAGTTTTGGAAGAACTTCTCTGAGCTTGGCTTAAGTTAAGTACACTGAACTTCTTCCCCTTTGCAAAGTGTATCATTTAAACTTTACCGGTCTCTGATTGTCTTTGTTTAAATGTCTGGTTGGGTTGTTGTTTTTCAAAGTCTCAGGTAAAAATACCGGACAGCGTTTTTATAGCCGAGTGAATTGTTGTAGATTGAAAAATAACAGCGTTATACCTGCCTATTTCTACATAATGCTGCAGCAACTCCTAAGTTTTCTTGTTGTTGTTTTTTTTTTTGTTTTTTTTTGTGATCTTTGTCGTGCTGCAAGTAATCAGCTGTCTTCAACACAATAAAAACTTCAAGAAAGCAACTCTTACAGCTGCCCTGTTCAGAAGACTTGTCTTCAGTCAGGAAATTAAAAAAGTAAATGATTTACTTTATCCTGGGAGAAATGAGTGTGACTTCTGGACCCTTTTGTCCCCATTTGTCTCATTTCCCTTTGGGCTTTTGTCTTGTTTTTTTTTTTTGTTTTTTTTTTCTGACTGATCACCTGATTCCCACATAAACATCAGAGGTCAGTCTTCCAACACTGTAGTTGTTTTACAACAGCTCTTTGATTTTAGCTGATCCAGTTCTTGAGTTAACTTAAGGAAAAACCTAATGTCTTGCCAAATACAATATAAATACCAATATAATTTGTGTCCTGTGTATTTCTAATTTTATTATTTTTTATGTTCCTTGAGTTTTTGTTGTGCGATTGTCACAGACTGTCCTGTTGAGATTATGTTGAGGCGAGGCTTGGCTAGCCTGACCTGCATGAGCTGAAATGAGATGAGATGAGATGAGATGAGATGAGATGAGATGAGATGAGATGAGATGAGATTCAGTAATACATAGCCTGATGTGATTATTTGATCAAATGACAGTGTGAGATGAGATACAGTCACATAAAATAAGATTGATTAGATGAGACGTGAGTTCGAAATAAATGAGATGATACAGTATTTTGTGACATTTGACAATGTGTTGAGATAGATGAGGCACAATGATATGAGAAATGACACTATGAGATGAGTCAGATGAGATACAATGAAATAAGACATGGCCAAATTATATGATAAAATCAGAAAGAATGAGATGTGAGTGAGATTAGATGAGCCAAGATGGAATTAGAGTAGATAAGGGATGGGATGAGATATATATTTTTAGGAAATATTACACAAAACCTTCAATCTTTACTAAATAAATCAAAAAAACTATCTACATTAAAGAATATCATTAGGTCATAAATATTTCTGGCTTTTAGTGGTTGGCTTCTGATAACTTTAAATCTTCAAATTTCAATGTATACTACCTAAACATTTGTGAATCTGTGAAATGCGCAGCTAAAAGTCCTACATTGTGATGCTATAATTTAAATTTCTGTTTCCCAGTGGCACAGTTGTGTCAAGACGATATGGAACACAGTTAACTAAATATTAAATGTAGAGCAGAAGATGTCATGTCAACATTGCCTCTATGGCTTTAATATAGGCCACCAGACGTTCCTCTGGGACATCTGTGCTCAACTCTGTTGAGCAGCCATTGTTATTACATTTTGAAGCGTCTCGGACGTTGCAATTTCAGGCTTTTCCAGCTCTGTGAAACTTACACAGTATATAAATAGAGACAGAACTACTGATTAAGATCCCCGTGAATGATTGATTGATTACAAAACCATCTGGCTGTGAGGTTTGAAGGCAGCAGGACCCGAGGAACTTGCAGAACTCCAGAATGTATACATAAAGRAATCCATGTGTGCCAATAAGGCAGCTCAAACACAATTTCTCAAAAAGCTTCACAAGGGGACAACGAAGAGACCACCACACAGGCTGGGGTGGACAGCACAATGAATGAACAAAGCACAGAGGACAGAAGACTGAATATAAAGCACTAACAGGGGGTAAACAAGAAACACCTGGAGGAGGCACATGAGGAACAGGTGGGGGCGGGGCTAAAGCAAAGATTGACAGGTAACACAGAATGGAAAAACACTGGGACCTATAGAAAACAGTAGGAGGATGAAACAGACAGGCTCCTTAGAAAAAGAAACAAGATGTGGTTTATGGTTTAAAATGTTTCCATCCTGTAAATATCAGCTTCTTCTTTTACAGTTTATTGTAAAAATGCTTTGTGGACATTTTGTAGGAAGATGACAGGATATTAAATAGGCATGTTTTTTTTAATCTAATTATTCTTACTGTAAGTAATGTACAGGGGTGTGCCCTGGAGGGCTATTATCCTTTCTCAGCTCCAACTCACCTGACTTGAATGAATGGGTGATTAACAGGCTTCTGCAGAACTTGAAGAATTCATTCACTGAGTCAGATGTGTTGAAGCAGGGAAACATGTAAAACATGAAGGATATCAGCTCTCCAGGACCAGGACTGAATGCCCCTGATATATACTGTAGGTTGTGATTCCGACACTTTTGCTCTTAGCAGATCTATGAATATTTAGAAGGACGGCTTTCTCACAAAAAATAAAATTAAATAAAATCTTTAATTCACCAGATGTCTCTCTAAGTAGTTCATCCTTTGACACTCACCCACAGATGCAGAGGGTGATATTGTGCATCACGTATCTAATGATATTCTTGGGACGAGTTGTGCTTATTGACAAACACACTATTATGTCACAGTCGATAACTCATTATCTTTCCATACACCCATTAGAGGCAGAGGAGTTTATGATGAATGGCACTAGACTTTTTAATGTCTGTATAATTGCTAGCAGCTACAATACACTCAAGTAGAAATCATTAGCTTTTTTTTTCCTTTTTTTTTTACAAGCGACATTAATTTTATTCTAAGGAATAAAATTAATTTTAATGACTAAATGAAATTACACACCTTTTTTTCTCCTTTCACATCACTTATGTCACTTAAGCATCCAAGTCATCCAACTGGGATTAGGACTTCAAGGGATACTCTGGTCAGTTTTTAAGTGATGTTCTGTCAAATCAGGAGTTAGCAAATTTATCAGATGGATAGAGCATGAAGTATGACAGAAAGGGCAGAAGTCTTCAACCAGGCCAAGCTCTATATTAGCTATATTTTTAATGTAAACATGCTAAAATAGACTTTTAATACACAGGCTCTGGTGGTATGCCCTACAAAACAAAGTTTCTCTATCTGGTTCTTTAGTATGGAGCCCAAACAGTAACTC
>NW_013952432.1:2380195-2386617 GCF_001266775.1 Austrofundulus limnaeus | reverse complement strand
TTTAGATTGAACAATAGAGGTATACTCTTTGGATTAAATACCAAATAATAATAATAATAATAATAATAATATGTTTTGAACAGTTAAAAATAAAAATAGTGTATTAATAAAAAAAATCTGACTCCAAAAACATGTGCATCTCTTAAACAGACACTGATTAAAATTATTTTCTGGCCATGTTAATTTTTTCTTATCCAAAGCCACCAGATGAGCTCCATACTTCAAGCAAGTTGAAACTTTTCTTAATAAATAAATGAATGGTTGTGTTAATGATGCTCAGATGTGAATAAGTTTTGCCATCTTGAAATCTCACCTCCACTAAATCCTCTCCCGTCTCATCAAACCGTGTTGAAAGGGCAGCAGAGAAAACATGTTCATAAGCTTGTCGCCCAGGTACTCCTTCACCTAAACTCCTGCTGTTATTATTGTTGCTGCTGCTGTTGCTCCTATTGTTGGTCCTGTTGCTTTGTTCAGTACAGTAATCCTGTGTTTTTGCTCTCAGCTCTCACCCCACACCTTGTGTGGTCAAAGACAATTGCCTTTTTAGGAGTCATCTGGGGGGAAATGCAATGCTTAACAGATATTAAAAGTAATTTCGTGTCTTTAGTACGTTTTCCTCATCTCTTAGGTTAGAAAAGGTGTTTGTAAGACCAAGTGAATGCACTCCAGAGCATTGTAAATACAATAAAGTATGCAACAATGCAGCTTTAAAAACTTAAAAGGACCACTATAGGAAATTATGGCCTTCYAGGAGACCTATTGCTTGTGCACCATTGACCTCTAGTGGTGGGTTTTTATAAGCCGTGTAAGTGAAATAAATTAAAACGTCCTGATTTGAAATCTAATCAAAACAGCAATTTGTTTTTTGAAAAGGTACCTTGTAACACGCTTCTGTGTTGAAGGTTAAGGTTAATCAAGAACAAAATGTAGTACATGAAAATTGATTAAAAGGTTTTTATTTTTTGCAGTAAATGCTTTTGTGGTCAGACAAATGGCTACTTTTGAAAAAAGGTGGGGGRAAAATATGCAAAAAATATCAAACAGTTGAGTACAAAATTACAGCCGTCTCCCCCACTTTAATCAAAATGTTTTGACATACAGATCACAATGGAGCAATCACGTTTAGTCCAAGCTTCAAATGAAGAAGGAAATGATATAAACGGACAAAATGAATCACATCAAGCTTTCAAACTTAAGCAATCAAGGGTGATTGCTCACAGTAACTTAATATATGCAATATATAAATAAAAAGCAACAGTTTTTTTTCCCTCCAGTGTATGTGGAAATTCAGTGTGGACCTTCAGAGTTCCCTCACTGCTTTGGAATTGGAGCTCCATCTCTTCTGGCAGTGAATACATCAATTTCCTTGATGATACGTTTGGCGATGATGTAATTGTTTGCACAGACCATCCTCCGAGACATCAAATCAAACGGTCCCCCTAAATTATTGAACAAAATCTTTGTCAAGAGGCGTTGCACTGCATGCATTAGCCACAGAAATTGACAAACTTCTCATTCTGTGTTTTAAGCTCCATTTCGTGTTCAAGCATACACACCATCAACATCCAGAAGGATCCCTCCAGCCTCTTGAACAATGACTGCTCCAGCAGCGATGTCCCAGCAGTGGATGCCGATCTCAAAGAAGGCTTCGACGGCGCCGGTCGCCACCAGACACATGTTGGTGGCAGCTGTCCCTGACCCTCGGAGCCTGGCAGGACACAGCAGTCAGGAAAACGGTTTGAAATCATAATGCAACTGAAACTGAACAATAGGATTTCTTTTGTCATTTGGCATCAAAAGGGGCTACTACTGTAAATCCCCAAAAAGTATGCAGAATGTTGGATTTTTTTAAATGTTTTTTAACCTTACAGAAAATGCTAAAAAATAAATAAATAAAACAAGATATTTTTGGCTTTAGGTTATGTTTTCAGTGTCATTTATAGAAGCTAGTCTTGTAAACATGATCAGATTTATTTAATTGTGTCCACAACATTTCTGTAAACCACTGTAAACCGTTAATTGCCTGCTATTATCTCTATTTATCCTGTTAGCTGATAGCTATTACAACACTTTATCATTTTAGCGCATTGATTTGTTTTTATATTAGCACTTTTTATGTTAAGAAAGATAATAAATTCTCCAAAATATCTAAGAAATGCCTGAGTATATTCAATATACAGTCGCTAAACTTCACAACTTGCTTGATTTTAGCTGAAAAAAATTAAAAGCTTAATTGGTCCAACTCGTTAAATATCAGTAATGGAGTTTTAACTCATCAGTGTTAACTTATTATGCTTGATTTATTCATGTGGAACACACTCTTCCTTTACCCGGAGCTTACCCATGCACTGGGATGCAGAGRATCTTCTGCATGGTGGTGAAGATCTTGTTGACTTTGTCTGGGCTTCTATCAATTCCGTACTCAGACATGATGATGGACTTGTGGATATCTACAAGGAAAGCAAACCAAGATGGCTATAGTTTCTTCTTCAGAAAGTATAATACCTGATCTATTAGCTGGTGTAAAGTGGCACGAGATAATAGAAAATATTAAAAGCGTTGCCACCTTTTACGTCAGACACTTGAATGGGTTCATCGTTGCAGAAAGCCCCCCTCCCTCTTCTTGCTTTATACATTTTGTCCTCCAGGCAGCTGTACACCACACCAAACTCCAACTTGTAAAAGAGATGAGTTATTAAGGTGTCATTAAAGCCAGTACAAAAATGTATAAATACTGTAAATCGGTTGGTGTTTGATCTACCTGTTTATTGACAGCAAAGGCAATAGACACAGCCACAAATGGGAACCTGAGAGGAAAAGATAATTGCATTGATATGAGAATGCTACTGATTGTCTTCGTTGTTAAAAGATTTCACACCTGGTTTCCACCGTATCACAAACCCAAACATGTCTTTGTTTACTTTTTATAATATCAACTTTGGTTTTGCTAATGATGTTAAGTTTTGTCATAAAGAAGGTTTTGATTTTTTTTTTTCCTAATACGATGCATGAAATACAATTTATCAAACATTGTACCTATGCACGAAGTTTGTGGTTCCATCGACGGGGTCTATGATCCAGGTAGGTTTGTCAGTCAGGATGCACGGCTCCCCCTTTGCAACCGACTCCTCTCCAATGAAGCTGCAGTACCAAGAAGGCAGAAAAACCAATGAGGAATATCAAGCAATGATGGAGTAATTTGTCTCTCTGCTGCACAAAAGAAAGAAAGAAAGAAAGAAAGAAAGAAAAACATGACAACATTCGTCTGTGTGTCTGTTTGCATGGCTCACCAGTGTGTGCCCTCTCCAAATTTCTCCTTTAGAGACCCAATGATGATTTTCTCCACTCTCTCATCTGTCTTCGTGACAAGGTCCACGATGCAGCTCTTTGTCATGACTTTGATTTCACTCTCGCCAGCTTTTCGAATTTCCTGCAGAATATTTGAACACGGTCAGCCCCCGCTATCTGACAGACTTAATCATCCCCCTACAAATTCAGGGCTTTTTTTTTTCATCTTTTGTTAATAGTTTTCCTTGAAAAAGGAAATGGAAGTTTAGTCCACCCAGCGTTGCGTTGAAAATAAAAACTGGTAAGTCGTACCTCTCCTGCTTTTCGTGCCACTTCAACTGCAAAGTCGTACGCCCTCTGCCACGGGTCCTCAGAGTGATTCTCCATTTTATTTCTGTTGAGGGATTGGTTAGGAGCGTCTGTAAAAATATAAAGCCTGTAAAATTGTAACGGGTTATTAATAAGATATGGTGGCCGTAATTTGAATAGACTCAAAGCAAATATGCCTGTAAAAAGGTTTAATAGTGACTCGGGCTCTGAGGCCAACAAAACATTATGACAGCATTATAACAAACCTGCATGATTAGCACACCTCTATTACAGCAGGAGCTATACCTAACCCTGCCTTTGTAATGGAATCTGCCAACATTTTTCTAAATCATTACCCCAAACCAGTATTGCAGTATGTTGTTGAAATTTGTCCTTTCACTGTACTTTTCCACTTAGAAGTGATTGAATACTGTCATTGTCATGTTTACAGTACAGCCACAAAATCTGGCTGTTTCCACTAAACACAACTTGTTGAATCAACATAATTTTAAAACAGTTCAAATTTGATGCTTCTTTATTTCAGATGAAGCATCAATGTTGCCAATTAATGTGTCTGTTTAATCAACGTGGACGTTTACAGCTGATTCTTTTTACAACTTAAACAGTCTGCTTCATTTTAACTGAGTGAGTCAATTTATTTTCTCTTTCTAAAACAAATTATTAATCTCTTTTTTTTTCATTTATGAGTTAGACATTTTAATGGAACAAAAATAAACCTTGTGGTGAGACCAAGTGATTTGTGATCCTTGTTTGAGTCATGGCTGAATAAAAACTGAGACTGATAATAAAATCTGACAAAGGATAACTGTTCAACCAACCCAGTTCAATTGAAAACAAACAACAATGATAAAAAAGGAAATACAAAAAATAAAAGAGTTTATACTAATGATGATGTTGACCCTCATTGAGATCAATAGTTGATGGGAAATTGTGAAATGCATTTCATTTAACGTTCCTTTAAGTGTTTGATATTCACGAAATTAAAAAAATCTAATCTCAACAATTTTTTTGTGCTGCAGACATGTTTATATTTAGGTCAACCAAACATCTGCCTTGGTTACTTTTTTAGTGTGTCTGGCTGTAGCTGTAAATAGCCTGAAAGACAGAACCTGGGGCAAAATATTCCCTTAGTTACTCGATCATTCTCTCTGTCAGGAAAGGTTGATTTGTTATTGTTGTTTTTTTCCCCCCAGCATCTGCATAATCACAACAGAGCTGGGGAAATGCTGAACATAGATATTTTTTTAACCTCAGGGAATGAAAAGGTTTTCATAAAGTTTCCGTAATTAATTGGGGCTCAGATTGGTAAATTAACTTTCATTTCCACTGCTCTGTTTAGCAACTTCAATTTGCTTAAAAACAATAAAAAATATGACTGGTGTTTAAAAAGCAAAGAACTTATTGCCCTTACTGGGTTTAAAAATAGACCAGTACATTGTATTTAACCAATGACTGAAAACATTTAATATTAAACTAAAATTTCCTAAATTTGTGTTAATTTAGAAATAAAATTACTCAACATGCCATCACACCTGAACTTGCTGAACCAAAACAACTTGTTTTATCATACAACATCTCTGTCATCAGCAAAAATAAATTCTTACCCTGTAGAGTGAAATAGCTGCCAGGTAGCCTGCAGGTTCTAGTAGACCTTTCTTTCAAACGTCCAGACCTTCAATTTGCCCCATTGCAGAGCTGGTCCAATTTATAGGAGGCTGGCATGAAAAGGTGGGAAAAGTACCAGAACTGTCCTCAAACATCTTTTTTTTTTCTTTCTCCCTCTCCATTTCTCTGAGCAACCAGAGGAAAAAAACAGCATTCTGTCTTCACAAAGCAGACCTTTAACAATCATGTGCTCCCATCCTTTCACCTGTTCACACCTATGATTGAGTAAGTAAGTGGAAAAATTTGTGGAGATCTTCTTGGCTTTTGTGAAGGTGACACAGGGAAGCCACGCCCTGAGCAGAAACAACTGACTTGTGTCAGGAAGGAAGACATTCCCAAGTGTTGATGTCAGCAGATTTTAGGATGTGAAAATACTTTTTAAAAGAAAGTAAAATAACTATTCCAGCTCCCATCTTTAATGTGCCAGACTAAACCACAGCTATGATAGATGAACTTATTGTTTTCAATGTATTCCAATGCTAAGGGATAGCTCAGGAAACTCAAGCAAACTCTAACTACAGGATTTATCAAAAAGAAAAAGTAGACAGGGTGTCAGCCTCACAGCTGATTCGGCAGTAGAAAAACCTGAGAACTGACAGTTCTGCCTCCCATTCTACTTTTAAAAACTTTAGGAACCACAAGAAAACCTGCAGTCTGAGTGAAGTGCTCTGTTAAGAAAATATGGAACAATAAGATCTTTAATATGAGATGGAGCTTGGTTGTTGAGAGCTTTGTGTGTTAGAAGTAAGATTTTCAAAATTGAATTTGACAAGAAGCTAAAGGAGAGAAACTAAAACTGAAGAAACATGATTTTGCCGATTAACTCTTATTAGAACTCCAGGAGCGGCATTTGGATCAAATGAAGATTTTTCTACAGATTTTCAGACATCCAGCTAATAAAGAAAGTAAAAATGACTCAACACTTTTGCATCATTTTGGGAGAAAATAGAAGTTTTATTAATCAAAAAGAAAAAAAATTGTATAGGTCTTCTGGACGGGTTCTTCCCTAATGAAACGTTTCATCTCTCCTCCAAGAGACTTATTCAGTCTGAGAGTTTCAGGCAACTTAGGAATAAAGTTTCAGCCTGCCTCAGCAACGCCAAACCACCACCTTCTAATATCAGCAGAGAAGAGAGAGA
>NW_013952432.1:2365650-2378115 GCF_001266775.1 Austrofundulus limnaeus | reverse complement strand
GAAACATTTCATTAGAGAAGAACCCATCGAGAAGACCTATACAATTTTTTTCTTTTTGATTTTTTACCTGGATTACTGAGATGCATCAGGACAAGTTTTATTAATATTTATCAGGTAGAAGGAGGTGGATTGGGTAACATTTCTAATGATGGATTAAGTCTTGACAAAATGGTAACGAACAAAACTTGCTCAGATTAAAGTTATAGTTCAGCTCTTTTGAAGTTCCATCCATCCATCCATCCATCCATCCATCCATCTGCTTCCGCTTATCTGTAGTTGAGTCACAGAGGCAACAGGTCAGGGTGAGAAACCCTGACATCCCTCTCCCCAGCGACACTTTGCAGCTCGTCCTGGGGGACCCCTGAGATGTTCCCAGGCCAGAGAGGGTACATAATCCCTCCAGCGAGTCCTGGGTCTTACAGTGGGACGTGCCCGGAACACCTCTAAAGGGAGGCATCCTAATCAGATGCCCGAACCACCTCAACTGACTCCTTTCAATGTGGAGGAGCAGCGGCTTACTCCGAACTCCCAAATGACGGAGCTCCTCACCCTATCTCTAAGGCTGAGCCCAGCCAGCCTATGAAGGAAGCTCATTTCAGCCGCTCGTATCCGGGATCTTGTTCTTTTGGTCATAATCCAYGCCTCATGACCAAAGGTGAGGGTTGGAATGAAGACAGACCAGTAAATCGAGAGCTTTGCCTTTCGACTCAGCTCTTTCTTCACCACGACTGACCAAAGTAACACCCTCATTACTGAGGACGAGGCCCCAATCTGTCGATCCATCTCCTGCACCTTCCTACCATCACTCGTGAACAAGACACCCAGACACTTAAACTCCTCCACTTGAGGCAAAGACTCTCCCCTGACCCAATCTTTTGAAGTTAGACAATACAGTGGTTAGGCAATAAAACCTGGTTTTAGACCATAACATCCCTTTCAGACAGCTTCCTCTTGCGTCCACAGTTAATCCTGTTGGATGTGGTTCGTCCTTCTTGGTGGTATGCTGACATTACCCTGGATACTGTGGCTCTTGATACATCACAAAGACTTGCTGTCTTGGTCACAGATGCACCAGCAAGACGTGCACCAACAATTTGTCCTCTTTTGAACTCTTGCAATATTTTGAGCAAAACTGTGCTCTTACCCTGCTAATTGAACCTTCACACTCTGCTCTTACTTGTGCAATGTGAAAATAATGAAGACTGGCCACCAGGCTGGTCCAATTTAGCCATGAAATCTCCCATACTAAAATGACAGGTGTTTCATTTTCATTGTCTAAGTAACCCCTGTATATTATTATCTTGGTTCCACTTTCTTTTTATTCTAATTATTATTAACCTTTATGGTTAGTAGTGGGCACCAGCCCACTAATCTGCTAATTGCGGACCTAAATGTTTCATTTGCGCTTTAGCAGTCTTACTAATTTTTATAATTCATAAGCAGATTTGCACTTTCTAATATTAAAATGCAGTACCACTAATAACTAATTATCTACCAGTCATCATTTTCTTGAACAGCGGAAGGTATGGCTGTCAATGAATCACAACGTGATCTAGCCAACAGCTCCCCTCCCAGATTAACACACTTATTGGAAAGGTATACATCCTTGCTGACTGTTGCTTTGAGTCACGGTTCTCATTTCCAACCATGCTTTGTGTCTGCTTACGTAGCAGGAAGGCAATGTTTAGAACTCCCTGTCCCAGCTAAAACAGTTAACGTTTGAAATACTTAATAATATTTTGTATGCATTGATTTATTTTACTTTACAATCGAAGATCCTTTTTTTAAAAAAAAAAGTTTTACCACTGGAACTCAATACTTGACGTAATTGGTCGAAGCAACGGGTTTAGAGATGCTGAAATGATTTAAAGATGTTATGCTGATGAAGACTGACATCTAGTGGTCAACTGGAGCAATTACATGGAAAACTTTAAAATCCGACCACACTCTTATTTTGAAGGGAAGATAGTTTCCTGTTCTCTGTGCTTTTGTTTCCCTAATCAAATTCGTCATGCACCCAGAATCCATCGCTTCAGTTTTCCAATAAACAGTTTTAAAATAACTTTATTGATGCTTCTTTAATGAAAAATCTACAACAAACAAAAGAAAACGATAAAGAAGCAGCCGAACTAGCAATCCTCAACAACTTTTTAAAGAAGCAGCCGAACTAGCAATCCTCAACAACTTTTTAAAGAAGCAGCCGAACTAGCAATCCTCAACAACTTTTTTAATTTTTACACCAGGAGCCAAAGTTCTGTTTCACGAAATCACATCCCCAGCAATCGGCGGTTGTAGGATTAGCTGTGTAAGGGTTCATACATCGCTGGTTGGCAGTGTTGTGCATATATTGTACATTAATTATTGCCTGCTAGTATGTGTCAAATTGAACTTGTGTTTTAAAATTAGATTCCTCTAGTTTTTCTATGGCATAAGCGCTTTTGAGGTTGTGGACCTAAATATTTACATAAGTGCTTTAGAAATTGCAGAGTTAATTTTTGGGTTAGCGCTACCCACCACTGTTTATTTATTACTAACTGTATAAAACCAGGCAAGTCCTTTTGAGGTCACAGACCTCTTTGCAAGATAGACCTGGGCCTGAAGGCAACCCGACAGGCATGTTTTTTAGTTTGCATGGACCTTCTGTTGTGAGGCGTCAGTGTTCTCCACTAGGCCACCATGCTAAATGTTTTATTTAGCATGACTAAAAGTGTTTGTTGACTTATCATCTAACATCTATCTACAGGTAAGATATTCATTGTTCATAACCTCTCCGCAGAACCCCACATCAAAAAAAGCAGCAAAAAAACTAAACTCCACAGTAAGTTTTGGATATTTCACAGTAAATGCTTGAATATTTCAGCCTGCAAGTGACATTTTAATTCTGTCATTCAGACACTTGCAGTACATCAGTCCTCAGGGACTAAAGACTATTTCCTGGATCATCAAGCTTCTCTCTGACAGTTGCAGGAATTGAGACCTTGCTGCAAGACACGTTGCTCAATTAGTGGTAAATGCTGCATGTCCCACAAAAATTATGTCGCATATCTTTTCTCTTTCGTGACCTCAAAAGGTTTTCTACTCAGACAGCAGACAGAACAGTTCCCTGCTGATGTACGTAAGCACAGAACAATATGTATCAGAACAAGAATGATCCGATGCCTCTGCTTGCGCTGTAAAAGCGGAAACCAACATGTTCTGACGTGTTGTTGTTGTGCAGCCACGCCTTGCATACCGTAGGTTCACGTGTGTTGCGACATGTTCGACTCATGTCTGGATTGCTTCAGTGAGCTAAGGTGAGTGCACGAGCAGAGAGCCTCTTAGAGCAACTTATTTAATCAAGCTTCATCCGGCCGCAGCGCTGCTAAACAACAGGAAATCTGGCAGGAGCCGCCGCCGTCCTCGTAAACAAGTTGTGGCTTTGCAGGAAATCCTAAACTCGCACACTGCAGTGCAAGAATAAACAAACTTGTGTCAGATTTACCAGATCAGTGCGGGGTTATCATGTTGGAAGTTTTATTTAGGGGTTGGAGGGGTGGGGGTGCGAGCGGCAGGAGAGCAGTTGTCACCCTCTTTGTCCTCGTTTGTGCGCCGAATAGAAAGACGCTCTGAAAACGCTGGGAGACATGCGGAGGGAAGAGATGGGACTGGCAAAAACAAATCCATCAGTCCTACTGTCCCCCTGGCAGCTCAGTTATGAATAATTTATCCAGGATGACGGATGTTTTGGATGTTTGGTTTCCCCGAGATCACAGCTATAATTGAGGACTGTCAAGATGCAGAAGCTGCTGAAGGTCAGCAGTTCATTTTCTGAGTGATTTAACGCTAAAAGTTCTAGGTTTTAGAGGAATCTTAAGATGTTTGGGGACAAAATATGAACTTTAGTATATGTTAACATAAGGACGGGTCTTAAATTTCAGCAGTAGTTTGCAACTTTACTAAATGCAATCAGCTTGAAAGTGCCTGTGACATGCACTTTAAATAAAACATCTTTATATTTAAGAAACTTAACATCACACACACGGATTAAATTTTTTCTTTTGAACTTGGCTCAAACAAGGTGAAACAGGAAGTGACATCAGGGGAACTCTGTAAAGGGGTAATATTATGTGTTTCTCATGAATAAATTTAAATACTATACCATAATAAAGTATCTATGTCACCTTTAGTTGTTATTAAAATGCTGTTTTCATGTTTAAATAGAAAACAAACTTATCTTCTCATCACTTCCTCTTCTAAATGCCTTGAAATTGTCCTCTGTCTACCACCTTCTGCTTCTGTCTTGCCCATTTCAGTGGGGGGGGGGGGGGGGGGCTGCCATGATGCAGATTACTTGGCATCTGAAAATACATTTCCTCAAAGGTATTTTTAATCTGAAAAGAGCTTCACTGGGTGAGAAGTAACGAGCTCAGCAGATAGTTTAAGTTTCACTTTCACTTTCACCCAAGAGCCTGCGGGAGCCATGGGCGCCTCATAGGGGTGGGGTATGTGGGTGGGTGGGCACTCTGCCATGAGGAAGTTTGGCCCAAAAGGATCTTCTGGTCCCCACCTGTCGTTTTGCTCCTCAGCATGGCTTCCTAAACACGCTGCAGGATTTCTCAAACATGCATGAATGAGTCAAAGCAAGGTTTTGGGCATGTTTTTGATGAGAGTATAACATTATAACATGATATAAAACTCAAAAAAGTGGATTTTACATGATATTGCCCCTTTAAGAAAGAAAAGTTTTATTTGAACTCTGACTCTTCTTCATCTCTCTCTGATAGTGACTCAAAATAATAAATAAAAAAAATCAGATCCTTCTCTATTGTCTGTGTCGTTGACCGCTGTAGCCCTGCTTTGTTCACATTCTGACATCCCCCTTTGTCATCACTTCCTGTAACTTCACATGCAAATATGCTAATAATATGTTATCAATGTTAAGGTTCCAAAAATGCGTTTGTATTTTTTACATAAATTTGATGTCACAGGCACTTTAAACTAAAAGCTCTCAGTGGTATGTTCATTTATAACAAGAAAAGATCCATCTTTGGCCCTGTTTTAAATTTTAACTTCACATTTTATGCTTCAAGCCAGGGACTGTTTGGTTTCCAAATTATGTTAACTTGCTTTATAGTTTTGCAAGACCTAGTTGGGATCAACTTCAAATAGTAATGCGGTAAAACTAAAAGAGATTTTCCTGACGAAACATCTAGCGTAGTGCTTTACATGCATATTTGCATATTTAAAAAACCCAACAACAGTAGAAGGCAGGGAGGGAGCCTGTTCTGATTGTGCACAATCAGTGACATAATCAAACTCTGTCCACCATCCTTGATTAAATGCACAATGCGTAGCTTTTCCCTCAGAACTAAAATAATATATGTCCTCAGGTCCAGTCAGACAGCATTTCTAAACTAACAGTAAATGGTCCATGAGTCGATGAGGACTTTGATCAGCAAAGAGGCTCCAATGTTTCCTCTCAGAAAAGCAAATCTAAAAGAGCTTCAAAAAAAGCAGAATCCCTCCTATAGAAGAGCTGCACAGTCTCACTGTGTAATTATACCTACACTTTTTCTGCTAAAAGGACTTGTTTTATTGCAGATCATTCAAACAAAAATATTTAAGTGCTAAGCCATCATCAGGTTTCATGGATGAAGTCAAAAATGTAAACAGCTTTCCAATATTTGTGAGACAAAAATGCAAGTTAGTAGAAAACTGGAATAAATTTTAACAGAAGTGGCATTCCTTGAACAAATGCATGTCAGTTCACCAAAGTTTTAAACAAAGATGCCCAATTTGTTAGATGGACAGGTGGAACTCATTCTTTGTACCTTTGGTTCTGTGACCTTGACCCGTAAAGTGACCCATGACATTCCTGTGTTAAAGGGTTATCAGTTTAGAGCTCAGACAAGAACTCGTCTACAAACAGGAGAACAGTACCATATGTCCTCTGTTAGGAGAAGTGAATGAAAACATGTGCAAACATAAAAGATTTTAAGCTGCAGAGAACTGTTAATCATCTCTTTTGAAGTGGAGTTCTGTGAACAGGTTCTAAACAATTAACATCTTACCTGTTGTAGATAGCTCTTTGGACAAACACAGTTTGGAGAAACAGACCAGATTCATGAGCTAATGGCTATTCTGAGAGGCCCAAGCCAAAGCGGATTCTTTTCTTTTTAAAACAATCTTTGTTTGTCCAAACTGAGCTATCTGCAACAACCACCGTATTAACCTTTTCCACAGAATCCTGCTTCAAACGATTTGAAAGATTTGTGCATTAGCTGTGATGTAAAAACAGGCTCTGACATCRGCAATAAGGTCTGCGTATAAACTTGCACCGCTGAGTTCTAGAGCCACATAAAAGCTGGGTTTGCTTAAGCAAAGTGTTCTAAACCCCATTTGTTAGTTATAAGCAAAGCCAAGCTGGGGGAAAACAGGGGGAGTCCACGGAGAGTAGGAGCGGGGCTTGTTTTATAGAGCATATCAGAGCCTGGGTGTGTGCGTGGGAGGGTGGGGGGCTGCAAGTGTGCACGGTCTGCAACACCGACTGAAAGGGCAGGAGAAATGCAGCGGGGGATTTTATATGGAGTAATGACTTTTATCTCTCTACTAAATCACAACAGTAGTGTTGGCTGGGGTTTTTTCTAGTTTTACTGCATCCAGGGTCCTCTTTTCTGTTTATTTTGTCCCCCCCATTTGCCGCCAGAGACATTTTTCTTGCTCATGCCTTTACTTTATAGATTTATCACTTTTCTAGGTCAAAGCAACATCACATTGTGGATTCAGGCCATTGCAAAAGATGTTGTGAGGAGGTTTAGGAGCCGGGATGGAGGGAGGATTTTGTTATTTGCAACAACAGCTGAAGCCTTCGTGGGACGACGCAGCAGCCTTTCTGCGTTCTCACAGTGGAGGAGAAATGTATACAACGGTTTGTGTGAAGCAACTCAACACAGCGGTGCCTTGACAAATTCTGATGGTTTAATATGTCAGACGGGAGGAGTCGAACACAAAGGCTACCATATTTAGTCACGCAGTTCACTATTTGCTCCGTCAGCACATTTCCTGCAGAAAAGCTCAGTCATGTTCAGATGCCAGTTATCTAACGTCTCTGGTGTCTGACAGCAACGTGTCAGAGAACGGGCTCTGCAGGAAGTTAAATCATTCGGACTACACTCGAAAACAGAATGAGAACATGGATAAAATTGTATTTATAGTGATTTTTATTTGCTTTATTTAAAAAAGAAGCACAAGCATTCTCCACACAATTATATATTTTGGACTTTATAAATACTTTGTCATGAAGTACAGCAGTTGGATGCAATCATTTACTTATCTACAAGAGTTTGAATAAACTGCAAGCTCTGTAACTTAAGATGTGATCTAAAAATAGCTTCAAACAAATCATATAWCAGTGAAAAAAACAACTCTGTTGGTCAAAACGTGAACATTTACCTATTTTATGGGTAAAATGTTGACAAAATACAGTAAGTTACCACAGAAGAGAAACTGTGAACAGTTACACAACTGAATCAAAATATATACTAAAACTCTGAGCTTTAAGAAACCTGTTCCTCAGAGGTAAGTGCATCAATGTGATCCTTAAGGCAAAAACGGACTTGGGACTTGTCGGCACAAAAAAAAAAACAGCTGAGTGTGTGTTGGTGTGTTTTGATTCGGTTGAAGGAAGTTGCGGAGGTTCCTCTAGCCTTCCGTGTCGTCCCGGCCCACAGGAAACTCTGATATCTCCTTGGAGATGCGTTCAGCGATGGCCCTGCTGCTGGCGACGATCAGCCTGCGAGACATCAAGTCAAACGGCCCGCCTTGTTCCGCAGAGAAAAACAAAACAAAACAAAAAAGTTTTAAAAGGTTGCAGATGATCAACGAACTTTAAAGTCAGTATCTCACTGGCGAGCGGTTGGGGACTTAAATGCAGAAGAAAATTGGACAATTTTTCATCGCAGTCTCACTTAATTCTGAATGTTTGAAACCTAGCAAGCAGCAAACCACGTGGCTGCATTTTGCACGGCTTTGTGTTCTTCTTTTGGCTGTTCCCTCTTCAGGAGTCGCCACAGTGAGTCATTCTCCTCCATCTGACTCTGTCCTCACTCCAACTACCTCCATGTCCTCSAACTWCRTCCATATCTCTCCTCTTTGTCGTCCTACTGACAGCTGCCTCTCTAACGTCCTTCTACCAATATACCCACTGTCCCTCCTCTGGRCATGTCCAAAACATCTCAGCCTGCCCTCTTTAACTTTATCTCCCAGTAGTTTAACCTGTTCTGCACCTCTGATGATCTCATTCTTAACCTTATTCATCCTTGTCACTCCTAAAGAGCACCTCAATATCTCCAGCTCTGTCACTTCTAGTTCTGTCTCCTGTTCTTTGTCAACCCCACAGTCTAAATCATACAACGTGGTTTAATATGCACAATAATTATAAGAAAATCACGTATTTGTGCRTTTTGGACAAAACAAGGTAAGGTAAGACAAAGACAGTTACAACGATTTGGCAATAAGGTCATGACCTTATTGTCAAACTAATGTACAACTGTAGGTTTGCTATCTTTCTGTAAATCATCACAAATCATCGGCTTTACACATTAACCCATGAGGTTGATTGTTAAAGTGCCTCTGTCGTTTCTGCTGAATCTGAAATTTTTAGGTAACAAACCACAGAACAAGTACTGAAGTGCTTGTTCACGCTGTACTGCGACATCAAAGTGTCCAAAAACTTGCGTAATCAGGTCCCTTTAAAGAGTTCATTTTCATATCAAGCAACTTAATAAAACAAGCAAGACGAAATCGTAGTTTCTGATTTCTGCAGCTCTTTCTGAACCGTTTGACTCAGAAGGTTCTGAATCGTTCTTAAAACTGTTCACTACTCTGGGATCAGTTCACCAAGGTCCCAGGACCAGTTTGTCCTCGGCAAACCAGCTTTAATGTTGTCTCCAGTTATTTTTCAGGCTTGTTTTAACAAATCAATTATTTTTTTGAGCACCACTCAAACTTCTGCTGAATCTGAAAGTTTTGTCGAGACGCAATCCCCCCACCCCTGTTTCTGATTGGCTGGCAGGCTTTATCCAATGTGTTTAAAGCRAGCTGCCCCTCTGTTAGGTCCAGAGAATTGTTTGTTAAATCTSTGATCGAACTCGATTTTTTTCCACACCTTTTTCTTCTGAACTTATTTTATTTCCTCTAGATGAGCAGACCAGTGTAGACACAAGTCAGTAATAAACTTACACACATCAACTAACTAGAAACAGTTTGATCCTTTTTACAAACAATCAAAATAATTGTTTAAATCATCAAAATCTTTCAAGGAAACAAAGTTTATATGTTTTAATTAAGACATGTTGCCTTGACACAAATGATTATGTCAAGACAATTACAAGAATATGGTTTTTCCCAGGAAGCTCGTATCCAAAACTTATTTTTAGAGCACAGAGGCAGCAGTCAGCTTTAGCTCAGCTTCACATGCATTTATGAGCTCAAAGACAGACTATTGGTAACAATTTATAATTCATAAAACAATAACTTCTCTTCCAGCAGCCAATTTTCACAGCAGTGATCTCCTCCAGCAGTTCTTCCTTCCTTCCTTCATTTTTCTCAGTGACTCAGCAGTCTGCAAAAACTGCGAGGAGCTCCTGTCCTCTCACCTGATATGTCCATGATGACTCCCCCGGCTTCGGTAACTATCACCGCCCCGCCGGCCATGTCCCAGCAATGGATGCCCATGTGGTAATATGCATCCGCCGAGCCGGATGCCACCAGACACAAGTTGACAGCTGCACTGCCTGGGGAGCGGATTCTGTAAAACAAACAAAAACGTGACGCTTGTTTCTAAGTTTGTTTGCTTGTTTCATGAAATTGCAGATCTTGATTCCATTCAATCAAATCTCACAAGCCTTTTTTTAAATCACATTCAGGAATTGTATTTGTCTTAGTTGAGTCCAGCCGCTGTAATGCATTTAAATTACATCGTTACTGTTTCTATTTTCTCTTTAATTACAGCTTGCGATGCTAATTTTCGGTCTCAGAGCAGCAAAATGACCACCAGGTGGCTTTTACTGCAAAGAAGCCAAAATAAGCACAACGTGATGGTCCCAAAGCACAGCAAAGACCAGATTAAATGACCAAAAAAACGAGCATTTGGAGAGCATTTTGGTCATTTTTGCCTACCGGTAGTTTTAACTTTACCAAATCGAGCAGCTTTACAACCGCAGAAAGGTGTTACTGATGTGTTTTTATGAAAGGAGAACATTTAAGTAAAATCATATTTGAGTGTCTGTTACAGTGGACAGGGCTGAGCTTAAATTAGGGGTGCATCAATAAATCAGCAGCCTTGATTTCCTTAATTTTGGGAGATAATTAGACAAGAAGCCGATCTTATCCATCAATCTTATCTACTTCTGCAAAGTTCTGAAAATCAGCCACTTTCCATTTTTTGCTCTGCTGTGAGCTCTACCTCATGTCCAGTAAAAAGAGACTTTGTATGGTTTCAAGGGTATTGTTCAATGTTTTTAATAAAATAAGACTGGAACACTGAAGATGTATTGTGACCTTATAACACCTGACAGTGTCAGTTGTAAAAAATAAAAATAAAAAAGCAGAATAGCCAGGTCAAGCTTCTTATATATCTGTGATTGACCAGAAATCTGCAATCGGTGCAGCCCAGTTATGAATGATAATTAAAAAGTGAAGTAGCGGTTGTTTGTTTTTCCCCTCACATCTAAAACCATCAGTACACCCACAGATCAGAGGCTAGCAGTGAGTACAAACATTTACCCATGAACAGGTATGGTAAGGATGGTCCTGACGTTGGCCAACATTGTGTTGAAATGCTCCGTCTCCCTCTTGAAATTCAGTTCTGTCAGCACCAGAGACTGGTTAATGTCTGCAAGGGAACCAATAAATAAAGTCATTTATCTGCTTTATTCCCTCGCTGAACAAACTATATCAAAAGCAGTAGTTCAGCTCCACCTAGTGGCTTTGTTTCAAACTGCAGCTCTAAAACCTGGTCTGTTTTACAGCTTCAGAACTCACCTTCTTGCCCGGAAACTTTGATTGGAACTCCGTTACAGAATGCTCCCTTTCCTCTCCGTGCCGTGTACATTTTGTCCTCAATGCAGCTGTAGACAATCCCGAACTCTATCTGRGACCAAAAAGCAGCACAGAAAACTGCAATGGTTAATGCAAAGTAGGAAGAGGGTTATAAATAGAGCAGCAGCTATGTAAGAGTGGAAATTTACAGAATTCTTAAGATGACAATGGGGGTAATGTCTGTGATCACCAAGAAAGCACAGCAGAAAAACGTGTGGGATTTGCACACATTAACGCTTACCTCCTTCTTCACAGTGAAGCCGATTGATACGGACACAAAAGGGAACCTAAGCAATGGAAATGTACAAGAAAAACATAAATCAAATAAGCTCCCTTTAGATTCAAGCTCTGAGGAGTCGGTTTCTATTATCAGCTCAGTTTCATCTGGGCTGTCTAATTAGCCATCCAAGAGAGGACAATCCAAGAAAAGGGAGCTAATTAAAAGATAAAAAATAGCTACAGGAGGGACGGAGATTAAAAATTCAATCCAGTACAGTTACAAGGCTTCTAAAAGAGGAGAGGTTATTAGTACCTGTGAACAAAGTTGGTGGTGCCATCGATGGGGTCAATGATCCAAGTCGGATCGTCGGTTAGAACGCTGGGGGCGCCTGCTGCTACTGACTCCTCACCTATGAAGCTTCAAAATTCATGACAGAAAGTAAAGCAACAATAAAAATAAAGATTCCCTGATGTTTTTTTCACGCAGCCTTTAGATAAATCCACAAAAGCTATATTTAATATCTGAATAAGTAACTTTCAGACTTTATATTTAGTGTTTTATTTTGGTGTTAGTCATCACATCCAGTAAACAGCCTGTRCATTGCAGTGATCAAAACTGAGAATATTGCGATCCAAATGTGCCAAATTCAAGTTAGAAATCCAGATCTAACACGCTAGAACTTATTTGTCCTACAAAACAGTRTTTATGTGTAATGTTATAAATCTGGATGGGACTTACACACACTACTAAGGCTACAAATCTCARTCTGCACTAGAATAGCCAGCACGCTGTCTTGGGAATTGGGGGTTTCCCAGTTCAACAGAAAAAATTGTATGAAAAGAGAAAAATATGAAAGAAGTTTGATTTTTAGGGTAAACCTTTTCTGGCAAATGGTCTAAAAGAAAAACTTCAGTCCCTTTCTGAGCTGCCAGTTTGTGTGTGTGCCACTTGTTTTTACAGACAAACTGAGGACTGACTGCTGATTTGATAGTGTTTTGATGGCTTTAAATCATCGCAAAAAATGAAGCTGGGACTTCAGATTTTGAAAGAGCATCTATGAACGTCCAAACAGAGCGGACTGAACTTGTGCGGATGAAATTAAAAAAGGTTTTGCTTTTCTGGCATGTAATTATTTTCAACAGAGAACATTAGAGCTACAGTAGGGA
>NW_013952432.1:2360733-2365354 GCF_001266775.1 Austrofundulus limnaeus | reverse complement strand
GAGTTTAGCTGATAATGATTAATATGATAATTATTGGATGACGAGTGCATTTGCATGTAGCCATATTTTCTGGCCTTCCTTGTACTCYGGTTTATGTCCAACCGGTTTGTAGAGTTAAGGTTATCATTCTGTGATGYCTTCCACCATTGGGTTCACATGCACGCCTGATAGTGATGGTGTGTTGCACAAATAAAATCCGCCATAATGTGGCACTAATTGCAGGAATTGCGAAGTGGCAAATACTAATTATTCAAAGTTTTTCCCCTCGTGATTAACTGCAAACAAAATGATGTTGCCTAACCCTAAGCTACAGAGCGTCTGCAAACACAAAACATAAGCCAAGTAAAGTAAAACTGTTCTGCACAAAACAATCCTGAAAAGAGAAGAGTATTTTTCTTAGACTAGACAAAACAACTCTTTTTCAGCTTTACCACTAAGTCGGCATGCATTTCTTCTTATTTACCTTTTCACAGTTACTAATGCGCGTTCCCAAAGTGAGTATTTTGTGATGCATTATCGTGTAGATATTTTCGTGTCTACTTTTGGTTTATCAAAATAGTCTAAACGATGTTCAAATCTGGCTTTGTTTCAGCAGTGCTCTCATTTAGCTGTCATAACATAAACACTCATTAAAATACATAAAAGCCAATGAAAAGCAGGGCAGTTATGAATGTGTTTAAGAGTGTGGTGCCTGGTATTACCCGAGCACATGTTGTGTTCTGTAATGCTCTGGTTGGCCAGTGAAGCTGAGTACCTGTGTGTGGGGTACTTTTCCTTTATGGAAGAAATAATGAGCTGCTCCACTTTCTGGTCCGTCTCGGTCACCAGGTCAACCGGAGAGCTCTTCTGCATGATGGCTATGTCCTTCTGGAGCGCCTCGCGGATCATCTGACAGAAACAGAACAACAGCTAACTACATATGTGGCTCCGTTTAAGAAATGACGTGTGTTCTGGTCACACGCCGTTAAAACTTTTTGACTTATTTCAGCCTCATCTCTAAATAAGGATACTCCTCACAAGTCAGACACCTGTTAGTAAACACACACTATTTTACTTTTGTTGACATCTATTTAATATTTGTGACATCTGATAATAACTTTCCATGCTGATTATTCAAAACAGCATTTAAACATAAATACTTATTTGGAATAAACAAACAAATAAGCATTTATATTGTGACTATTTCTCTTTGAAGCAAACAAAAGATCTCTTTCATGCATGTATTCAGAGCTATTTGGGTTTAGCCCCTTGATTTGATGTGTTAAAGACTTCCTGGTAAAGAAGGTGCACAAAGTTAATCCGGGTTTCCGGATCAGAATGAATCAAAAATAGCCTCCTTAAATCGTGTCTCCTTACCTTCCCTGCCCGTTTGGTGATCTCTACACTAAACTCCATGCATTCCTGCCAAACATCAGTCATGTTGAAGCAGAAGAGGAGCAGACAGTAAACTGAAAAGATCCAACGAAGAAGCGCGACTTTCCTTATCGCTTATAGAGTAAGCGATAAAAGAAGTATGACACCAACGAGTGATGAGTTGAGAAGAATTAACCTTTAAAAGAATCAAAACCATTAGAAAAATGATTAGCTCCTGTTAGCTTGCCGGTTTACAGGAAACCCTGGGGTGTCGGTTAAAACCATTTAAATGAATTGAAATAAAACCGAAAGCAATTATGTAATAGCTTCAATCTGCGTTGCCAAAAAAAAACACACACACAGAAAATAAATACTTTTGAGCTAAAGCTAACTTTAACAACCTTGAAAACTACACTGACAAGCTAACATTTGTTGACGTTTAGCCCATAGAGGGAGGGACTGAAAACGCTTTTTCTCATTGGCCGGCTAAGCTTGTCAGCGGTCACGTGTGCTTACAGTAACCAATTAGATCTTTTCAAGGCAGAACGCGGCCGAGTGCGCTAGGCGGAAAAGGCGGAGCTTTATTTTTCATTTAATAAGTTTCAAATATAAAGAACGCTAGATTATGTACGCAAAATGACTATATAAAATAAGTAAACTGAGTTAGTTAGATTTTAAACATAAATAATAAACACATAAAAACACTTTATGTTGCTCACAATGCTATCATTTGGTATTTGAGCTCTACTTTTCGCATTTTAACTTTTACATCTTTACAGTGTTTCCATGCTTTTTTTTTCTAAGAATAATGTAAATAAAATAAAGTGATTCGTTTTTCTTTGGGTTCATGCAAACCTGGATTTAAGCCAGGAGATGGCAGCAGACACATTTATTGTCACAAAAGGAAAATAAAAGGGTGACCAGTCATTCTGATCACACCATAAAAGAACAGCTCGCCTTTGATTAAAAAAAGAAGATTATTTAAATTCATTTCAGTCCATTTATGTGGCACCAACTTCAGAGAAGAGCAGCTTGAAAGTCTGAAGAGTCTCACTAGTGGTTTTAAAACGTTTTGGGACATCTAAAAGCCCTTTAAATCTTCTGTTGTAACAGAAGGGGTTTGACTTCTGTAACAGTGAAACTTACAACACAACACTGATTGTGACTTCAAAAAATAGAAGAGGAAGATGTTTGAAAGTGACTCTTCTTTAWTCATAATTGAATTTAGCAACACCCYGAATGAAAAATCATTACAAGGAGATTCAAACAAAACTACAGCAAAAGACAGCAACATTATTTCATAGTCTATAAACAAAATAATAATAAAAAATATGTCTTTATAATTACTGTTAGCTTGTCGTCAGTCTGCAGCGCAAATGTCTGAGAGAACAGCTCACACTTGTTCAGAGATTCCTGCCAGTAATTGAAGTCATGAGAATCTTCTTTTGGCAACAGGAAGCCTGCGAAACCCACTCCTGTTGTCTTTTGAGAAGGTCCTAGGGTCGACAAAAAGATAGGTTTGATCAGTCGTAAAAAATCAGCCTTTATGTGAATTGTTTCTGAGTAGAGAATACACATCAAACCCTGGAATTATAGAAGTTATGTGGGGACCCGATGAGTCGTTGGGCGTCACCACCGTGGGATCATCTGTTGCAGGTTTTGTATTCTAAACAGGCTGGTGAGTTTGGTCATTTTTCCCAAAAGATTTTCCAAAACATTTACTGTAATTGTTTTTTCATTAAAAAAATAATTGGATCAGTTTATTAAAAAAATATGTGTTTTATCATTGAAACTCATGAAACTGTCAAAGTTCATGTGAGTATTCAGACTTTCTTCATGTTTTTGCATAAATTTTCCCCTCATGATGCTGACCACCTTTGGTAAAACCACCTCTATCGTTAGTTGATCAAACTATTTTATTTTACCCCTTAATATAATGGTTTATTTATAGGGTGTGAGTTACGTTTTAGCTAAGTATTTTGTGTTTCCTAAAAAAAAGAAAAGGAAAGAAAAAGAAAAAAAAATGATTTGGGCATTTATTTTAGGAAGATGTCAATTTCTCATTTCGATTTGAGCATATAATCTATCTTCAGTTAGAAGTTAAGAAATATGTTTCTTTTTMTTTACTGATGTGAAAGCTCTGTCTGCTCTGACGTTTTTCCTTTGAGAAAACTTATAGATATGTCTGAGATAACCTTCCTGCACTGGGGGCCTCCCATGCACCTCCAGGGTCACATTTGGAGACTGGTGCTCGCTGGTTCTGGCATGTGAGCAGTATGCTGGAGGGAGAGGGAGAGATTCTTGCAGATGTTCCTATAAATCTATAAATTGAGCCTTGAGTGGTTTTGGGGTTGATACTGAGGCATATTCTATCTTTTTTTATATATAATAATCCTCTGCAGGTTCAGTTATGATAGGGACTGTCAGTGGGTCATTGTTTTAGAGGTGAAACTGTTTCAATTTTAGGTCCCATCACAGTGGAAACGGTTTACATTGAGGATAACTTYGTATTTTGTTTCATTCAACCCTGATCAGTGTTGCAGTATAAAACAGACCCACAGCATGCTGCTGCCACCGCCATGCATCACTGTGGGAACGGTGCTGTGCAGGTGATGAGTGGGGCCTGGTCTCCTCCAGACGTAATATTTCAAATTTCATCCATTTAAATGATTGCTGCATCAGGCAGATGAAAGTAAAAAGGGTGTGAACACTTTCTAAAACCACTGTAAGTCTTTCACAAGCTGTCTGTTTTGATCGCTCTGAAAAAAAAAAAGAGTCAGCCCCCAACAAACTTAAGGACAAAGCTTTAGTATTTTCAAATATTTAAACAATATTTTGTGTATAAAAAATCTATCATCGAATTTGTATCTCTTTATTTGTCAATAAAATCACCTCAAGTTATGTTATGTACTTTGAAACAGACTTAATTAAGTGTAACATCATAAAACTCAGTTGATCTTAAAGTTGATCAAGTGTTATTCCAACACTCACCACGTGGTGATAGCGTTGGGCAAAACTTTCCCTTAACACCAAAATGTTCTGACCTTAGTGCAAGTTGTGTGTCTGAGGTTTCCCCACAACCTTACTTATTCCTCTCAGCCTTTTGTCAAGTTCATCAAAAATTATTTTAACTTGTTTTCTGAGAAATATCAAAACATTTGACCTGAATAATAAAGAGTTGCAGCCTTTTCTAATGTCCTGATGCATCTCCGTACAGTAATCCAGGTAAAAAATCAAAAAGAAAAAAAATTGAATAGGTCTTCTGGAC
>NW_013952432.1:2354527-2358894 GCF_001266775.1 Austrofundulus limnaeus | reverse complement strand
AAACACAACTGGTTCTGTTTTTATTTTATATTAATAGTTCAAATTGATCCTGCTTCCTTGGAGCTACATTCAAAGTTAAGGTACTGCATTTTTTTGTCTTCCTGTTTTAGGCTCAGCTACAAAAGGTGACATCTGGAAACCTTTGGTTTGATTTCCACCATCATGCCTTCTGTAACATCAGCTTCCTTCGCTATAATCAGCATTACTATATGTAAGTGATTCCCTCTGACTTTTATGTGATCATTCTTTTGCRTAACAAGACATTCTCACGTGTAATCAATAATGTTGTCTGTATTTGTTCTTGGTGAMCCTTTCAAAGGGTTTAGTACATTTCAGCTCAGCAGGAGGCAAGCAGGAGCACAGCTAGGGACCACCCCTAACATCAAACACATTGTGATTGGACGATGTTTCTCTTACACCACTCTGGGTAACCTGGGTATGAGGTAAGACATTGTGCATATAGCAAACTGGTTATGTACTTATTTGATGTCATTTGTATTAAGCAGCACCCATACCTCACAACTGCACTAGTTGTGCATTTAGTCACACTGGTTAAAGTTATCAGTGCACTAGTTCAATACTTTTACTGGCAGCATTTAACTAGCTGAAGCTGAAGTCATTTTAGTCAACTAATTTGCTACACTTATGGACCACTGGACCAAACTAGTCTATGTCTTGTATGAGTTAACTAGTAGGCATCAACAACTTTTACATGTTAAATCAACACAATGACTACTAGTCGATCGGTAACTGTCCAGTGTGCGTACTAGTTGACTACTCTGATGTAACAATTTAACTTGTCTAGTAAACTATAAAATGTTTACTAGTTTGTGTTTGTTTGTTTTTCTTCACTAGTTAACCAGTGCTGGTAAGAATTTTAAACTAGTTGGCTAGTATGCCTAAAAATGCTTATACTATGACTAGTTAAAGTTACTAATTTAACTAGTGCAAATAAAATGCTGACTCTGAATGAGATTGATTCCAAAAGTTGATCAGTTCTAGATGTGAATGCTGTGACTGCTCTGTGGGAGTTTTATTCTGATTATAGTAATAATATAGTAATTACAGTAATAATTTTGTTGTTGTTTGTTAGTTGTTGACCATTCTTGGTCACAGGATGATTATTAACAGTTTGCTGTTTGATGGCCTGTCCTCTGACTGCAGGTATGACTGTGAAGACATCTGGAGACAGTTTGAGGAGGCCGTTGTCCATCAGTCCTCATGTAACGTGACAGAGGAGCATTATTATCATCTGTTTAATGCTATGCCACAAATCTGGCCATGTGACAGGGTGAGCAGGATTCACATTGTGTGTGTTTATTTATGTTTGCACAAATTTGCAAGTTTTCTTTATTTCTTTTAGTTCCTTTTCTGGAGTAAAACCAGGGCACTGATGCACACCTTTGCAGCAGTTTTTCAACACTTGTGGACGCTGGAAGACACGCTGGTTGGATACATGTTCAATGACCTCATCTGGTGTGGCCAGGAGGAAGACCCTGGTGGGTGACAGCTTTTAGACACTTTTACATTTTCAGCAGAGAAATAAAATCAGCACACCAGTCCAACATCTGGTGCTAAAAAACCCATAATCACACATTGTTTTCATGTGCTGCTTCTGAAAGGTGATAAYGTTCTTGTCTGCATGTGTTTRCATCACACCGTTAGCAAAAYCTGTCACAAGACACTAGACGAATTTAATGAAACTTGCAGAAAGTTACGACTCACTGTGCATCTGCAACTGATTCACTTTTACAKTCAACTCAGTTTAAAATAACAGCTGATTGACAGGCTACACAAAAATTGCTATAACGTAGTGAATTGTGCACATGCTACGCTAAAATCTGGTGTAGTAGCAGCTAAGAGTCATTTCTGACACATAATGCAGGGCTATACAACTAAATTTGGTCCAGGGGCCACAGTTACTGCAGACCAACAGCTGAGGGGCAGAACATTCTGCAATTAAAGTCATTATGTTAAGAACATTATTAAAGTTGAAAACCAGGGGTTTGGGCTTAAGATATTAATGAACATATTAGTGGGCCAGATTTTGGTCACCAGTGGGCCTGATGTGGCCCACGGGCCGCCAGTTGAATAGCCCTGACAAACTGTAAGCACTGACAGATCACATGAGATGTCAGCTAGGATTTTGCATCAGATTTTTGTTTAGGTTTGGCTATAACTTCATCACGTTTCTATATAAAATTATGTTAGGCAGAGAGCAATATGCATTCCTTCTTTTATATTTTTCTGCAATATGTATTTTTACATTTTATCTAACATTATGTATTTATTGCAGACTTTGATTTCAACTCTTGYCCAGAGTGGTCCACATGTGGAACTCATCCAGTTTTTTCCTTGTGGAAGCAGGCCTCAAAAAATGTGAGTCTGAATTCCTACTGTATATCCTCCCACACTTTTGCTTTAGTCACTTTAGAAAAGCACTCCCCATTTTTTCTTCACTCATGTTTTAGTTTGCAGAAATGGCATGTGGCAACATCACCGTCTTACTGAATGGCTCTATTGTAAACGCCTTCAGCAGACAAAGGTAAAAAAAAAACGGTGGACCACGCATTTGTCATGCTGTCAGATTTTACTGACAACTAACATCATTTGCGTATTTGATTTCCCACAGCATGTTCGGAAGTGTTGAACTGGACGGCCTGAATCCTGAAAGAGTCAACTATGTCCACATTAAAGTGATGAGCAACCTGCAGGGGCCGCACATGTGAGGAGACAAGCAAGCAGCTGTTTGATGTTATGAGTAGTCCAGCATTGCCTCAAAGATTTATCTTTTTAGCAGTCGATCTATTCCCAATGTTTATTAAGTGGTAAGACTTGACCAACTCAAAATGATCATTCAGATCGTTTGAATTGTAAAACAACCGTGTTCTTTTACTTCAATGCAAGTTGAGAGACAAATACGGAATAAGATAGAGCAAAGAATAAAGCCGTATCTTCAGCTGGAMCAAAAATACAGACCTTTATTTGGCCACGACTCAAGACCCCAGAACAGATTTAAATAAACTCTTCTGGATCTGTCCACTCCTCAGGGGCAAGACATCACAAGGACTGGGAGGGTCCTCCATACCAGTGACCAGATCCTTAATGCTGAGTTCTGATTTWAAAAAAAAGTTAAATGCTGATCTGTTGTATGGTGATAACGCATGTGCCTTCTGTTTCAAGATGACCGTGACATGGGTCATTCAAAGCAATTTGCACATAAATTAATCACAGTTTAATCRTGACACATGATAGGCAAGTACACAATTAGATAATTTTTAAAAATGGCCTAGATGTCTATGTAAAAAACAAGAATGCTTGATGCATTAAAAATCKGTGTKAAACAGAATAAATTTTSTTTCAGAAGTGTGCTTTAGCAGTAAATCACAATTAGTATCTTACCTGTTTTAGATAGTTYTCTGGGCAGCGRAGTTTAAAGCCTGTTTTATAGTGACGTTCTAAACCTCACAAATGTCATCTCACAATAAGATGGACATTTCACCATTCCTGGGTATGTGTGTGTGTACGTGTATTTGCTACCTTATGGAGACAATTTTTGACCATTTTTTCAGTACACGTCCTGTTAGGACCCACTGTTCCTTATGGGGACAAAAGCCTGGTCTCCATGAATTTAAGTGCAGTGTTTGGGTTTGTGGCTACATTTACGTCCAAGGTGTGAAGGGTAAAGGTCAGAGTTAGGCTATAGCAATGACTGGAAATTAATGGAAGTCAATGTAAAGTCCTAATAAGGAAAGAGGAACAAGTGTGTGTATGTGTGTGTGTCTGTATTCATAATTTGTCACATGCTGCACAAGCTGAATGTTGTAACAGGCATCAATGACAACTATCGCTCTGCTGATGTAGCAATCATCCAGCCATCCATCCAGGATGGATGTACAGGTCACGGGTTCATCACAAGGGCCACATGGATACAAACGAAATGAACAATAATTTATGTTCACACCTGGAAACAGTTTAACGTTACCAATAAACTTTGCATGCAAGTTTTTAGTCTGTGGGAGGAAACTGAAGTAACTTGTGAAAAACCCATAATGCACTGTAAGAACATAGAAACTCCACCCAGAAAGGCCCCAGGCTGGACGGTGAGCCTGCTGAGAGGCAACAGTGCTGACCTCTAATATAATATAAATATTCCAAACTGTTATTACTACTTCATTATTATCATGTTATTACTCCCTTATGGAGGCAACAAGTTTAAAATGACTAATTAGATAATAATATTCATAGGCAGAAAATAAACATATTGTGACWTTTTTATGTATTTTTCCACAGAGAATCGTGTAGGCAAGGATCTGTTATAGATCTGATCCAAATCCTCCAATCCAGAGGTTTCCTTTGGACCTGTA
>NW_013952432.1:2343770-2353561 GCF_001266775.1 Austrofundulus limnaeus | reverse complement strand
GGGGGGGGGGTGAGGGAGGTGATTAAATATCGTAAAACTATCTTTCTGATTCATTACTTAATGACTTTAAAGCAATCTTTCAGATGGAGGAACTTGAATAATTTTAAATCCTTCATTCTCAGGACCCTCAGGATCCTTCAGTGTATCCAGGACCTGACACAGCCCTACTGCCAAATACAAACAACCACCCTGATGGAACAAAACAGTCTTACATCCAACTGAACCACCATCGAATACGACATGTTGAGCTCAGATTTTCAAACTTAAAGTGCTCCTGTCTTGTAACTGAAGTTTTCTTCCTCAGTAGAAAAACACACAACAGCCCAGGAGGAAACAGAACAGGCCAGTGTGTGTTCATTCTAGGCAACTGAACTTTATTTTATTTTTACATTTTATTCAGTTTTTATTTAAATTGTTAACTCTTTTTTTGCACACWTTGTCACTTTGTCTCTTTGAAATCCCACACCAGACTTTAACACACCTTTACAAACACACAGTATTTTGTGTGTCCTTCATAAAAGCTGAACTGTTTTTGTCTCTCCACAATGAGATCCTTTTATCCAGCCAGGATCTCATGTGGTCACACATACAGTATATTGTAGTTCCAAATTAAATATCAAAGCGACCACAATCAGTGTATGTAGCCAGTAAATAAAGTTGAAGTCATGTAACAAAGGTGATCAACCTGTTCATCGGAACAGCTAACCGTTGGTTTTCTTACACGCTCCAAAACATTTCTTGACCCGCTCACTGCTGGTGGCCTTAAAAAATTACTACTATCTATGACTTTGCCTTGGGCAAATCAATTGTCATACCTGGTGTTGGGTATTTTCTTAGCACCTTTAAAGAAAATAAGCACAGACAATCAAGTTCAAGTTGTGAGCAGACAATCTTTGCAAAGAGAGAGGTTCACTAACACCGGTCTTAACGTGAGGCCAGCATCAGAGAAGCTCTGAAGCTCTCAGCTCAGTGACACTCTTTTTATTAAAACACACAGAGATACAGGATATAACATTTCAACCAATCAAAATATGAATATAAGTCCTCATATGTGGTAGCCCATCCCCTGTTACATTTTTGCAACACATGATAGTGTGCTGCTTTGCACACTAAGACAAAAAGGAAGACAGGAAATGTGACAGGGTGCAGGTGCTGTCTGGTTTCAGCCGACGCCAGAAGCAGCGTGGGGGGGCAGGGTGAGGCTTGTTCAGTTAGGCTGCAGACAGAGCAAACACATTTATGAGAATGAACACATTAAATGAAAAATATAAAAACCTCTAACACCTAGTTCACACAGTTATACACGCTTTTCTGAAGAAAATACAAAGAGCTGAAAGCACGCTCACACCTGCACTAACCGTAACCCAATTTAATGAAAACTCTGCTGAATTTTTGTCCCTTGTTCTGGAGATGTGATGTGCAGTATTTTTTATAAATTATAAACAAGCCATTTGTGTATAAGCTTCAATATGTGCATGTTTGAATCCAATATTTTAAATTCTGCTATTCATTTGTTGACAGGAATTTAGTTACATGAGTATTGGTGGCACTCCTTTTTCTGGTTCATTACAGGATAAGATTAGTTTTTAACGCTCTTCATAATATGGTCTGTTTCTATGACATATTTTTGTTATTTATTATTATTAGCAGTATTTTTTAATTATTTTTTTGTGAGCAGAAGATCAACCAACCAAAGAATTTACATATTTGCATAGGAACTTATGAAACCTTCCAGTTTTCTTGTTCTCGTTTCATCATGTTTGACAACTTGATTTTTTATTAATTGTACTTGTTTTGTTAAATTATGTCACTGAATTTTAGTTTATTACTCATGCTTGCAAACATTGCGCTTTCAGCATTTTCATGGCACATAACTGAATTAGGCTATTTGTTACAGCTATAATTTTGTTTTTAGCACTTGAATGTAACATAAGCAGGACAAACACTTTTTCTTCGCTTAGACAATTTTTTCCTGCACTAAGATTATAAAAATGGTGTGTAGCCTATTTAGTACAACTTTATTTGTAAAATGCACAGAATCATCAGTAGGACAAGGACACTTTGAGGTGCATCATCAACGTCATGTGATGTAGGCACACGACTAATTCTCTGAATAAATATACTAATTTATAAAACAATGAGCGTTCTGTTGTCTGACCCTGAGATGCTTTATTATTTATAATCTTATTTYTGTCGTTTTACTTGTAGGTATTTCATTATAAATCATGTCAAAACAGTTGTTTCTTTATTACAAAGTTGAACACAAACGCAACAAACTTGAACGTGTCCGCGCGTCGGATAGCTTTGTAGTCMATGTTGCCATGTATCGTATTGATGTGACAGTTTTAAGTAGTTGTAGTTTGGGCATTTTCGTAACCTAAAATGAAAAGGTTTTTTTTACACTCCACCACCTGCTCTAGTAAGCGAAAAAGCGCCCTCACATCGAACTAACAAAAGTGTGGGCCGAAGGACGAGCGTTTTAAAGCAAAATTACGAAACTTTGTYATTTTCTATTTGGCAACCCTGTTGGCCGAGGTCTCTTCGTGGTTGGATCACTATAAATACTCATCCAAGCCGGAGTCGCATTGCAGTGGCAACAAACACCTCGCGAACTAAARGTCCTGTGAATAAATAAGGAGTGTTTTTGTTTTTTTAATGGAGCCGGAGCAGGCTGGTGGTCCCGCGAGGAGACGGAGGAGATGTTGGATTGTGACCGTGATAGTTGTGCTTGTTCTCATCTGTATCCTCGCCCTCGGGTTGGGGCTGAGCCAGCGCCAAGCAAACACTGGAAATGACTTTAAATCGACATTTCTGAGCAGGTGTCAACAATTCCAAGGGTTAGTGTTGTTTCAACTGTCTGTGCAGCTGGGAGTGTTTCAACTTGAAAAACTTCAGCTGAACTCAGAGTAGCTAAAGTTATTTCTAATAACATAAAATGTATTTATTTTATTTCATGTTAAATAACCAGTGCAGCCAAAAACGACCACCATGACTAAAACTGGAAAATAAAAATAAAATAAAGTTCCTTGCTGATACATTTCTCAGCTAATATGCTTGAAAATAACTAACTGCAGAAGTTCTGTCAAAGATCTGGACTCTTTATTATCATATTTAACGACTAGTCAAAGGTTATTGTAAATCCACTTTTGGCTGCACTGTGTAATTTTAAAGACATGAAGCTTTTTTATTTCTATGTCAAGTGTATGGACTGGAGATAGGATTAGGGCAGACTGTATTGACTGTTTTGACCTATGATTTACAACTCTTTTAACACAGTGCCTTTGAAAAACATGAAATTAAAATGCAACTTTACAGTCACAGTAATGCCTCATACTTTATTATTGATACCAAATTTGTTATGTTGGTCCATACTGACTTGTTATACCTTGAAGTGTTTAAAGTTGAAGTGTGTATAGGCTACTTTGTTGTTTTTTCCAAGCAGTTTATTTGCATTGCCAATACATTGATGTAATGATTTTTTAAATATATATATATTATACTGTTCGAAAGTTTTAAATCACCTCTTGTTTCTTTGTGTTTTGCTTCCAGACATTCTTGGCATCTTTTTAAGTGATCTTAATCTGTACATTATTCATCTGGGTTTTATTTTTTTTTGAAGGTTTTTCCTTTCTTTTCTATTTTTATTCATTTTCTGTTCAATCCTTGTACCAAACTATGATATTATATTGGGCAGTGGGTACTGAAAAGTACATTATATGCAGCAGATAAACAGTTTTTGAAAGTCACGTGTGTGTAAGAGACAAGAAAAAAATCCAGAAAAAATATAATGCAGGACCTTACAGATCCATCATTCATTTCTGAGATTGAACCAGCTTTGACAAGCTGCTGGTTACAAAAAAGACAAAAAAGTCTAAACCATTCAGTAAATTTAGAAAAAAACAAACAAAAAAATGAAAATAAGACCATCACATCTTCGAAAGAAAATCAACAGACCTATATTGTTTAGTCCTTATTGTTTGTCTTTCAGGAGTAACTGTCAACGCGCATGGGATGCGTTTCAGCAAGCGTACGTGAACCGAGATCCGTGTAATGTTCCAGTGGACGCCTATGACCCTTTCATTACTGCCGTCACTTTAAAACCTCAATGCAACAGAGTAAGAACTTGTTAATTCAGTCTGATCTGACGTGAGGTGGGGTATGTTTAACAGTGTCATCTATTAACTATGTTCGGGGTCTAGATGATGTTCTGGAGCAAAACGAAGGAAGTGGTCCATGACTTTAATGAGAAGAAAAACTGTTTTCAAACGCTGGAGGACACCTTTCTGGGATCTGTCCTGGACAAGCTGACCTGGTGTGGAAAGGATGGCAGCTTCGGTAAGAGTCCAAACTGTCCTCATGACTGGTTTGGTGTAGAGACAAAAAAAGTAAGAGTAGGTCTTTGCCCCAACATGTCAAAAGCAAACTATGTCGCTGCTTTTGTGATATGATCTCAAGTAATTTTATGATCAGCCATCTTTTTATTTCTTTGACATAACTCCACCCAGAAAGCTTATAGGCTRTAGGTTACCTTTATGCTGAGGCAATTGCTCTAATGGCTCTAGATAAGCTGGTTTCCAAATGGAACCTGGCCAACATAAACAGAATTTCACATTTTAAACAAAATCGAGTCATGTCTTGTCTGCGTTACGTTTCACATGAATTACGATGAATAATGGCAGTAAGTGCGACAATAAAAGCTTTCAGGATGCTTTTGTTACTCTTTCTTAGGAATGTTTAATTTTGAACCTATTGAAAGACTGCGTAATCCCTCCCAACAAAAATGATCTTTGCACGTAATGCCACCAAACACAAAATTTTATAACCAACAACAGGTTGTTGTCAAATGGCATTTGTTGCTTTCCTTTTTTGTATATAGAAAATGAAATCTGAAACACTTAAGTAGTAAAACAACAACATTTCTTTAGCTGAGCTGATGTTGGAAAAATTCAATTGGATTGGTGTGAAGACCTGGTGCTTGAATCACAAAAAATCCAAAGCCAGCAGCACAGTAAAACACTGAAAGTGACCAGGATAACAAGATTAACAGGAGGATCTGACAATGAACTGAGGTAAACCAGAAGTATAAATACCAGAGAAGGTGATTACGGAGTGAAACACAGGTGAGCTGATTACTGATGAAAAACAGACCAGGGTAAAGCTGGACGTCAGAGCTGCTGAGATGTGTGGGCTAAAATTGAACACTACGAAACTATAAAATCAAACAAAAGTTATTTATTAACAAAATCCCCTAACATCATGACTGTGCTTTTCCACCTCTAAAGACAGTGCCCCACTGTGCCGAGACTATTTGGTACTACAACCCCTGGCAAAAAATATGGAATCACCAGTCTTGGATGAGCACTCATTCAGACATTTCATTCTGTAAAACAAACTAATAAAAATACTGTTTGTCGCTCATCAAGTCCATGCCTCAGAGACTGCAAGCCGTTATAAAAGCCAAAGGTGGCGCCACTGAACACTAGTGATGTATTTTGAATGGTCTTTGTCTGTTTTTCGTGATTCCATACTTTTTTCCTCAGAATTGAGTGATTCCATATTTYCCCCCGCTGTGCTTGGTCAATAAAAGTAACATTCAYTGACTTCCACAATGTTTTCTCTTCATTTCTTCGAGTGTTCCTGAAAGCCAACAAGTTGCACTTTGGAATGACCTTATTATTGTTTCATGTTTTTGATCTGAGTTTGTTTTACAGAATGAAATGTCTGAATGTGTGCTCATCTAAGACTGGTGATTCCATACTTTTTGCCAGGGGTTGTAGCTGATAAACATCCTTTGTGAGGGCATCTTCAAAAGGTCTTGAAACATTACCAGTTTCAGAGGCTATTGTTAGTCTCAAAACCAGACCACGTGACCTAGAATACAAATTTGCAAGCCATACATACAGTACAAATGAATTAAAGTTTGTGCCTGAAAACAAAGTCACATGTCTCTCTGGTTGCAAACATCAAAAACTTGGCAAAAAAAATTTAAAAATAAATCTGAAAATTATCCTATTTTCTTGCAATGTGCCTTACCCACTAGTCWCCAGTCACAGTCCAGTGATGGTTCCCAATTACTCACAAACAAAAAACGTCCATCTGCATCATGGAAGTGGGGACTAGGCAAGTTAGTCAAACGAAGCTCAGGTCATCAGCTCAGATGTATGGTGATCAGGTGTAACAGAAGGCATTTTTCCATTGCTAAATGTGGCTCCACTGGTTCTYGTCAGATCGGTTCTACTCGGATGTAGGTGATTTTCCACTGCAACTGTGTCCCCGCTCTGTGGACGGCATCATCATTGCAAAATGGGCGGTAACATCATTTAGAAGTAGGTGGTATAATTAACGTGGAGGCGCTGAAGCTGCCGTTTATTGTTGCTCATTCAGTGCTAAAGTTGACATTAAAAAGTCTGATATTTGTTCTGTAAATAATACTCATACCCTACTAAAGCAAACTGTTGCTTATAAATGCAGCAGAACACAACAAAAATGATTTTCTTATAAATTGAGTGAGTAAATATAGGCTATGTTGTTTTCATTTTATTTTTTCTTATGGATTTAACTCAGTGAAAAGCAAATAGTATCGCTGATAGTATCTTTATTTCACAAAATAATAGTCAGACATGACATAACCACAAAAAAAACCACAATCAACTAAAATACTACTTTAAAGTCCAAATGTAATGGGAGAAGCTCCTCTCTCATGTAGCCACTAAACCCGCGGCTTCCTCGACCTGGCTGGCAAGGCAACCGGTAWTGATGTCATAAAAACGTCCCGGGAGCTCAGCTGGTCACTTGTCGAAGGGGACTCTGAACAAAACGACCATGATTAGCCTCGATTATTGTAAACAATAATTAYAAGAGGGTCTTGGTTTTTAGCCTGGATTGCTAAATAGGATAATTAGCTAGCTGCTAACTATTTAGCATTGGAAACGAACATGCACAAAGGACACATCCGTACAAAAAAAGTACAATTTCACAAGTGAGATRTGTGTCCCACAATTTAYGTTCAATRTCTCATAAAATGCATGAAGCAATCACCATCCTCAGGTGTCTCTGAAGTTTGTGTACAGTCCCAGTCTACAGTTTGCGGTAACCAAAACAGTGGCTGTAGATTGCCTCCCTTTACCCAAACTAACTCTGGTTTGAGCTAATCCAGCTGTTGTGGTCCTTCCCTGCTCTAAAATCTGGCTCAAGATTTTTTAGTTTCTCCCGGCGCTTTGCCATCATTTGGAAAATCTGTAAGTTCTTGCGTTTTCAGCTCGCTCTGACTGCTCACGCATCTGTTCGTATATTATGTCATCCAGGGCGGTTCATGTAATTCCACCGGCCAGTCAGCGACTGCTACATGCCCCAAACGGTGCAGCAGTGTAGTACTACGTCCGAGGAGGTTCCACAAACCGGGCTGAAAAGGTGTGGAAGCTGACAGTGGACAGATCAAAAACTGGTGGAGTGGGGTGGAGCCAAAGAGAACCGAGCCTGTGGAAAAATGCCTCAAATGAGCAGAGAGGTGTCTGCTTGGAGGCTTCTGGAGTTTTATAAAACATTGGCGGCAAACCCTACTGGGGTCTCTTGCATAAAGGAATGGGAGGTGGGCCATCCTTGGACCCACTCAACAGGTACAGTAACAAGCAGAGAGGTGTCGAGTGGTGGAAGTTGAAAGAATCTTATCAGTCTGAACACTTTGGCAACAGGAACACATCTTTGGCAGCACAATGGCTTAAGAATCCAGCATACTCGATCTGAAGCAGTCAACATGTGGTTGTTTAACTTTTGTTGTTGCACATACTTTTCATAGCCCCTGAGACACACTGCAAGCTCCTGGGAAACCCCTCCTGTGATACACATCACTGCATGGGATTTCTTCCGGCTGGAATCTACAAAAAAACCCAGTTATTTCGTCTACAAATCTGTTTTGGTTAAAGCGCTTCAGCTTTTGTCATACAGATTCCTCCCTGCACAACATCTCTTTTATCTCCCTTCATGAGTTTTTGGTCATTTGACTATCTTTATAAATGTCTGCTTCCACGTAAAACAGTCAGATTCTGTAAGCGAGTAGTTGTGCTTTCAGCATAAATGAACACACCCACAAACTTCCGACCAATCACACATTAATTTTGTATGTGGAGGGAGCAAAAGACTCTAAGCTGTGGACAAAATGATGTCTCACAGCCTGGACAATGAGAGYTGATTTCAGCAGGAGCTTGTGGAGGCCTTTAGTGGTTAGCGCCTGATTCCTCACAGCAAGAATGTCCTGGATTCGATCCACCAGTTTAGACAGCAATTCCCTCTGAGGACAAACCATCTCATCCACAGTATCAGAAAAATATACTAACACTACTGCTTAAAGAGATACTGTATGTGATACGTGAGGAGTACACCTGGATGTGCTGTGGTTGTAGAGCATAGCTTTAGCATCCTAGATTTGTTTTCTTCGGACATMGTTTTTGTTTTGTGTTTAAGAAGTTCAGAAAGTTAAACCATTTTGCCGGCTGGGTTCGTTTTGAGTTCAGATCCTTCCATCATAAAAAGCAAGTTGAAATWGTTGGAAATCTCCAAATGCAGACACCCACACCTACGACGGATCRGATGAAGATCTGTATCTTTAATCACACAAATCCAAGGCAAACAGTGAGCAACCGCACAGCAAAGTGACCAGGATAACAGGATTAACAGAAGGATCTGACAAGGAGCTGAGGTAAACCAGGAGTATAAATACTGGGACGGGTGAATGCCGAGTAAAACACAGCTGAGCTGGTTACAGATAAYAAAAACAGACCTGAGTGGAGCTGGACGTCCGAACTGATGAGTCTAAAAACAAGAACAAGGAACCTCAAACTGACCGTTAACATCATGGCACCTCTTGTCTTTGGTCCAGCATTTTGCCAGAGTGTCCTGTAGTTTCAGATTTGTTGAGTTTCAGCTCATTGACGCCAACTGTTTGTTGCTTTTGTTGCAGAAACATTCACCACTGGTTGCCCGGCGTGGAATGAATGTGACAACCCCGTCCGCTCATTTTGGCAGCGAGCTTCGGCTGCCGTGAGTCAAAAACAACAACGTTACAAGTTTTGTTTTGTTTTTTTTTCTTTCCCCTCAGATATCACAGTTGTAGGGTCGAGCAGGGGACAGTGTAACACAGATGTGCTCCATGTGGATTTTGGTGTATATGAGTAAAACAACAAAGGTTAAACTGCCTGCATCTTCATCAATGAGGCTTTGTGTTGGTCTCCATGGAGCCACATTGCGTAACTCTCTCCTGAGTGAACACCGGCCCACACAGAGAGGTTCCAGTTTGGTTCGGCTGCAGAAACACTCTTACAGCAAACTAAAAACAGGCAAAAAAAAAAAGGTTATTTGAATTTGAACCATCAGGTAAAATAATCAAAAAAAATATCCGCACAGATTCACATAAGTTGTGTTATTTTTGAGTAAACACAACAAAGGCTAAAACAATCAGGAAATCAGTTCATCTCCCAGGCTCATAATGAAATTAATAGTTCATTTATTTTGTATAAATCTAAACTGTATTTCCCTTTAACGTCAACTTCCTGTGTGCAGTTTGCAGATGCCGCCTGTGGCAACGTCACTGTGATGCTGAACGGTTCCATCGCCACACCGTTTGATCCTTCAAGGTCGGTTGGTCAGTTTCATGATTGAAACCAAAACGGCTCTTCGTTGTTTATTGTGTAGTCAATTAAATTTTCTCTTTCATTTCTATTTTCAGTATTTTTGCTAGTATTGAGGTGAATAAATTGAAGTCAACCCAAGTGAACACCCTGAATGTTGTTTTGGTC
>NW_013952432.1:2341635-2343445 GCF_001266775.1 Austrofundulus limnaeus | reverse complement strand
CATTATCATCATTATTATTATTATCATTATCATCATTATTATTATTATCATTATTATTATTACTATTAAACACACCATTTTCCTTTATTATGATTAGGTACATTTGGTAGCAATATAAAAGTGACATCTTTTTATCAATAAACTGTTTAAAGAGTGTTTTTTTTATTATTCTTCAGGACAAACTGCGCAAATCCATCTTTACAAGAGTTAAAGACCAAGCTGGCTGAAGGAATTAACTATAACTGCAAGGAAGTGCCTGTGTGAGTAATGTGTGTAAAAAGAGCAGATTATTTATATATTTCTGTCCTCTTACATCAGTTTGATTTTTGTCTTGTTACAGAACYCAGATCCAGGAGTGTGGCTCCGATCAAGAGAAAGCTTGTGGGGCCTGCTGGTGAAAACCTCACAAAGCAGAAATAACCACCTGTGGAGAGACCGTTTGTCTTTCTGTTTAAGATTTCTATAAGCAAAGTTTAAATACTTTTCTACTTGTAGGGCTGTTTAACACAACAGAAATTCTATTTTTTTTTTTGCATGAATGTCAAAATATGTTTTGACAGTTACAAGGTTTTATTGATCTGTTTTTTTTTTATTATCATGTGTTTGGTTAAAGAGACATGTTGCTATACAGTATGTGTTCAGCTGCTGGTAGTGAAAAAGTGTTTGGATGTTATTAATATCACATTATAGTCAGCTCCATCCACTGAATGGCTGCGATGGAAATAAAGAGGTGAGAAAACTAAACTGCCTGGATTGTTTTCCTCTTTCATTATGATAAACATTGAATGGCTTTGAAAACACTTTGAACAAAATTATTTGTGAAAGTTTCATTCCATAAAATCTTCATCGCCTGTGTGCTCTTTGTTTTTTTTTTCTGTTTTTTTGTCTCTAGATGTCCTCATTTCCTCTTCTATTTTTCATGTCACCATGTTTACTCATCTGTATTCATCCTCAGTAAAACTTAAGCCACATGTCCAACTAAAGGCCAAATCTGGCCCTCGTTAACATTTTTGCCTGGCCCCAAAGGTAATACTTTAAAAGTGAAAGAGTTTTATGGTTTCTCTTTAGTCACTGTAGTCACATTCTTCTCATGACAGCTGAACAATATTCAAGCCAAGAAAATTAAGTTTATTTTTTTTTCAGTACTTTAATTTTAGTGTGGAAAGAGCAACAGAGAATCAACTTTAATTATCTTTTTGTTGTTGTTGTTGTATTCTCATCTTATTTTAAAGTCAAATATTGGATTTTTAGTGATAGTTTTTTGTCACTGATTTGCTGGATTGTGGAAAAAGTTGTTGATAGAGTAAGGCACATGAAATGAATGTTAAAGATGTTTCTCTCTAAATTTACTATTTTTTTCTTTATCCGTTAGACTAAGTATGTTCTAAACACTACATACAGTGTGTAATATTGTTTGTATTTCAATAAGAATAATTTATGTAACATTTTGTCGATAAATACTGACAGTGATTGGCCCTTGGTTTCAACCAAGTTTAGTTTTGGCTCAATTGTGTAAGTGTCTCAGACACTAATGCTCTGCCAGACTGCCATGTATTATATGTATTACTTCTAACTTGGTTGACTGTTCGGTATACACACTGATTTAACTTGAATCAGCAGAGTTCAAACAAACCTAGCACAAAAATTAAGAAAATTTGTGTTTGGTAGATTATTTCTATGTTGGAACAATTATTATCAGCAATATTAAAACACAAAATTGGCATGAGGCACTAAAGATAAATAGACAAAACTTAGTTAAGAACAGCTGGGCTGGATGTTGGATATACACTCACCGGCCACTTTATTAGGT
>NW_013952432.1:2340295-2341543 GCF_001266775.1 Austrofundulus limnaeus | reverse complement strand
ACCTAATAAAGTGGCCGGTGAGTGTATTTTTACATACATAGACCTACACTCATTGGCCACTTTATTAGGTCCACCTAGTTAGTACAAGACTGAACCCAACTCTGCCTTCAGAACTGCTTTAATTCTTCATGCCACAAATTCAACGAGATGCTGGAAACATTCCTCGGATATTTTCCTCCATATTTTCATGTTAGTATCAGGTCAACACATTCCACCACATTCCAAATGTGCTCAGCTGGACTGAGACCAAATCAAACTTTATTGAAGCTGGCTGACATTTCTCCAACAGAATGGATAAAAATACAGTAAATATCCTCAAAATTAAAAAAATAATAATAAAATAAAAACAATTCTTTAGACTTTTGTTGAGGTCCACTAATAATGAACCAAAAAGATTCCAGGTTGTCTTGTAAAATAATGAGGCTCACACCAAAGTTTAACATTCCACCATGTTAAAATTGTACAGTCTGTTTATCCTCATGATCTGTTTTTATCTGCTTTCAACTATTTCTGTTAATAGACCCCTGATAGCACAGCACAAGGTTCGTAAATACAACCTTTGACCACTTGTGAGGTGACTGTGATTGTTGCTCCTTTGAAATGTAACATTGCTTTACTGCTTTACTTGATAGTTTTGTTTATTTAAAATGGGGTTGAAAACATACCTGGCTATTTGGTGGAGCATTTGTTGTGATTAGTGCCATTGTGGTTCCGCCATCAGTGCTGAGGAAGCCTATGTGGGTTCAGGACTCCTGTAACTGTCCAGCAAACGCCTATGATCAACTCTTTATGGAGAACCCTTTTAGACATGAATGTGGTAAAGTAAACAACAAAATTATGTGGCTGGACTGGACTAATAATTTGGAATATATCTATTTATTAGCAGTGTAAAACACAAGTTTTACCATTGTGATGTTCTGGGCTTAGACGATGTTCTGGAGTGACACAAATGACCTTGTCCACAAGTTCACTCAGAAAAGGGATCATTTTATCACGCTGGAGGACACATTCTTGGGCAACATGGTCTTACATGGTGTGGAAAGAAAGGCAGCAAATATAAAGAACAAGAGCTGTGAGACAGATTACCCATAACATTTACAGAGAACAGGTGTGTAAAATATGTTCTTTGATTGCATCTTGGGTTATGTCATAGAAACATTCACCTATTTGTTTGAGACATGCACAATCAACCCTGTCTCTTCATTCTGGATCAAAGCATCTGCTGAAGTGAGTACATAAATATAATAA
>NW_013952432.1:2336336-2339044 GCF_001266775.1 Austrofundulus limnaeus | reverse complement strand
ACATTGGTGAATGCCACAAATTCTCCTAAATCACTCGTACGCACAACTTAAGAACAAATATGTGCGTACGAACGGTTCTTGCATGAGGCCCAATGTTCTGTGGTATTTATATTTCCCAGTGACGATGTTCTCCTGGGGTTAACATAAGGATGACCTCTGTTTTTGCTCAGGTTGTGATAGAATTCCTGCACTTTAATTCACTTTTGTTTTGTTTGAAGACATTTGAGGGGGAGCCAAGCATTTGTCATGACTTTCATTGTTAACCCCAGGAGAACATAGGTAGCTAGAGAATATAGGTACTAGGAAACCAAGGTCCATTAGTGCCTTTTAGTTGTGACATGATGGGGTCTAGTTTTATCTAAACAGTTTTTGCWTTCTTTTTTCTCAGTTTCTCATGAAACTGCCTTGAACTTTTAAAAACACCGGAGTATGCAAATCTGCTTAGCCACCAAACAAAACAGAAAGTGTATCTGACATCAGCTATCTGCTTTTGGGCTTACATCTTTAAGCCACAATAGGTTTCATCAGTAAGACCATCGGTGTGCATGTGCAGTGCCGCTGACAGGATCACAGGTACGTGGGAGTCTCTGAGAGTGGGAGTGTTGCGGCAGGAAGGAGGAGGCTCATCGAGCAGAGCTGAACCGCCTCTTTCCTTTCTGGTGATCTGCTGCTGTGTCACACGTACCGGTAACAGGGCCGAGCCGGTGCTGGGAAGAGACGTTCGGGGTTCTCACTGCACAGGTGCCGAAGAAGGCCCCCTTCTCTGTAAAACCACAACGTGGGGCCACTAAGACAAGAATTGTAATGTCGGTAAACACAGTCACGGTGTGAGTCACTGCTGCTGCCATTGAGACGACAACACTAAGTACAATCTCTGTGTAACGCTTTCAGGTATAAGTAAAGGGCTGATGTGGCAACACGGAAAGTTATGACTTTTTTTTCAATGATGCCAATTAAGTGTTAGACTTTTTTTGAGGGGATGTACTTGGTACTTTTCAGGCAACAAGACATCAGAGAGAATGTCAGTCTTGCCAAACTGAAGAACATATTTGCTCACTTCAAATTCAAAAAGTGTTCTTGTTGTTTGGTATTCAAATAATAATAATAATAATAAAATCTCATGAACCACTAAACAGGTTTTAATGAAACTCCCAGAAAGCAATAACTGCATATACAACTAATTCATTTATGGAGTCAAACAGCTAATCGATAATAGGAAACACAAAAGTTGCTATAATTCAGTCAGTTATAATGTGGCACGACAAAAAATAAAATAATAATTAATGAAGGAGGGATTCAGAGTTAACAAGATTAGTCACTCTCAATTTGCGATTATGTCAATGTGATAAGAACCCCCCCCCCCCCCCCCCTCAGAAATTGAAAGTGAAACTTGTTGCAGACGTTTTCCCTTTCAACAAGAGAGAAACATTTAGAGTTGAGAATTTTTCAAGTTTGAAGTGGAACATGAGCAAAATGTTTATGGAAACAAAATGGTTTTATGCTGGGTTTAGGGGTTTCTAGATTACAGGAAACAACTACTTTGCATGAGAAGAGATTTATCTCATTTTAAATATGGTTAATTGTAAAGTTATCACAACCTCGCAAATAAATACAAATCTAGAGACTCGCCTCAGTGTGTTTTTTTTTTTTTTTTTTGTTAAGAGGATTTTCAGTTTTGTTTGCGCACTCCTCTATGTTTTGTTTCCACTGTGATCTCCGTTTGTAGGGCAGCCTGTACCACCCACCCTCTTTTGACATTACGTAACCCCCGTTTTACTGTATGCCTGATGTGTAGTTTCTATTCAGTGGTATTTACAAAGCTGTTTTGATTTCACAAGATATTCTGAAGGAAATACGCATGAATGAAACATTTTTGGTCAAAGACAAGATGTTCTTCTGAATTTAACTTGGAGACTCAGTAAAATAAGATAACGTAGCAGAAATAATGATTGCACACAGAGTTTAAACACCAGTAAGTCTTGTTTTGTGAGTCATGGTTTCATCACCAAGCATAGCTTGTTACTCATTTTAACTTACTGGTATGTTTTGAAATGTGCTTATATGTAATTTCTGTAAAAAAAAAAAAGTCATTTATGGGTTCGTTTGCAACCATTACATTCAGTGCTACGTCATGTGAGAATGGCTTCTTTAGAAATTAGGACACATTGGTACATTTGTGGGTCAAAAGGAACAAACTTTAGACATTTTGGAAAGTTTTAAAACAGAGCAAAGTCTTTTCAGGTTTTAATCTAGACCGCCTTCCTCGACCTAAACATGTTACAGTTAAAAGCCAATCACTTTTTTTAGAACACACAACTTAGTAGTTGTCAACGTCAATTCATCCATCCATGCATACATCAAAGATGAGTTTGCAGTAGTGCAATAMTGARATATCARTACCATCAATACCAGAACTTYGTGCTCTAAAACTGATTCTAAAATCAAAATATTTATACTTTGATTTTTCTGTCATTCTAGGCAATGTCTATCTTTAACAGGAACACACCGGAAACTAACTAAGCTGTTGAAATCTTGTCTAAATTATACGCGGTTGGTGGGAACTACTTTTTCTTCCATCTGGGTATTGCTTCAGTGCAGGGCACATGCTCTGTCAGTCAGTCTGTCTATGTTACATGTTAGTACGTTCAAGTCAATATGTTCCTGGAACGCAAATTAAGACATTTAAAAATTAAGACATTTTTTTTATA
>NW_013952432.1:2332077-2334781 GCF_001266775.1 Austrofundulus limnaeus | reverse complement strand
GAGATGCATCAGGACATTGTATGCTAACAGTCAAAGAAAACACAAAAACACAAGATCACCCTCTGCCATAACAAAAAAAAACCACAAACTGCGATGCTAATTTTTCCAATCTAAAAACTTTAAAAAGTTTATTATTTCTCTTAATGTTCAAACAGAAACATCTGAGCACTCAGAATGTGTGTCTCGATGTAAACGTGGTGCGGAGGTGAGATCACACATGGGGATGAATTCGCAGTCACGTTTTTACCACTTCAGGCACGCCTCCATGAATCTGGTGGAACATTTAATGACTCGCTTCATGTAGATAAAAACAGCACAAATATCATTCAAATATTTAATTTTCTTCACACAAATTTCACATTCTGGCACCAATTCAGGCTTTTTTTTCTTACTGTAAACAAATAAATGCTGTTAAGTTTTTGTTCATTTTATTTTACGCTGACTCTTAACTTCTCCCCAGTGTTTTTTTTTTTTTTTTTTTTTGGTATTTTGGGGGTGTTTTTATAATCCGTTTTTATCAAAATATTTGAGGAAATGGAATGGAGAAAAGAAGTCAAGAAAACAAAGCTGAGGATTATGTGGGTGATAGTCAGAATTTCTGAACMGCTGACAGTTTTTTCTGCAGCGGTGATTTACTGAGGGAAGTTTGTCCTCTGTGTTCTGACAGTCTGCACAGAAAACCCTGATGGAGAGTCCAGCTGTGACCCAGTCCACAGACCACAAACGAGTCAGCAGGTTGTACCCATCGCTGCCCAGCACCAACAGGTAAAACACCTCATCTTCCACCCTGCTGCTGTGCTTTGATCATTCATGTAGACTGTCCTCATTTGAGATCTAAATGATGTTTTTATTTTATTTTATTTTTTTCAGGTTTGAGGTTTGCTTGCCGCTTGGTTTTGCCGGAGAAAAACTTCACACCAAAAAATCGGAGTCTCCTCCTCGGTATTTACCGGCAGACACACAGGTTGGTGAAGTTTTACATATATATATACATATATATATATATAAATATTACTGTTTCATTTGGGAAACGCTTTTCCATTTCATGAGCTCAGAAAAGCAGCCTTCTCTGTAACCACAATAACAAAACTTCCAGAAATGTGTAAAAAGGAAGTCAGTGGTCATATTGCATGAAGAGTCACAGACTTTTAGCAGCTTYTGGGTGCTTTTTAACTCTTCCTCTTTATGTGTGTGTGTCTGTGTGTGTGTTTAGTCAGAAGAGCCCATCAGCACCTATGAGCGAACGAAAGCAGAGATTTTTGTCTTGGAGGAGCAGAATAAAGAGGTGAGCACAGTTCAGACCTCAGCAACACGTGTGTGTGTGTGTGTGTGTGTGTGTGTGTGTGTGTGTGTGTGTGTGTGTGTGTGTGTGTGTGTGTGTGTGTGTGTGTGTGTGTGTGTGTGTGTGTGTGTGTGTGTGTGTGTGTGTGTGTGTGTGTGTGTTTGATAGTTTTTTTTAGGAACGTTTCTGGTATAAGACTAGTAGTCCTTCTGGGGACCAAAGACCTGTTCTAATATGGTGGAACACCATTTTAAAGTTGGGCGTTAGGTTTAGCACTATGATGCRAACAGAAATTAATGTAAATGAGTGGAAGTTAATGAACGGTCCTAATAAAGATAGAAAAACAAACGTTGTGTGTGTGGTTTCAGTGCTTACAATATTTTTGATGTTTCTGTTTCCCTCAGCTTCTCGCCATCAATAAGAAATGGGCCAAAGAGTACAGAACAATGGAGCAGTTCTACAGAGAGAAGGTGAGATTTTCCCACTGCTTTAGTTATTCAAATCTCACCTCTTTTTTTTCTTTTCTTTTTTTTTTTTTTTTTTGTTTTGTTTTTCACTTCCGCCTCATTTCAGCATCTCAATTTTCCCCCGACGATCAGGTCAAACTTTCGAAAGTGTCACGACACAACAATCCCTCCGACGAGGAGAAAAGCGACAAAGAAGAGAGGCGCGTGGTGTTCTTTGAAGGAGAGGAAAACGTCAAAACAGACCGACAGGTGATGAAAGTTTTCGACATTTACACAGATTTAAAAAAAAAACAAAACGAATTCCCGAGCTCATCATTTGAACTTTTCCCTGCAGACTAGAGAAGACGGAGCCGATGAGCTGCGAGCTCAGAACAGAGCCCTGGCCCGCAGGGGGAGGCATCAGCAGGAAGAGATCCGACGACTCAACAAGGTGAGGAAGCCGCCGCTGTGACCTTTGAMCTCACGCCAGCTCGCCCACATGTTAAAGGGCTCTAACGACAGCGTCCACCTTGTTCTCCGCAGGCTTTAGAGGAGGCTCTTCTGGCCTCCCGGCAGCGCGAGAGGAGCGGTGAATCGTCACAAGACGTCTGGAAACATCAGGTGAATTTTGAGCAGCTAGAACTTTGGGGGGATTTTTACACCAAAAGAAATGCCCCTTTTAACCTGTCAGGTTCAACATGACAAAGAATGAGTCATTAATGTCCATCTAGATTTGTCAGGTTGATCCTATTACATAAAAAACATAACAGGTTTTAAAGAAAATAATGTTTCCAAGCAACAGCAGCACTGTGGAAACTATAAACTCAAATAGCAATAACAATATTTTATAAWAAATATTACAAAATATTTAAAGGTGCCAAATATTGGTACTGATACCAGCATGTATTCATACAGAATGCCTCAATTGTCAGTTATATGTTTAAAATGTGTACAAGTTGAAAGAAAATTCTTAAAT
>NW_013952432.1:2323470-2325007 GCF_001266775.1 Austrofundulus limnaeus | reverse complement strand
TTTGATAGATGGTTGTAATATTTTCTCGCGATAATTCTTATGGCTCTTTTCTGCAAAACAAAAATCAGATTTGTAATAGTTTTGCAAGCTTTACCCCAGAATTCAATACAGTAAATTAAATGTGGAACAATTATTGAACTGTACAACACAAGCAGAGCTTTGTCATTGAATAACTCCCTGACTTTATACAGTACTAAACTAATACTCGTTTGAGAAAAACTTGTTTTGGGACACCCATTTAAACCCACATTATTTTTTACTGACATATGTATCACCTTATTTGAATTTAATGTGTTTAATGTGTTTAGGCTGAACTGTACAAGGAGGACTTTAAGAAAGAGCGGGCAGACCGAGAGAAGCTGAAGGGAAAGTATCTGGACCTTGAGAAGCGGTGTCAAAAACTTCACAGAGAGCTGAATGTCCTCAAATCTCAGGTACCATAAACTGTACTTTTGGTTATCTTGATTATATATGTTCTGTGCGTCGGAYGCTGATGTTGTGCGATTTGTTCCTCCAGGTGACATTGCCGCGACCGGCACACTGCTGCTCCTGCACGAACCGGGTCAAATATTCAAACTGGGAGGTCAACCAGCCCCACACCTAGAAACAGACATTTTTTCTCTACAGCAAACAGAGGAAGCTGACATCCCTCTCAGAGTTGATGTAGACTAATTTAAATGCACTTTAATGGAAGTCTGAGATGATCCTGGTTAACTAAGTAACATCAGGTCTGTGAAGAGATATCAGTTCCTGCACTGCCAAAACACTAGTTAAGATGCCATCTGACTTTGTTCAAAGGTATTTCTGGAAAAAAAAGGAAGGAAAAAAAAACATGGTCATGTTTTAAATATGAGCTCAAGCCATGCTGGGACCATTATTCTATTCTCAAAACAGAAATAAGTCTCCCAAAGAAAAGAAGAAAAAGCATAAAGGAACTTTGATTTTGTACATTATATTTATATAAGTTTAAAGGAATCGATTGTATGTGTACCTTCCTGTTTTTTGTTTATTTATGGTGAAAATAAAGCMCTGATGATGTGTGATTTTACATGTTTGTTCAGTTTTACAAATAATGTAAAAATGGCATATGTGCAGGYTATGCAAGATGGAGTCATCTTGGACTGTTCATCTCAGGAAATATTACAAGTTGCTCAAAAGTGTCAGAGAAGAAAAAAAATCTATATATATATATTTCAGCTTGCACTAACAGTTAATTTAACAAAGTATTTCAGCTTAGTTAGCAGCTTTCAGCAACAAGCATTCACATTTTACTTTGATTTCACTTTGTTTGATGAGAGCTGGAAACACGGATCTCTAGCGACCTCTACTGGTGAGAATCAGCTCTACTGTTCATCCCACAAACGCTTGCTCTTTCAACAGTAAATGTGGCACCATTTAAAAGGAAATTAGTAGGTTTTATTGCCGTGAAGCATTGTTACAACAAATAAACTACCAAACACAAATTTCCCTTTTTGTTGTGTTAAGTTTACACAGCATATTGAGCTCATAAAGGCAATGGGTGTTTTTTTTTTTTTTT
>NW_013952432.1:2314720-2322914 GCF_001266775.1 Austrofundulus limnaeus | reverse complement strand
TACCAGAACTTTAATGTAAATCCATCACTAAAAAGACAAGACGCCTCAAACGTTCAGAGCAATGCTGCTTTAACGATAGAAACCTAATTAGATTCCGAAGGAGCCAAACGCAAAAACAGCTTTAAAGGCATTCRACCGAGGCCCTTTCTGAGGAAGAAAAAAAAAATTAAAAAGTGGGGTGGGCAAGAGAAAAGTAAAGAGAGAAGATAAATTGGCAGGAGAGGCTGCAGACTTTAGCAGAGACGGAGACAAGTGCACCGGCAGGGTCAGTCCAGACTTTGGACGCAGTCTGCTCATAAACCAAAGCCGTGGGGATTCTGTTCAGGATCTCACAGCACTGCAAAAGCACTGCGAAGACCCAGTTCAGAGCTCCGAGGATTATTACCGCCGCATCTGGCAGAACAGGGCCATCTATTACCTCTGTGCCATTAGTCCTGTGACATGTTCCGGGCTCTTCACTGAGGTCCTCAAGTCAAGAGTGGGAAGAAATCAGGGACGCTTATTGAAAGTGAAAACAAGAGAAAAAAGCAACCGGGCAACAGTGAATTGAGCAAAACAAATATGTGTGCGGTTCATTCTGGTTGGTTCTTCCGTTTAAAAATAAGATGAGGAAACATTTGTAATCTGGTGTTTTTTTTTCTAAATTAGAATAATGACAATTGAAAACAAAATTGGCCATGTTTTTTTAATCCTTTATTATTTGTTATTTATTTTAATGGTTAAAGCAAAGACTTTTAAAATTTTTAGTGCACCATTTGCGACCTTATGGCAGAAATGGAAATCATGGCCTGAATTATTGCTGCATTATGTTTCCGCTTGTCACCATGATTACGTTTGTTATTTAGAGGAGTCGATGTAACTCAGTGAGAGCTGATGATCTTACTGTGAACAAAATTGTTTTCATATTAGAAGTTTTCCAGAATAGGGTTCAAGTGGAGCTATTGCCAATAGGTTTAGAAATGGTTTCCCTTTTTAGGTAGTCACTAAACTCCTTTTCTTTGACAACTTCTGTCATTTCCAGTATCGCTACATATTTATTTATTTATTTTTATTTACTGTTATTTATTGAGATCACAGGTCTCTTTTGCAAGGGTGGGATGAGCCTGAAGGAAACCTATTGTACGTTTCTGTGTCTGTGGGGGTAACCGGAGTACCCGGACAAAACCCACACAAGCACAAGGAGAACATGCCAACTATGCACAGAAAGACCCCAGGTGGAACTGGGAATCGAACCTAGGACCTTCTTGTTGTGAGGCATCAGTGTGCCACTGAGCTGTCGTGCTGCCCATCAATCATGTATTTTAATAAGGGTTTGGATTGAGAAAGCAAAAATCAAACATTGATTTTTAATAAGTTTGACAGTTTTTTAATAATTATTTACATATTTTTTTTACATTTTCTGTTTTTAATAACAGAAAAACAACATGGTTGTTTTCTTTTTCTGAATTTTTTTATGGAAAAACAACAGAACAAACCATAAATGACTTAAAACACAACTGATTTATTAGTGTTTTTTAAGAGAAATATCTGAAAAAAGAGAGAACTAGGTTGAAAACCATCTGAGCCTGTCTCAGGTTTTATTGAATACATGGAAGTAGATCTTACTGTACAGTGTGGCGGCTTGGCTATCAGCAGAGCCTTCACTACAGGAAGGTTCTACGTCACCAACAAACAATAGGACCTGCTGGTTGCTTCACAATGTGGACAGGAAACAGACTCTTTCTCTCAACAACTCCCAGAGCTCCTCTACGTTAGACTTTTCTCACAGTCTTGAAGGCTTTTTTTTTCTTACTTTCTGCAACAGATTTGCCGGAACCTCAGTGCCTTTTCTTTCCACAATGCAACTTGTTTCCAACAACTAAAGCCATATAAAATGTCTCCATCCTCTGCTTTTTGCCACCTTATAAATCCAGTTTCGTGTTTGTCGGTTCACCGCACATTTCCAGAACACAGATGGAAGTCTGAACTCCAAAACGTCATCTGACATCATACCAAAAGCTGTTCTGGGCCTTTTGTGGAAAGAAGCAATGTCTTTTTTTTTTTCAAAACTTTTTTTTTTTCAGTTTTCAATGCCAAAAAATGAGGTGACATGAGTTCTGAGGGGTAAAAAGAGGATGATGAACCTCTCTGTAGCTTTTTGTTTGGACTTGCACAAGAGAAGGAATTAGAGCGTATAGCGAAAGTCGTGTGAAATGATGGAAGGATGGAAACGTGGCTGCACGTGGAAGCCCAGAAGAGGCGCACATTAAACCAGAGTGGAAAAGTGAAAGCTGGCCCAGATGTTTGATTTGATTGTGATGAGGAGCAAATGCAGTGATGTGATGCGGTTAAACCAGCAGAATGAGGGGAAGTGCTTGAACTTTTGAGGTTAGACACTCATGACAAAAGGATTCACTTTAAAGAGGATTTAATATCATTTCTTCCATTTTTTTAACTTTTTTACTTATATGAAGTAGGTTTTCCTAAATCCCAGGGTCCTGAGGTATTTATCTGAGCTGTGATGTCTGTATTTTATGGATATTCTGGATTAAATTACCAAACCAAGCATTCAACAAGCTGTTATCAGGTCAACACAAAAGTAGAAACCACAGAATGTGCATTCTAGGACCAACCTAATCATGCCTTTATTGTTGTAACATAAAACTAGCAGTGTGTTAAATTTGGTGACATCTATTAGCAAAAGGGCAAATTGCATCCAAAACAAACCTCCTTGCCATAAAATTATGTGCACAAACCACAAGTAGTCACTGAATATGCAATAAAAAAGTCCACTGTTTTAACTCATCCAATGGTCTCACCAAATATTCGGAGCTAATCTAACCAGGTCTAGAATCATTAGCTAGAGTTAGCCTAACTTAGAATGACTACTGCAGCTAATCAACCTTAGCAAACACAATTCCCTATAATTCAAGCATTTTTACAAATATTGAGCTACGATTTAGCGTGGAAGTAGCCAAGAGTCATCCTAACATACTACGAATGCTAACACATCTTTTTGTAAGACTTTGCATGCAAGGCATGTGATGTGCTTTCCTTCAAGCAATGCTACTTTCATTATGATGCAGTCAGTTGCTCCAGAATAAATGAGAATCTAAATGGTAATAAAATCCTGTAAGCAACAAATGAAACTGTGATTCACTGTGAGAATGCTTTCATTTGTTAAAAAAAAACTATGTTTGCAGAGCTCAGTTTGGAGAAAGCAAATCAAATTGGAAAACAAGTTATTTTATTATTATTACTTTAATGTGCTATTTTCGGATGTGGTCAGGCTTCAAATTTACCCTTCACCGAGTTTGATTGGAGTTACCAGTTAACCTGACGTGTATGTTTTTCATTTATAAGATGAAACCGTAGTACCAGAAAAAAACATGCATGCACTGGGGGAACATGTAAACTCTACTAGGGATGCACCGATATGAAAATTTCAGCCGATATTGATATCCGATATAATTATTGGTGTTATGGCCGATAACCGATATTTACCGATATTACACAAACATACAAATTATATTATACATATACGCAAAAACACACTTGGGTCTTTTTTTGATACTGTAAACAAACAACCAGATCTCTGACATGACTCCCTGCTTCAGTTATTCCTGGTTAGGTTAGGACTTGAACCAGCAACCTTTTCTCTGAAAGGTGACAGCTTTAACCACTCCTCCACTGTACCACCACAACGAGTTAAAAAAAAACTATGTCAGTTCTCATTCACATATGTCAATCTTTCAGGCATTAATGGAGGACCAAATCTTTCAATAAAAGCATATTTATCCATCTGTGTGTATTTCTTATATTGTTGCCATGTAAAACACAGTTACAGCCAAGACTCCTCAGGGAACAGCATTTACAGGGGAATGTTTCTCATTTTTGAACCATTGCAACTCCAACCACAACTGACACTTCCTCGCTGACGTAACAAAGCCCACCACAGAACGAGGTGGAGGGAGGGAAGGTCCAGCGTGTTGGTTCAGCTGGCCTACAACTGTGGTTATACCGCAGTATAAAAGCCCAGAGATCAAGGTGAATCACGGTAAATGCAAATAAATAAAATAAAATCTTGCAGGAAGCAAAGCCAGCTGGTGTCATTCCCAAATCCTGTCCAACCTGCTTCCAGAAGCAGACCTGAAAAACATGACCCTGTTGAAGAAAATCGCAAATGTGCTCAGAACAACAAGGCCAGCACTTTGTCCCGGTCAAAAGAAAAGGAGATGGGACGATGGAGCAGTAATCAGAGATGAGTTATGAGACAGAGGGATCTGCTCCATGAGCTGTTTTCCTTCCCCTCCTTCTTCTCTCCCTCCTCCTCCTTCTTTGGTAATGTGCAAGCAATTGTTTTTCTTCTTTCCTTTTCTTCTTCTGAGCTTTTCTGCTCACATTTCCTGGCTCAACAGGCGGTAGAGAAGAAGGGGGACAAAAGACAGCTGATGGAGGAAATGGAGGGAGGGAAATAAAACGGGGAACTTTTGTCTTTTCTGCGTCTTTAACAGTTGCAAAGCGAACGTTAGAACCAAACCACAGACACTTCTTCGAACAGCTGCAAATCGCTTTGTGAAACACCTGAGTGGTGTTTCTCAAAACTGAAGTGCAAAAACTTATCAGGGCTGCACTTTTCTGCACGAGGAGTTTAACATTTACTCGTATAAATTTAGCTGCTCCTTCATCTAAACAAACTTGTCTTCGGGACGTTCAGCAGAACAAACGAGAAAACGGAGAGAGCTGCGACTATGACTCGAGCGCAAGAAAACAACAATCTTCTGCAGTAAAAATGTCCCAGCCGCCGTGACACTCACAAACACTTGCGTACGGGGAATTTCAGCTTTGGCCCGGTGAAAATCAACAGTGAAACTCCATGTATCGGTCTGAGTAAACACAAGTAAACGAGCCGTCAGCTGTCGAGGTTCGTTTGTGGATAAAGTGTTGCTCCTGGAAAGGTGAAGAAAATGAACATGTTGGAGACAAGGAGCTTTTTAAACCAAACTTCTGACCCTGTTGTGGGGATATTAGGAGCATATCTGTCACTGGTATTGGCTGACCCGGGCTCCTCAAGAACAGAGATGTTAGGCTAAGGAGGTTTTCAATGAAAAATACAGGCTGACATGTAGTTTTACCCGGACTGGAAGTCCTTCAGACTCTGCAATACAACAGAATGAAGAGATACACTCACCGGCCACTTTATTAGGTACACCACGCTAGTAACGGGTTGGACCCCCTTTTGCCTTCAGAACTGCCTCAATTCTTCGTGGCATAGATTCAACAAGGTGCTGGAAGCATTCCTCAGAGATTTTGGTCCATATTGACATGATGGCATCACACAGTTGCCGCAGATTTGTCGGCTGCACATCCATGATGCRAATCTCCCGTTCCACCACATCCCAAAGATGCTCTATTGGATTGAGATCTGGTGAACGTGGAGGCCATTTGAGTACAGTGAACCCATTGTCATGTTCAAGAAACYAGTCTGAGATGATTCCAGCTTTATGGCATGGTGCATTATCCTGCTGAAAGTAGCCATCAGATGTTGGGTACATTGTGGTCATAAAGGGATGGACATGGTCAGCAACAATACTCAGGTAGGCTGTGGCGTTGCAACGATGCTCAATTGGTACCAAGGGGCCCAAAGAGTGCCAAGAAAAGATTCCCCACACCATGACACCACCACCACCAGCCTGAACCGTTGATACAAGGCAGGATGGATCCATGCTTTCATGTTGTTGACGCCAAATTCTGACCCTACCATCCGAATGTCGCAGCAGAAATCGAGACTCATCAGACCAGGCAGACTCATCAGACCAGGCAACGTTTTTCCAATCTTCTCTTGTCCAATTTCGATGAGCTTGTGCAAATTGTAGCCTCAGTTTCCTGTTCTTAGCTGAAAGGAGTGGCACCCGGTGTGGTCTTCTGCTGCTGAAGCCCATCTGCCTCAAAGTTCGATGTACTGTGCGTTCAGAGATGCTCTTCTGCCTACCTTGGTTGTAACGGGTGGTTATTTGAGTCACTGTTGCCTTTCTATCAGCTCGAACCAGTCTGCCCATTCTCCTCTGACCTCGGGCATCAACAAGGCATTTCCGCCCACAGGACTGCCGCTCACTGGATGTTTTTTCTTTTTCGGACCATTCTCTGTAAACCCTAGAGATGGTTGTGSGTGAAAATCCCAGTAGATCAGCAGTTTCTGAAATACTCAGACCAGCCCTTCTGGCACCAACAACCATGCCACGTTCAAAGGCACTCAAATCACCTTTCTTCCCCATACTGATGCTCGGTTTGAAATGCAGGAGATTGTCTTGACCATGTCTACATGCCTAAATGCACTGAGTTGCCGCCAAGTGATTAGCTGATTAGAAATTAAGTGTTAACTAGCAGTTGGACAGGTGTACCTAATAAAGTGGCCGGTGAGTGTACAAATCCTAAATATTCTTTATTCAGCTGTGGATAACTTTTGAACAATCTCATGTTGAAGAAACGGTTTCTGATCAGACTGATGGGCTAAAAATAAAACCACCTGACCTTAGGAAGGAAAAAAAAAAGAAAAGAAAATTGCTGAAACTAAACCAGTTTTGCAAACACTGAGCTGCAATTTGGTGCAGTAGAAGCTAAGACTGACCACCAACACATATCCTCAGTTCAAATAGAGCAAATTTACCATGAACTTGTTGAAGTCAATTTTCTGTCTGTCTGTTAGCAAAATATTTCATAAACCACTGGACAGATTTTAATGAAACGTTTAGAAAGGATTTACTGGATTCACATCTAAAACTGATTAACTTTTGGAGTCAATCAAATTCAGGATGGTCAGCACAGCTGTTTGACATTAGCCAACAAAAAGAATGGTGTAACTAGGTCCTTTTTACAGATATTGAGTTCATTTAATGAGGTAAAAGCCAAGAGTCATTCACATGACAATAAGACATCTTGGCATATTGCATTCAACTGGCAATAACATTATTTTCAAGGCTTGGCCCAAACAGCTAGAACTGTCATTTTTTAACATACCAGTAAGATGATCTTAGTCTACAGTTCTGGCATGAAAGGAAGGTGGTTAGTACTCTAATCAAACTTGAGGATCCCTAACCTACATATTACCAGATTTTTACTAAGAGGGGCTAATATTCTAGGATGCAATAGTAACATTATTCACAGACAGCTTGTTGGCTTTCCATCCCATTTGGCAAAAAGTTGTACAACATTTCAATAAGTTGTAGCTTTAGTTCTTGACATGACTCCAACCACAACTAATCATTGCTGGTCTGGTTTTGGCAGTGACTTATTGCTGGGAATGGAGGTCTGTAATGACATTTAGCCTAAATGACAAACTGAGTGTGATAAGCTTACACAGAACTGCACATAAATCACAGCAAATTCAGAGAACGGCACTTGCACTGCTGTGCTGGAGGGGTATGAAAGCCTTTTCCTTGTCACTGTTATCTGTTTCTCTGGTCCTTGGCAGCCAGGGAGGAAGCCTGCATGTTCATTGTTCCCACCACTTCCCACCTTCCTGGTGCCGTTACAAACGGGTAAAGGAACTGACCCCCGAAACATGGCTGCTCTGACATGATCGACGCCTCTGCAGAGCTGCGTTACATCAGCGTTTAAAAACTCTGGGAAACACTCCAAAACCCGTCTTCGAATGTTCCTGCGCACAGACCGAACATCTCACAGCGATGTCAGTTTAGCTCCACTTAGTCTGGACTACATTCTTCAGGTACCCCCGWGTTGGGCTTATGTCGGGAGCAAATTCTTGAGGCCCCAGACAGGGTCAGARCGTAACTCCCGCTGAGAGATACTCCATTTTCATCCCACAGGAAGGATTTACTGTCCAGGACTGTGCCTTTCAGTCTGCAGCTAATAAGAAACTTAACTGGGTCAGGCCACCACAAGCTAAATAATAACTGAAAGCAGAGACACAGCAACAAGCTGCCAGACGACTGCCCAACACGGTTTGTTTTCAGGGGGAGGACGAGTGTAACTTCCTCATGTTGATTTTGGGGGAATGCATGACGGATYGCTGAACGAAAACAGCCAATGTCCTACTTTCCATTAGCACGTTGAAATTAGGGCTGGTTTTATTGAGTTCTGAGGAGACATTTAAAGTCATAGTTCAGATTTTTTTGAAGTGGGATATTTTTTGTGGGTGTGGAAAAGGTTGTGAACAAAAAGTATCTTACTTGTTGTTTTTCTAGTTATTTTAGCG
>NW_013952432.1:2298491-2314126 GCF_001266775.1 Austrofundulus limnaeus | reverse complement strand
GACTTGCTCTGTTTCCAAAAATGAAAAAAAAAAATCACGTAATATTTATATAAAAAGTRTACAACTGAAAGTCATTTCCACAGTATTACTTAAGACAAAAGGCTGTTGATACCAAATTGTTATTTCCTGTCATTGTGGTCCAAGTTTACAACACAGACGTCRCATATGTTGGGATACAGAGGTGTCAGCTTCCTCTCACAATCCTTCCTCTCTCTGAATCACAGACTGGCCAGAAAGCCACTGGACTGTCTCAGAAGATGAATTTGATATTCTAATCTTCGGCAAAGAACAAACATATCTCCGACATCRGTCCAAGAAATTAAGTTTGAGTGGCAGAATAACAGTTCAGAGGCCAAAATACCTTGAGGCTTTGGAGAACAGTTTCAACCACTGTGAGATGGAGAGAAMTTAGAAGACTTTTAGATTTTCATGCATTACATGTTTGTTAGCTTTCTAACTAACAGTGGCGGTGGAGGTGATGGAAGCTAAAAGCATTGATACGGTGGTGTCCTTCCTGCAGCTCTGGGACATCGTGGGTCCTGTGAATGCTCCCAGTGTGTGGTGGGGGAAACAGCCCAGACTGCTTCCTAATTAGTTTAGTGGACCACAGGACTGGGTGGGCAGGGGCTGCGTGATCTGCTACTGTGTGTGAGTGCACATTTCTGATGTTTCTTTCTAAGGCAGGGGGGGATTTGACTGTGGCCATAGCGGTTCTGGACCATGTAATTACTCCCACTTTGCATGAAGAAAAAAGTAACAATTTCAGTCATAACACAGTTGGGAATTATGGTTTGGACCCAGTTGTCTATGGTCTATAACTCACTCTGTCCAGATATTCCTATCTGTACAGGTTGCGCTCCAAGTGTTAGGGACAATTACACATTTCCCCCCCAAAATAACGACGAGGTTTCTTTCCAGAAGCTCCATAGTGTACAAATCCAAACGAGTCAGCATTTCCATTTTCTGCCTCATCTCACTCTACACTCACGCTTACCTTTAACTCTAAATTCAAAAAGACTAATGAGTGCATTAAAGCTCTCGGCAACAAAGTAATTGTGCATAAAACCAAAAGCTCAGAAGCTGGCCTGATGTTTTCTTCCCCTTCTTCTTCTTCTTTTTTTTTTTTTCTCTGAGAGACACCTTGAACCCTTCGGCTGAGCGACAGTTCTAAACACAGCCTGTAGCTGCTATTTGTTTTCGTGTGGGCAGAGCCAAACCACAAGAATATTTCATTCGCCAGAGCAGAGCAAATTTAAAACTGGCGATGACAATGCATGAGAGCAACAGGGTGAGCATGTCGTGTGTGTGGACGAGTGAGCCAAACAGGCGATGAGTCACTGTTTAGCTGAGAGACAGAAAAAAAAGGAAAAAAAAAACTGTACCAGAAAGGTTGAAGAGGCCACAACAGGTCTTTAGGTGGGTTTTAATAAGTCAAGATAAATGGCTTTGCTAATTATTTTTATTTTTTTTTAATTATTTCAGTGTACACTCCAAATTCACAAAAGGAGATTTGGACTGAAGATGATTAAATTTGCTCACTATGCATGTGTCACAATAAGGTTRAATTAACTCTTTACAGATTTGTTAACAAATTCAAACTGAGTGGGTTTATAAAGAGCAAATGTTTGTCCATTTAGTCTAAAATGTTCTGTGGTTATTTCTGGATGTGTGACACAGAGCCCCCATAAGACACACTGTACTTAATGGAGGTATAATTTTACTAACAGTCATCAACCCAACTTTGGAAAATCACACTGCATGAGGTTATGCAGTCAAAAACAACAACTAAATGGAACTGACATCTTTAAGATTGCTTATTCAGTCATGATATACTGTAATTCACTCTGTTTTGTGAACAGAATAGCATTGATGCACATACTATACTTTGTTGTGTAGATATTATACTTAGGCAAAGGCTGGAGCATGAGCATCCCACCACACTAGAACTTGAGATTAAAGGTTTGAGAATCAGAAGGGATTGGATCTCCAGGCGTGGGTCACTAGCCATTCTTCTGTCCATTTTTAATGAGAATTTTGTGTAAACTTTTTCAATTTCATAAAAAATAAATGCAAATTAAGCGTATTTCCATTCACTGATACAGACTGAATCAATTCAATTCACAATTCAGAAACACTGTATTGATCCCAAAGGAAAATTACAGTTCAGAACAGCCCATTCCACATACACAATGACCCAGGCCTTGCAGCAATGAAGAGGCGCTACCCTATCCAACCAGGCTACGCAAAGCATAATTTTGTCTGATGCTGACCTTACACGTGGCTGTAATAAACAGGAAGTAGAGGTTGAAAAACTCACAGGGGCTACCCATGTCCAGACAATGGAGACATTTTCAGGATGCTGTTGCTATCGGGMAAGTTGTATCAACTAGTAACCTTGCTGCTCCTCTCTAGATAAAGTTTTAGCATTTTCTCAGCATTCCACCAAAGTTGGGAAATTTCYACATTTAAGCAGGAATCACACATCATGATGAGCAAGTAAGTGACCATATTCCTATAGACAAATAAACACTAAAGCTTTAGCTGTTTCAGTGATTTATTATTGCAAAGCCACTAATTGGTTAACCTGTTTGACTTTATTTGAGTTTAAATACAACCGATCCACATTTGTGACAGCTTTAGACATGAGGCTAACTCTTTGGGCTGGATGACTGCCTGGTCAGGAAGGCAGAGAGGGATAAAGAGGCAAGAGGGAGCCAGAGAGCTAGAAGAAGAGAACATCAGAGAAGAAGGTGAAGCAATCCATCCTCTATTCCTCTCCCTACATCTTCTTACGTTTCCAAAATAAGTCTACTGTTAACACACATTACCCGCCCTCCTGGGCAGCACTTTGGCCCTGCAACAGACTAAATAAGCATTCTTTCACTAGGGAGAAGCTAGAAGAGTATTTGGTTTTCCCTCTTGTTTTAAAACAAAGCTCAAGAAACGTCCTACGTTTCTGGGGTTTTGATGAAAAGCTGGGAGTTTGGTTTGAATTTGAAGGCTTAGCCCAAGAACACACAGGTTTCAGTCCCAAAAAGGCAGCAGCAAGAAGAGGAAAAGGAGGAGAGGAAGAAAAAATGGGAGGGCAGTTTGGTTAATGAGCACCAGATGCCCTACCTTCAGTGGTAGCCTCATTCTTCAGAGCTTTAGTCGGTGTGTGATCTGTGCTCGAACTTATGTCAGAGGAGATGCTTGAGCTGCCTTTACCTGCGAGACAGAAAAAAAAACACGAGACGATTTACGTTTCAGTCATTTTGATGACGTTTTGAAAAAAACTTTAGGTTTTAGGAAAGCAAAATGTATTTTTCAGTCAAGCGTTAAGGAGTGTCTGTCTGAAATAATTCCTCGGTTATAATTCACTTTATTATAATTCAAAAGGATGAAGTGTACGGAAATATAAAGCCCATAACTCTGGACTTTTATGACTTTTACATTTCCCAGCTGAGGAAGAGTGGCTTCCCTTGGCACACGCACAAAGTCGGGCCTAATTTGTTTGAGTTATTATTCACTTTTTGATTYCTGGAGAAGGAATAAAGTCATCTGAAATCATCATTCTGCCCTTGCTTCCACACAGTACGAGTGAAGGGAGCATGTTGGTGGAAGATACAAGCCTTTAATGAARGATTACATCTTATCTACAGCAAAAAGACTGTAAAATCAAAGTCTTTCTAGTAAGTTAAAATCAATTCAAAACTATTTTATGAGCTATGTAGCATTTATAATCCAATTGGATGACATAGGAGCTCTAACTTGGACATAAAATTTAAATCTGAGTGTGCCCATACTGCTGGAGTAAGACAGGACATGCAATTCAKGCAGAAAGGATTGTTTTTATGGCATCTTAGATTCATGTGTCAAATTATAAATGCAGCTTTGTGGCTTTTCTGAGAGCAAGTTTGTATTTTAGTGAGGACGGGAGAATGCATGTCACGTGCTGAGCTAAATTTCTCTCTAAAAAGCTGAGTAAGATAAAGACTGAGAACGAAAGAGGGAAGCAACTTCAATGCAGCTCATCTGTCGTGAGATGAAAAACCTTTTAAGGGAGYGTCACACCGTTCRCAGGGAGCTTGTAGAAAAAACAGCWAAGTTAAGATACGACTGGTTTTATAAAGCAGAAACTAATTAATATTTAGGGTTGTTTTTTTATGTAATGTGGAAAAAAAACAAGCTTTTACAAACTTCCACCTGTGTGCCGGTGGATGATTGCTGCATACTTGTAACTAGTGTGTAATTAATTGTGGAGACACACTTGAAAACAGATGTGTGCTGATGCTTTGCAGAGTCCTGCACATGCAGAGAAAATAAAAACTCTGGTCTTACATACTTCAAGCAATAWTAACTTCAGCTAAGTAAGAAGAAGAGCGTGCTAACCAAACAGACGCAGATGTGTGTCAGCAATGCACACAATAAGGACTAAATGCTAATGGAAATGACTTTATCATAAACTGGTGCCTATATKAGCCATAGTGCACTTCCTCAAATCRTGTACCATTTAAGCAGTGGTTTATTTTCGAACATTTAATCTTCAGACTTGCATCATGTTGACTTCTTTTCAGTAGGGGTGTAATATTACACCCACAGTTCGRTGGGCACCTTAGTATGAGGGTCACAGATCGGTACAATAACAAGAACACCAAATGGTACTTTTTTTTACAGGCAACTTTGAAAAACAGAGACAAACAACAACATCCTAATTGGTGGAGGGGGTCTGAGGWAGCAACGGGAGGGTCGCAGACCTGTTTTCAGTGGGTCTGGTTTGTTTCCATGACTTTCTCACAATCACAATTGTAGCCTTAACAGGAATCCAGCAGAGTAAGTCCTGCTTTACCTTTGTGCTTTTTTCATGGTAAGGCCCAGCCTGACCTGGCCCCAGTCAGCCCGGCCTTATTCTACCCTGGCCCTGGTTGTGTTTGCTTTGAGCAGAGTACTGCCTTCGTGTAGGCGGGATCATCATATTAAAAACACAGTAATCTTATTTGTTTTGATTGCGATGCAACAATGGACTACATCAAGCTCAAACAGAAGGCTGTACTGGATCATCCAGCAGTATGACGCTTAAGACAAGAAGGCRGGACGATAAAGGATGGTAAGCTAATGTTAGCTAATGTTAGCTTGTTGTTGCTTGGTAACTTGAGGTTGTTTTTTAGTTGAACTTGTGAAAAAGATGTTACAGTCCTTGCAAACGATTCAAATAGAGTTATTCTTATTTGTGTAATATGCCCTCCCCCATTCAGTGAACTAACCAATGGGCAACACATGAAATCAGGCCGAGCAGCCYAGCCCAAATAGAACCACAGTTCTCGGGGTTCYATAAATCAGAGTGAAACTGTGCCATAAGGACCCATGGTTTGAACACAGGCCAGGCCTTGCAGTGAAAAAAAAAAGGCCACTCGATGACCCACGCTGGTGTGCAACAGGTCCCACAATATGAATATGCTGCCACCATGCTCCACCCAGGGTCTTTATAAGTTGTCACCACAACTTTGCTACAGAAGTTTTGTGCATGCTCTGCCATGTGTTATGGGGAGCCACAAAAAGATATTACAAAATCACTGTGAATCTTCCATGTATACAATGTAATGACACACTTTCCTTGAAGCATTTAAAGCTACAACATAAGAAACAGTGTAATATACAGTGTTGAGCAATACAAAACACTTAAGTTACACAGTGCTTATGCTAATTTCTCATAAGGAAATTTAAATGTAGCTCTCCCACAAAATGGTGCCCATTTAAACAAAAACCCCAAACTGTTTAATTACATGTAATCACATAGGAAGGTGTGACTCAAGTCTTGCTATTTTAACACAATAATGTTGCTGCAGAACTCAAACACTTTAACTCAAAGACAAGCTCAACAAGCTAAACTCTATGGTGGAGCTGCTGCACGTGTTATTTTTTTAAATCACGGGCTCTGACCTTTTTCTCAGCACTTATTGACTTAGGAAGAGAGCTCATTGGAATGTTATTTATCCAAGCATCTCTACTCTGGGGCCAGAAATAATGCATTTGGCTAAGCTGGACAGCTGTTTTTCTTTTTATGAACGCCGAAGAGATAAGTTGTGATAAGATGAATGTTAGTCCCTTTTGGTGGTAACACCCAAATCGGTGTCCAAACTTTATTTGTAGCCATAAAAATGATGCAGYTCCATCAAGCTGAGTTGATATTCCAGGTTTATTAATGCCACATGCTGGAAATATCACCTTTTTGGTACGAGGGGTCAACTGAGAGATGGCGTAAAAATAAGGTTAAGCGATGTYGAAGTCTGAGCTGCATTCCTGTTGGGTAAACAGTTTTTCAAATCCATCAAATAAAAGATAAAATGCAATAAATCTAAGCATCTTACTGGCTTAACTATTTGAAAATATAGCTGCTGTTAAGTGGTACTATTTTTGCACAACGCTGAGCAAAACCAATTGGGCTATTTTTGTGTGTATATATATATATATATATATATATATATATATATATATATATATATAAGAAGTCAGTTACCAATTCGCCTAAAACATTTACAAAAACTTGTAAAACTTGCAGCTGCTCATTAACATTAATACACATGATAAAAGAACGTTCGTTTTACAGTTTTGTCACCTCCAGGTGAGGCTGTCACATATACACAACATATATTTTCCTTTTAAACATGGGATGACCAATATGTAAATCAAAATGGCTTCCAGCAAACTCTGAGATTGTTGACAAAAATCTCTGGAATTGGCTCTTGTCAAGATAAGAAGGCACCCTGATACCAAACACTCAGGTCTTTTCCTCGACCTTCATTTAACCTGCAGGAACACAGGAACAAGCTTAGTGAAATCAAGACCGAAATAAATTAGACTAAAGAATTTTTGCCCTACCTAGTCACCTGCTGTTGAGTAATAATCCATCTATTCATCCATTTTATATACCTGATTTTTTTAAAGGGTCATGGGGTTGTTGGTGCCTATCTCTAACAGATACTATGTGTGAGGTGGGGGACAGGTCACGAGTCCATTACAGAGACACATAGCCGCAGAGACAAATAACCATYCACACTCCCACCAACACCTAAGGACAATTTAGGGTTACCAATTAGTTTAACGTTCTGTACAAAAAGAAACCAGAGTACCCAGAAAAATCCACAGGTTACTATCTTAAGACGACCTCCACTTGATGCAACAAACTTCGGAAAACACCGTCATAAAGGATATATTTTTTGAAAATTGGTTTTAACCCTTTTGACCTTTCAGCAACTGYGTCGTAGAGCAGGTTGGATTTGGAAAAGTTAGACAGCTGCTGGGAAATCTCCAAGCCATATACAGTAAATGCAGTCTGTATATGTTTGTTACTATTTAAGAAGGTCAAATCTGTATTAATTCTCTTTGTTTTACTAAACCAAAAACATTTTTTGATTTTACTAGATGCAGCACAACTTCTCTTTCTCTCACATAAACATTCATATTGCAATATCACACCATTTCTTAAAATGTCAAACTAATGACTGTTCACAGGAGGAGGGCGGCTAAATTACAGACTTCGCTCACAACAAAATGGCTTAACAATTTAACACTTCTGACACGTTTTTTTCTTACATATATAACACTGGACACAGCAGCCATTTTTCAAAAGGTCTTGTAGCCAAAAAATAGACATATTTCCTGTGTACAGTACTTCCATTATTAAAAATGTGTTTTGATCATATGTCTTCCAATGATTTCCAGCGTTGATGTAAAAGTCATTGATTTTTAGTACTTATTTCTTAGGTATTTTTTAACAAAAACAATGTTTTGGCCATGCAATAATTGAATTTATTCATGTTGTCACACAGATATCTGGTAGTTAGTTGCTATTTATTGAAATATAATACTCTCCAGCTTAGATATTTCTACAAGACTGCAGAGTATGACAGTTTGTCCGGGCTATTGTTCATAGTGTTTATGTGGTAAGCCAGGAGGTCTTTCAGCACAAAATGCCAACGTTTTTAGAACGTCTGTTTCAAATTTTACAAATCCACTTCACCATTCAACAAAGGTCATGATTGTGAAATAAACCGCACAGAAACAAACAGACCACTCTGAGTTGAGAGCATCACAGTTCACATCTCCAGTGTATGTGTCAAGAAATAGTACTCAATAAAAACTTTGGAGAAATGTGACCCTGACTAATTTTCTACAGTCCTTAAGACTATGCTCTTGCCAATGTCAGAGTTAATTTGATTTCCAAAGATCTTTTAAAAAGATGGTATTTTGTGACCCCAAATGGGGTCTCAGCTCCATATTAAGGAACTGCTGTTTAGACTAAGATTATCTTACTGTATATTGGGATGGAAAATACAGCTGTTTTGGTCAAATCTTGAATTCTCAAGCAACATTGCAAAAATGTCACTTTCAGAGTATGTGCTGTGAATGTCTCCCTGCTACATCAAATTTTATCTCAGTGTTTGTAAAGTTGACTAAATTATAGCAACTTTTGTTCAAAGATCAATTGCGGCAGCCTTCTTAAACTGGGTCATCTCCAAAAATGAATTAGTTGTATTGGTATATCATTGCCACTTTTTATTTTGCTATATTTGAATAGCCTTTGGTCTATCTGTCCCCAACCACGTCACTTCCAGGCTTTGCTCCAAAGACATCAAGAAAAATGAGTGAGAAATCAAATATTCCCACCTTGTTTACGTTAATCTTGCTCGTCATTGTTCCTACGTGGTCTACGCCAAACCACACCCACATACACTCGCGTTTGAGGCACGTTGTACGTCCACCCTCACTGGCTAAAGCCTGAGGCTTTGGGCCGACCCTGGGTTGAACAAAATTAGCCCTGATGTGCAGCAAACTGAGAGGGCGGGATAAGACACCTGTCAATCATTTTGGACATGAAATGAATGGGGCTGCAAACAGTTAGCCGTTTGGAAAGACTGGGATTTTCTCCAAAATKTTTGACACCAGGTTTGTCATAAATTTCATAAAATGTGATACAATGTTTAACTTGTGCTTATTAGGCAATTTAACATTTTTATCGTAGGCACCAGGGAGGGCTTAGCCCTACTACTAGCTCAGGTAGCAGCTGCCCCTGGCAATGATCTATATGTAGATCATTTGTCCAAGTCTATTGGGCGGGTCAAAGCTGCAGAAAAGTCTGTGATAAATCGACCAACTATGACTGGTGCATTTCTGCTGTGAAGTTCAAAGAATAATGAGGWTCAGAGGAGGTAAGATAAGGAGAGGGGGAAAAACTGACACATGCAACATAGATGAAATTTAATATTTGAACAATGCATTTCAGAGCAGTGTTTTTTTCTTTTATTTTTAAGAATATAACTAAATAAAAAGCACACAATTTGACAATTCGAGCTGAATGAACGTATTAGCCTAAAGTTTGAGGTCCAAACTAAGAAAATTAAATATAACCCAGAYGGGTTTGAGCTCATTTTAAACTAAGTGCTGTCTGGAGATAAACTCGAGGTAGACAACCCATATTTTTTTCTATTTTTAGTTTCAGACGCTCCGAGACAATGAGTCCTCTAACGGTCACTTAAAGACCACAGTGACAGTATGGCTCGTTTTTACACAGCTAAACTCACATGTTCAGTTTAAATGTAGTTCTTGCAGCACTTACCTTCGCTCCCATACTGTTTTCCATTGTTCGCACCCATCTTAAAGAATACATAATCTATGAGCAGACTCCCGGGTTATCAAGTTGAACTCCAGAGTAAAAAAAAAAAAAAAAAAAAGAAGAAGGGGTCGAAAAAAACTTCATAAAGTTGGGCTAAAAAGGCAGAGTTTCAGTGTACAGGCTCTGGATTCAAATAGTTAATCCAGATGTTGAGCATAGAAGCATTACGCAAAACAAAAAGAAAAAAAAAATCCAAGTTTTAGTCGTGCAGACTCTGATTCTGAGGCAGACTCCCTGAGCCCTTGGAAACAAAACAAAAAAATATAAAAATAACGATTTCCTTGAGGTCCGAGGAAAAACTTTGTGAAGTTCCCTAAAATGGTAAGCAGCTGTTTAATCGGGATGAGTGCGGCCACTGCAGCTACCCAGACAAGTTTGTGAGGAGGCGCAGATCGCCCCCTCTCTCTCACTGGGTTTGGATTTAAAGAGACCGCAGACCAGGGAGGGAAATGTGGATCTGAGGGAGGGAAAGGGGGGCTAAAAAAAAAAAAGGCCAAGATCATGACTCAGAAATACTCAAATGATAACATAGGCTACTGCGCAGAACTTGGCTAACATTGCTCAAACATGCTTTTCAACATTCTTCTATTAAATGTTCAAGTATTTCCATATTATTACTACTGGGTCAATAATTCCATGCCCCATGCTGATTTTTTCTAAGTTTGGCTTCTTACAAAGGAAAAAACAGTCATAGTTTCATTTTAATGGAGAGACTAATCTAAAAATAAGTTTTTTTTAAGTAAAACTTCCTTAAAAGCTTAGCATTTCTTCCCAAACCTTTCCGCTTTTGACCCACAAGATAACAGYMGCAGGGACCTGTGCCCCCAACAATTTTTAATTAGATCAAATAAACAAGGACATAGTATGTTCATACTACTTTCATCCGTTTTTAAGTTTGCTCCTTTGGAATAACCAAAAGGGGGGAAAAGTTAATTATGGAATTAATTCTGATTCCTCCCCTCCTTGATGTTTCTTATGAGGAAAACGGACAGATTAAGACATTTTGGTCAAAACTTAAACTCAGACAGTTCATGCAAAAGTTTTAGGCAAAGCTTTTGCACAAAAATTAGTTTTTTTGAGTATGTGTGGTACACCATATTTAGCACTGTAGATGTAAAAGGGAGTGAATTATAGCCATTTATGTGTTTTATTGTCAGCTGGTTGTGGCGGTAATCTGGAGTTGGGCTGACTTCAAAAGTTAATCAGTTGTAGATACGCATCTGATTATTACTTCTTTCAAGTTTCATTAACCTTTTCAGTAGCTCATGAGATAGTAAAACACCTACAGGTATTGGCAAACAAAAATATCACCTGCTTTTGCCTTTTGGCAGCAGGCAATCAAAATGTGTTTGTGTGTCATCGAGTGAAATAAATGTTATCCCCTACAAGCCAGCGAGAATCCTAATGTCTCCCACTAGCTGGTTATTTGCCCATTTGGCCCACAGTTTCAGATACACCGGTCCACAGAATCAGTTTCTTTCATGTCAACCACCTCCACAGGCAGAGATGTCAGAATTAGTCTGACAGGACAGTGTCTACACAAGGTCAGAAACCACAAGACTACAGTATTAAGGTGGTGACAACTGTTGGCGCCATTACTGAGTAATTGAAGCAATGAGCATCACTTGCCCTGCTCTATAGTGTCAGCCCACAATACAGGAAGTTTGGTAATGATCTAAACTTTAGATCATTACCATCAGATTCTAAAGGCAGCCGAGACCACGTCCACCAAGAGCATGACTGGTAACAAATCACACTTTAATGGACTGAAATCTTCCATTGTCTACAAGACCCATGTACAGGCCCAGTCTTAACGGCTTGATAACCATCTATTATTGTGACATGATTTGGCATCAGCTGCACCTGCTGTGTTCTGAGGGAGAGAAATGCTATATGATCTGCAGAGCATTGCCCCCACACTGAAGCACAGAGGTGGAAACATTATGCATAAGAGTGCAGGATGACTTCACTGCAGAGAGGTCAATGGTCAAGGCCATGTATAGTATAGAAAACCTTAGACCAGAACACTGAACCACGAGTCTTCTGGTATGACCATGATGCAAAACATCAAGGCAACAAGGTGGTATAGGCTAACGATGAAGCATGTTAAGGTCATGGTGAGGCCCATCCAGTTGCCAGACCTCAGTCCTACAGGAAACTTGTGGAGGGAGCTTTAGGGATTTAGAGTTTCTGCAATGGAAGAGTCAGCCAAAATGTCTCCTGATAACCAGGGACAAGAAACACCACACTGTACTCACCAACAAAGTTTCTTTGTAGGCAAACTTACATAAGCAGCAAAAAAAAGCATATTTCCCCACTTTTTAAAGATGTTTTCTCAGTCAAAACCAAGGACACATGATCTCACAAATATTTAGAGGATACAGGTCCTCTAAAAGAAGAGAGCGGTTTAACCACATGCTGGTCTGTTCCTATAATAGCAGTCAAACAGGTCATTGGATATGCTGGAGTAAAGGAAGCAGACAAAGCCAGTTGTCTGCTGCTGACAGTTGACCAAATATTCCAAGTACATGTTAAATCCCTCTCCATCTGCACACGGCTGAAAGATCCAAAGCATGGATCGCCTGAAGAGCTGTAATCTGTTTTCCATGTCAAGAACTATTGTGAAACTCTGAACCTCTTCAGCGCATCAGGCAGCAAAAAGGTTATTGCTGAAACATAAATCAGTCACATTTTGTTTCAGATGTCCTGGTTGTATCTAGATAAAAATTAAAATGTCTGCCAAAAGTTTCTAACCTCCAGAAAATACCATTTAAAAACAAATAGATCCACACACTTCTACACATTGCACTAAGTTTTATTTTCTCAAATAAAGAAGCATTAAAAAGCTTTCAAGATTTAACWCTGAACTTTTAAAGACAGATTCTGTGGAAAGATAAACAAGTAWTATCTTACMTGWAATAACTCCAAATAACCACAGTATTGACCCTTTTAGTTACTAACACAAGTGTAAAATCAACTTTTCTACAGAACCCCACTTTAAAATATTGGAAMTATCGTTTCACTGCTTTATGAAAGAATGCAGCTCAAAAATATGTGTTTTGGATGTTTATGCTATCATTGGCGTCATTTGCTTGTGAGCCGTTAAGAACATGTTTAGATGATGCTTGACTCAGAAGGTACCAGGCTACTGGGCTCTTGRTCACCTGTGGTCAAACCCAGACCTCAGACCTTAGAGTCAGCAATCTACACCACTCTGGAATGCAAAGCACCACAACTCAAACCTCCGGTGGTTACATATCAGCATCTCAATCTAACAAAAACTAGGAGTCAGAACCAATTTTTGCCTACAKCAAATTAAACAATACCAAGCTTTAGCTTTATTTCTTAAACATATAACTCAACTTTTGACAGGTTGCCACTGCTTCCCATTCACTGAGGAAACCCACCCACAGGAGCAGCTGGGTAAGACTCAACAGGGGAGCTTTATCTTTCAGATGGATGCTCAGATTTGKCACCACATGCTGAATTAGAAAGCATCATCTTCTGGCACAGCTGCACTTTGGGAAACTGCGGCTGACTCTTCGTTTGTATCCATCTTAGGAGTCAAGTGGTCGTTTTTAGCTTCTGTGGTGGCCAGGCGGCTGGAAGGAACGGGACCGGACATTATTTCCTCCAGCCTACCGTATAATGCCCTCATGGTTGCAGGAATGGACATGCAGCTACAATGAAAACAAAGCGATGAGGCTAGCTTTAATTCGATGAAAGCAATAAAGAAAGTTATGATGAGCATACCTCTTCAAAACTGTGGAGACATATTCATCTAGTGAGGAATCACTTCTCTCTAATCCAAACAATTTGCAGGTAATGTGATGAGGATTAGATACATCCAACAGCACTGTGAGGACACAACGGACAACATTTATACCTCCTCTTACTGAAAGCAACAGTAATGATCTTTTAAAATTGAGTTCTATAAAAAAAAAAGGTTTTGACTAATTACTTACCTGTTGTAAATATCTCTAAACTACCTCTGTTTGGACAGATTTTAATTCTGATCAAATTCACAAACTAATAACAAGTCCAAGAAAGTCCATGAACAAAGTGGATTGTTATGGTCTTAAAGCAATTTCAGTCTGAAAGAGAATTTGTAAACAACCCCACATTAAAAAGATCTGAACTATCCTTTAAACTGATGTAAGAGGATATTTTTACATGCAGACCAAAGCAATGATGCCTACTTTATCAATGTAGCTGCTAAATAATTGAATCGCATTTTCACATGTGCCTCTTGTTCAATTACTTGTCCAGGTTAAAAATAAATAATAAATTCTTACAAACAGCAAGAGAGTCGGCGTGTGGTTGGTGGAAGGTCACAGAAAAGCTGGTTGAAGACTCTGGGGTAACTTCAAAATGGCAGTCACAACTCAAACCTGTGGGTTTCGCATCAATAAAGCATTWCAGAACAAACAAGACAGGCCTGATTTGACAATGATGATCAGCTCCACACTATTCCTGCAATGTGAACATCCTCCCACCTGGACTGGGGCTCTGAGCGGAGCAACAGCTCCTCAGCAGGGTGTTAATGGCACACTGGTGGCGCAGTACATCCAGCAGGGCTGGAACATGAGCAGGGTGGGTGAAGGGAACGCTGTCCACAATGGTTGCTCTCTGCGTAGGCACGTCCCATGCAGCTCCAGGGAGAACATAACTGTGCATCAGCCTACCTGGAAGAGGCTGGATGGACAAGTAATCCCTTTAAGATCACAGCTCACATTCCAGCTAAAGGCTTACACACAATATTTTCACTGCCTGTTAATACCACTATGAAGACCTCCTGTTGGAATGAAGTGTTCAAACAGGGGTTCGCGCTTAGTGAGGTTTTTAGGAGAAGGCTGGGTAATGGCGCCCACTGCTGGTCAAACTCTGGAACAGCCACATCTGTGAAATATCAAAGTGGAAAAACAGTTTCACTCAGTATTAAACATTATTTATTCTAAGGAAAGACAGAAAAAAACATGTTTAACCTGTAATCTGTCTGAGCTTCTCAACAAAAGATGACATCAGCGGTAGTGGGGGCTGCAGTCTGAGCAGGAAACAGGCAGGCAACATCTCATTTGGCACTTCGCTCAGTGGAGCGAACTCAACACAACTGCCCCAGGGATGCAAATTTTAGCGTTAGCATTTCTCTTTCTATGGCTCTCGCTCKCTCTCTCGCTGTGATGTAAAATGAAAATGGTCCTGCTGGGCGAAGAGATTAAAAACAATAAAACACCGACCTGTGTGGATCCAGCTCAGGCAGTTGTGGGAGTGCAGAAGCCATCTGAAGTCTGTGAGTCACGTCGCTGACACCGACTGTAACTTGGGCTGCCTGGACAACTGGAACCAAATCAGATTTGTTTTATTTTTATTTTTTCAAATGCATAAAATAAAGTTTAAGAAATAAAATGTTGATTTCAAAATAAAAATTAAATGACAAATAGGGATCTTACATGGAGCATCAGTGGGAGAGAGATAAAACTCGAGAGTCAGAGGACAGTCTGTAATTGAAGACATTTTTTTAAAGTAAATTATTTGATAATATGCAATAATAATGCAACAACATTTAAATCTATACCTTCTTTTCCTGCTATTAAAAACCCAACTCTACCATTGTTAATCAGGTCTAATTGAGGATCACAGTCCTTTGGTTCCCTGAAAACAGAAAAAAACTTATTCAGGAATGCACACTACCTGCCACCTTTCACAGCAAAGTTTTAAACTAAACTTAGATCATGTTGAAGGTAAGGAAATATAGCGGTTTTGGTCAAACAATCTCTCTCCAACGTCATCTTCCAGTTGTTTAATCTGTGCTGTATCCATCCTCATTCCTCTCAAGGAGACCCTCTTATCCCAAAACTTACCTTTGCAAATTTGATATCTGCTGCAAATCTTTCTCAAGATATTGTAGGGACGTCAGCAATTTTAATTTGATTTCACTGAGGAGAAAAAAAAAGTGAAATGTGGCAGTAATAATAATAATAAT
>NW_013952432.1:2294649-2298152 GCF_001266775.1 Austrofundulus limnaeus | reverse complement strand
TATATATATATTTAATCAAGCAAAAATCAAAAGGAAAAAAAAGTGTTTCAAATGGCTTGATAGACATAACTTACAGAAGGGGRTTTTCCATGGGGGGCCACTTTTACTTCCTTCACTTCACCATCTGGTAACAACACAACTTCCACATAAAATAAGTTATCTGTCAGATAGCATGTGGCCTCAGTAACGTGAAAACCCATCCTTAAAAGAAAACATGAATTTATCACCACAATAAATTATGCGTTTTTTATAATAGAAGCAAATAAACTGCATATACGAGACAGGATTTAACCAAAGTACAAACTAAGTCAGTTCTTTTTACCCTTGTTGCTTGGCTATCGTTTCCAAACGGGACTTTGTGGTGTTCATAGAGGGAGCTGGAAGACATAGATAAAGAATGAGAACAAAGGCCATGCACTAAGGGCCTTTTAAAAAATGACTGGAATGTTTGTGTGTTTACCACGAAGCTCTTTCTGGAGTCTTTCCAGGGATCTAACAAGCGTCTCACAAGGTTTGGATTTGTCTCTGGATTTCTCCTATTGTGAGACAAAAAGGGAGGAAAATAAAAACAAAGAGCCAGTTGTGCTACAGCGAGAGGCTTGTGTCAACAGCCTTTGGTCCTGTCCACCCGTCCCACCGAGGAGCACAAGCTGTGTGACGCCACGGCAAGGCTCAAATATTAACATTGGGATGCGCGGTGCATGTGGAAATAAAAAAAAAAAACATATTTAAAAACGCAACTTTCAGGGTATCCGGGAGAGAAAACATGACCTGCGCGTCAGTCTGTACTTTCTGAATCCCACAATGATCACTACTAACAAAGTATTGCGTAACTAATCCCMACTGCATTATCCCTTTGGACCACACATCACCTCGGACCACCAAGTAATCATGTTTCCCCTACCAGACTCCAGGGACTGACCCCTGCCAAGCTCCACTTTAGATTAATCCACACGCTTTATCTGCTGYGCTGCTCCACCCATGATAACTCCAAAGAAAACTAACATCTCTTTTCTTCTCAGAGTCTCAGCTTGCAAGTTAGACTCGGTGTTAAAATACCACCCTCCAAACAAAAAAACAATAAAACTATGATTCACCCAAACAATAGATATCTGYGAGTAGAGCCCAAATAAATTATAGGACCAATGTAAACATTGCAGAGGGAAATAATTTGCTCCAAACCTTAAAATAACATTTGTTTTGTTGAGATGGGCACATGCATTTTATTGGTGCTGTCAATCTGCAGAAGGAAACCAATTGTTGTGTTCCAGTACAAATCATCTCATGGTCTCTAAGCTGATGTGCATCATCCTGTGTGTCAGCTTTTTAAAGAGCCATTCTAACAATTCACTCAACAACTAAACTGCAATGATGCWAAATTAAAACACTTATAGGTCTCACCATGCATTTTCGGACGAGCTGAAAAGTTTCATTCCAAGTCTTCTCTGCAAACTTTAGGTGCAGTTTGGAAATGATGGCCTTGTCCATCACTAAAAGCAAAAAAAAAAAAAAAAAAAAAAAAAAAAAAAAAAAAAAAAAGTCAAAGTTATGTTGACGCCTCCTTATTTTTGGCCATTTTAATACAGGCCACCATATAATGTATATTTCTACTAAATTATTGCTTGAACTAAACACACAATGTTGGCGTTTATGGTTAAAATTATGTAAAAATTTAAACCAAAAGCTATTTTTGATGCTCATTAGCCAATTATTCCATTATTTTCTGCCAATTGCTTTAATACTGCATGCAAGTTGCCACAATATCATTTTTTTATGCGAATAAAGAACTCATTCAAACACTAAAGTAAAACTGACTTGTTGTCTGAAAGACTACCCGGCTGGCGGCGGGCGTTGTCAGACGGAGCCAAGCCCACGAGAGGTGCAGTCAGTCCGCTGCTAACAGCTAACGGTGCAAGTCCCAGGAGTTAGCCACGGAGCTAGCCATGAGCTAACTAATAGCCAGCTGACTCGTTTTTATTTTTGCCACCCCAATTTAATCTTCGCCGAACGCTTTGCCGAAGCGAACACAGGTTAATTTACAGGTAAGTGGCCCTTTAACGTAAACGACATTATTGTTGCAGCCGCTCTTTTTGGTCACGTTTTGCCCTTGGTGTAGTTATGATTAGCTACTCGCTTGATAGCCTTTCCCTGTCAAGAGCTGTTGAATTGGGAAGCACCGACCGAGCATCTGTTGCCGTGAGGGGTGAAAGATTCGTCTTTAAAACATTTTTTGAACAGCTGCAACCAATTTGAACCTCCTCAGCTGTGGATTAAACGTCAGGTGACGTTTACCTGTGTGGGTTTGGAAGCTGGTTAGCCACCTCCGTCGCCCACTTGTCAGCCCACTGACTAGGTTTATATTAGCTTTAATCCGCAAACTTGTTTCTGAGTTAACATAGTCATTAAAGTATTATTAACCGCTTTTATTGGAATGTTGTTGGTTTATCATCATGGCGTCTCAGTTTGCTAAAAGTGCTGCCTGCTCAGTTAGCATCGACTAACATCACTTGTTTTTGTCGTGAATTGTGAGCTAAGTCATACAACGCAGATTAGATAATAACATTGTTGGTCACTGTTGTGGTCAACATCACCATTATTGTGATCTATTTTTTCTCTCCTAAATGTGAGTTTAGCATCGTAATTGTACAGCTTTGGCTAAAATGTTGCATTTTAAAATGTTTTATTAAGTATTAATGCTCTTGAACTGCTAACGTTATTTTCACCTAATACMTTTTGCAAGTTTAAGTAAATGTAGCAAAAGTGTATTAGCTCCTGTAGTAGATTGTTATATCGACTTTCACTGCTAACATCCCTTCAGCTAATTTGTCTAATGATGTATTGGCATTACTCCCATATTTATCTCTGATCCCTAGAGGTCTGCATTGTTTTGTTAGGAAAGCACACACACATTTCTGGACATAATGCTTCTTCTTAAAGTCTTCGTTGATTGTTTATTATGGGAAACTGACCACTAAAGAGCTGTATTACATAAGTTTTTTTTTAAACTAAAAACGTATTTGTGCAAGAAACATTCAGTTTAAGTTAGACAGTTTTGCTATTGTATTGCATTATGAAACTAAGAACCCTGTTTGCTGTAGTTTTGCCAAGTATTTTTAGAAAATATGTCAGGTTTGGTTATTTAGACCTCAGGTTATATTTAMGCTTGACTTTGGTCAGTCCAAAATGAACAAGGATGCTGGTTTTTAGTTTTGTTCCCCTACAGCAGGGGTGGGCAATCCTGGTCCTGGAGGGCTGCAGCCCTGCATGTTTTACTTGCTTCTCTGCTCCAACACACCTGATATGAATGAATAGATGATTATCAGGCTTCTTGCAGTACGGAGGACCAAAACTGACATAATTAGAAATAAAAGCAGAATTATATAAATGAACCACTAAATAAATAAATACACTTAAAATGCACCAGTTCAATTAAAAAAGAGAACTTTACCTCATGTCGTATAATTTAATTGACCTTCAAATTTATTTTTCGAGCTTAGTTCCGA
>NW_013952432.1:2283041-2294471 GCF_001266775.1 Austrofundulus limnaeus | reverse complement strand
TCGGAACTAAGCTCGAAAAATAAATTTGAAGGTCAATTAAATTATACGACATGAGGTAAAGTTCTCTTTTTTAATTGAACTGGTGCATTTTAAGTGTATTTATTTATTTAGTGGTTCATTTATATATTTCTGTTTTTATTTATAATTATGTCAGTTTTGGTCCTCCATACGGCAGAACTTGGAAGGTAAATCAGTGACTGAATCAGGTGTGTTGGAGCAGGAAAAACATAAAACATGTAGGGCTGCGGCCATCGAGGACCAGGATTGCCCATCCCTGCCCTACAGGTATGTCTGTTTTTGAAAGTCAGTCTTTTAGCATTGTTTTTCAGCTTTGCTCCATTTGCATAGAGATTTATCTGTAGTATTTGAGTTTTAAATCTTTGCACCGTGGATTATAAAATTATCAAGATACTGGATTGGAGGTGTCACAAGTAGTAATTCTAAGCACATGCTAGTTTTAAATAATATATATATATATATGGCAATCTCAAATCCAAATACGTATATTAATACATTTTACTGATCATTATTACTGATTTTGAATTTCTAGCCCTTTTTTCTATTTATACGTTTGTGTTGATACAGATTGAAAAATAAATTATATAAAAATATTACTACAAGTTTATCCAATCTTGAAATTTAATAGCGACTCAAGTAAACACTATTTTATAACCATGTCAGTTTTGAATTGGATCTTTATTTCAGCAGAAATAACAAGATATTATTGGCTGCTATTCTTCAAACTGCACTGCAAGTGCTACAGCTAGCTGCTGCGGCCAATATTTGCACTTGTAAATAGGGTTGGGCATAATTGTATCGTGTGCAATTAATCGTCAGAAGAACATTAATCGATTACTTTTTGGCACTTGACAATTAATACGATTAATGGCACCAGGCAGACTCCGCTCGGTGCTCCTCTTTGCTTCGAATATGAAGAACATTAAAAATAAAGTTCTGTAATTTATTTATCTATCAACACAATTGATGTATAGCCTGAAATCTGTAATTTTCACACAATTTGGAACAGTTTTTATAGAGCAAATCTTTCCCACTAAATTGGTCATGTGACTACAAAATAAGGGTGTCCAGGGACTCCAGGGGATTAATCATCCAATTAATCGTTATCGGCTAAATACCACAATTAATCRTGATTTTTTTGCCAATATTGCCCAACCCTACTTGTAAATAACCAGAAGGTGACTAAAGTGGGGGACTAGCTATTTTTAAATTATTATGTTAGCATAAGCTAACTATAGTGCTTCTGGTTCAGCCTGGTAAACTTGCAGAAGAGATATATTCCAGTGGAATARTATGGACTGGCTAGGATTAAACCATTTGTCTTTAAACTGAGTTTGTTCACTGAGCCGTCTACATCAGGTGAAATGGTAATTGTGCATAAGCTTTCCACAGAACCCTACATCAAAGGATTTGAACTATTCATTAGACAATGGCATATAGGCAGAAATAAAGTCAAAAATTTAAGGTCACATTTTCACCCATTAGTGTTGCCTCATTGTGTGTCTCATTCGTTCTCTGCACCACGTTTGTAGTCTAACAGCATTTTCTCTTGTCTGTGCAATTTTCCCTGCAACCAAAAAAAAAAAAAAAAGAGGAACATGCAGGCTTTGGAAATGATGATGCAATGTCTCTCCTTTTTATCTCTCTCTTTCTTACTATAACTTCCATAGGAATTATAACTGCGCTCTCGGCTGTGCCTGGAATCACTTTACAACCTTTATTTCACAATTCCACCCACCGCCTTGAACTTTCTCCCCACTGACACGTGCATCGACGCAGAGTCATGGCAGCTGCAAAGCCCAAAGGACAGAACTCTCTAGCCCTTCACAAAGTGATCATGGTGGGCAGTGGAGGAGTGGGGAAGTCAGCCCTTACTCTCCAGTTCATGTATGATGAGGTCAGAGAACTGAATCGCACCTGTCCTGCAAAATGGTTAATGAGCGATCTTTTGAACCTAATTGGTAATGCTTTTATTATTATTTTTTTTTCCGTAGTTTGTTGAAGACTACGAGCCTACTAAAGCAGACAGCTACAGGAAGAAAGTAGTGCTGGATGGGGAGGAGGTGCAGATTGACATCCTCGATACAGCTGGCCAAGAGGACTACGCAGCCATCCGGGATAACTACTTCCGCAGTGGCGAGGGTTTCCTCTGCGTATTTTCCATCACAGAATTGGAGTCCTTCGCAGCAACAGTAGACTTCAGGTCTCAAAGCACATACTATATTCTTTACATGAAACAATCCCAAACAATCACCAAGATAATTCTTACTCTATTGTCGGTCGTTTTTTTTTTTTTTCGTTGCATGATCCCGGTGGCGTATTTACTGCAGTTTGACCTTACGGATTAAAAAGCAAGAAATGGTTTGCGTCTGTGCTTTATGGCTGTTTTGCAGGGAGCAGATTCTGCGAGTGAAGGAGGACGAAAACGTGCCGTTCCTTTTGGTCGGTAATAAGTCAGACTTGGACGACCGAAGGCAGGTGAGCGCAGACGAAGCGAAGGCACGTGCAGAGCAGTGGGGGGTGTGCTACGTGGAGACTTCTGCCAAAACCCGTGCCAACGTAGACAAGGTGGGTTGAACACCACACTCACAATGCACCGTTTCGCGGATACGGTTTAGTGCCGCCTACCAGATATGGCGCACGATATAGTATATACTGTAGTTTGTGGTATTGTTTTGGGGCAACCGACGGTAAAGTCAAGGATAAACCGGTTCTTAATTGAAGATTGGACTGTTGTGCAGCTTCAAGTTTTTGGTTTGGTTTGTGATACATACCAACTAACCTAATCAGAAAAAGGACAAACTTATCCAGAACTGTTACGATGCTCAAATGTTGGGATTATTTCCTAAAATAGCAATCTGGAGATACAATAAATATTAATTGGCTAATGTATGTGGTTTTGTTTTGATAATATGAAATGCCAATATTATTGGGTTCTGTAATCTCGGCCCTTGTATTGTCCCTCGTGTTTGGACGGAGCGCCTGGGGTGGACTTGCCGGCCTGGGCAARTTCATAAAAAACTTCCTGGTTGGACTCATCACTGTACAGTTCTTTCATTGTCTGATGCCTTGACTTTTCAGAATTATGTTTTGTATAGTGGTATTAATTTATATTTTCAGATCTTCCAAGGTGCCAATTATGGAACTCTCTGTGCATTGCTGCCCAAATCAAATTCTGAAAGTGGTCATTCAACTAGATCTGTTACAAAAGGACAACTGATATTACCAACTTTTAAAAAACTGTTACGGCCAGAGGTCTTTCTTCTATGTTTATACTAAAGCATGGAATGACATTCCTCAAAACATAAAGTCCATTTCAAAACTACAGCCCTTTAAGAAGAATCTTGTCTGCCATCTGGATGGACACTTTTTTTTGTGCTCATATTTAGACGTCCGATTTTGCAAATGCTGCCTTTTTGAAATTTGGTATGCTTGTTTGTCTTTGTGTCTATGGTGTATAATGATRTGATTGTGATGCTGTATTTCTGAGTGTTTTATGTGSTGCAGAACAGGAACCTGCTGTAAAACAGCAATTATGCTGAGTCAGGCTTGATTTTTAATMAYCTTTTCCTGTTAAATAAATAAATCAAATSAAATCTTCTGCATGGTGTATGTTGCTGTTAATAGAATAGAATAGAATAGAATAGAATAGAATAGAATAGAATAGAATAGAATAGAATAGAAACAGCCTTTACTGTCACACAGAGGGGAAACAGGTGTAATAGCAGCAGCAGGTACATCAATCCACAAAAAACTACTATTTTGCAATGCAACATTTGCAATAGTAGCGATAATAATAGATTTAAGACAATAGTATTAAAATTATATAATACAGTATATACTACTATATAAATAAACTATACAAGTATATAGATGTGTTCAAGTTTTCAGATAGTCCATACCATATATTTTGTAAGAAGTGACCAAAATTATCTTTAGGTGGCAAATATGATACACAGCCACGATCCCTGTAAACTTCACCATCATATTTGGCACTAGATCCATACATATAGTACTAGACGACGGTGCGACCATAAATKTTTCATTTTTYATATATCTGCAATCATTATTACACATAAACGTGGCACCACAATCTCCACAACTCATTTTCAYGCTTGTTCAGGTGACACACCAGCACCGGATGCCCCTAAACCTGACCATGATGCATTGCGCTAAGCAAAGAGGGCGGTATCTGCAAATGGTCAATTGGCAATACAAGTGCACTGTGCTAACATGAAGCAAATGCAAACTGAACTCTTGCTTTTTTGTGTGTGTCCAGGTGTTTTTTGACCTCATGAGAGAGATCCGGGCACGGAAAATGGAAGACAGCAAAGAGAAGAACGGGAAGAAGAAAAGTAAAAGTTTGGCGAAGAGAATTAGAGAGAGGTGCTGCATTTTATAGTGGTGAAAGTAGAGCAGGTCCAGCTGCTTTATGTACATATACATTTCTCAGACTTTTTGCAAATGTTTTGTTTGTGCCCAGACCTGACCATGACTTTTTGTTCCTGGCTAGCAGAGCATCTGTGTCAGGAAGTAGTAAAGGTGGCACTTCATACACCATTTATAGCTCTAACTTTTTATGTGCTGACACTCCCAAATAATTTATGATTCACGTGCTCATGTATTTTCTTACTCCTGACTACATTTTAGAGTTTATTAGATGAATGGAGTTTTGAATTTAGGCCTAAGCTTGCCAAAAAGCTAAGCCCTAAAAACCTTTCATTGTAAAAATTAGGTGTTTAAAATATGTTCCGACAGCTGTGAGGTGGAAGTTTGAGCGAAAAGGATATAAAAGTTTTAAAAGGAGAAAAATGTAACTGGAGCTTCATATTGGGGAAACCACAATCTATAGAATGAAATTTGTTAAAACTCAACAGTTTAGTGTGAATCCTCCATTCATCAGGGGCCAAAGAGTAAATGTAAACTGCACTGATGAGTCTGAGGAGGATTTGAACTAAAAGACGTTTGTTTTCGGAAACTTGTGCCCAAATTTAATGCTGTTTCCTAATAGTTTTACACCTTTATAAATGATATGTAGAAGCATTATTTTTGTCTGTGTAGTCAGTTTTTTCCTTCTGTTTCAAATCAAAATATGAAAAAAATATATATAATAAGTGCACTAATGTCTCCCCCTTAGTCACTTTGTCCATTGAAAATGCACAAACTACATTAATCTTTACCCTTAAACCTGAGAAAGATTTAGCAACACTTGAACTTTATTTCACTTTTAACTTTTATTTAGTTTTACCCTACTTGGCTAATGACTTCCATTGCCTTTTCTGTGTCCGAGGAATCCCTGGTGCTCTGATTTAAAAAAAGAAGAAAAAAAAGGTGATTCCATAAACACTACATCTTTACAGGCCGCTCTGACACTGACAAAACAATTTGCTTCCAGACATGTAAAGATTTTTTTTTTATTGATTTCGATTTTTTTTTTACTTGCCTCAGACCTTTAATCAGCTTTGTATTCCCATCTTTTATGTTTGTRTTTTAATGTACCATTCTCTGTCGGAGCTGTCTGAAAACGTTCCTGTCAGTCACCAAAGAAAACTCTTCGCTTGTACAAATAAGTGCCCAGTTATCGATTCTGGTGAATGAAAACTTGTTATTACGAGGATGAAAACATCAAGAACTACATAGTTTGCGTTAAAAAAAAGAAGCCCAACAAGGTTAAGTAAATCAATTTAAATCTAGATCACGTGAACAAAGAAAAACAAAGTAGAAAAAAAAACACAAGGTTACGAGGGCTTTAGGAATTCTGTGCAGTGTGTCACTGTTGCCTCACCGTCCATCGCAAAAGTGGTTAATCCTCCTCCTTTACTCATCCTGTAATCTTGGACTACCAGAGCTGTGCAGAGTTTACGCTGATTAGTCTTTTTGCCACAGTTTGTGCCAGGTTGTGTTCAAAAGTGATAATATTTCAAAAACAGAGTGTGTTCATGTTTGTTTGTTTTTTGTTTGTTTCCTTGCACTTGTAGTTGACTGACTTTTAAAGCATACAGCATAAAAATTAACAGAAAATACAAGAATTATTTCTAACTGACAGAAGAAAACACTAAAAATCTTCTAAAATTATTCCAATATAACTTCGAGTGAAAGAAAAACAACAAATGCCATGTCATCTTTCATTGAACAAAAACGCAGTCAAAGTGGAAAAAACTAAATCGACCTCATGACTCAGTAGCTTTAAGAACCACCTTTAGCGGCAATAACTTCTAGTAGTTTCCTGTGGGGTCTTTGACAAGACGTCTTAGTTCGGGACTGAAGGCCTCCACTCTGTCCGAAGCCGAACAGTCGACCCGCGGTCACGTGGTTATTCTGCGTTGGTTTTGGCGCACACACTTTCATAGCTCCTGAGACACACAGAGGCAGCGAGGAGGTTGAAGCCTTTGTGCCATAAAATGAGGTAGCAATAGAGTCAAAACAAATCCGACGTGAAACTCTAAGCTGCTGCCGCGTTAACCACAATGAAAATCGCTGAACTGAGTTACTCTATCGTGTTTTATAAATGATACTCGCGAGACGTCTGTTGCACATTTAATGCGTTGTGCTTGATGTTAACCCAGCTGAGTTCTGATCCATTCCTCTTTTGGTTCTGTCACGCTCGCTTCATTTATGAAAGCTCACATCTGTGCGGGACGTAGCCGGCTACTTCTGTGATTTATGAAAGGCCAGACAAAGCAAAAAGATAGATGGCTTTTTATTGCCAATTCCCAAAATTGTTTTGTAAAAGACCCTGAAGACTGCTAAATGCCCAGGTCTTGTGTCTGCAAAACAAGCCCGAATCATCAACCCTTTGCCACCCTGCCTGACAGTTCTTATGAGGGGTTTGTGCTGATATGCAACAAGAGTCTAAGTTTTTCACACACAAATCTACTATTTTGCTGACGTTTTTGTTTAACATAAGATGACTTGCTGACTTGTTTTTTTAATACATAAAGTTAGATTTTAATAATTTTCTAACCTGTAAAGACCAGATAGTTTATATTATGTACTGCTATGTAGTTGAAAGAATTGAAAGGGAGGGCATTTTGTCTTAAATCCAACATCCATCCAGAGGTCCCCCCCACCAAGTTCCAATCTCATTGGAACCATTAACATAAGAGGAAATGTGTGGAGTCTATGCAAAAGGAGTGTCTTGGATGCAAAGAAGAAATGTGAAACTTAGAAACATTTCGAAACACTGCTGGTGTGTTTAAACTACCTTTTTCAAAGGCATGGTGCAGAGGTGTTTCAACTTGAATGCGCTGAAGAAATCAAACATCGTCTTGAGTTATCTTCTTCATCAGACGGATAACACTGTTGTTTGGGTTTCCTCAGTTGACAGTTCAGTGTCTTAAAATGAAGCTTTGGTATTGTTTGTTTCTTAAAAAGCACACATAGGAATAATTTGGAACTAAATGAGGTCAATCCCAACATTAGAGTACATGTCAAGCTGTTTTAGGTGTTCAAAGGGCTAACCTCCAGTGGATCACACTGACTGAACCCTTCCTAAATGATAGGATGATAGGCACAGAAACTGACTCACAATGTAATGATTATTATGACAAACCTTAGAGTTTATTTACATGTGTCATCATAGTTAGTTACTGACCATCATCATGCTTGCTTACTGTAATAGCCTAACTTTTTTTTCTTCAGAGGAAATCATTACAAAATTTTACTGTTCTGCTTTGTTTTTATGTACAGTATAATCTGTGACAATGGCCCGGATCTTTTAAGTAAGATGCTAAAACTGATGTTTGTGTGAAAGCTATTAGCGGACTGTCCTACTGAGTTATCAAATAATTTGTTTTTGCTTTTTATATTAATACCCTTGGAACACAACTAGATATATGTCTGTGTTTGGATGTGGTTGTATGTACGCCATGACTAAAATGTTTCCTTCATATTTGCTTATTTTGAGCATAACCACTAATGTAGCCTGTTTGTGAATGCGAGAGGTGAAGCTTACATTTCAGATCTTTTTTTATTTTTATTTTAGTTTGTGTGAGTTGTTTGAAAATGGCAAATAAAGTGGATATTACTAATAACACGTGAAACTGTGTTTCTGTCATTTTTGGAAGAAAGTCTGCTTACTTTAGCAGGCACATTGACCTTCAAAAGGGAGTGGCTTTCTGTACAACTTTTTTATGTTGAATTTTTAGTTATCAATTTTTAAAAATTTGATTACAAAATGAATTTGGAAAACCTTTGGAAATGTTTGAAAGATGAGTAATACCTGGAAAGTACATTAGTATTTATTTGATGTATTCATACATACATTCATTCAAGTTAATAGATCTGACTTTTAGAATGGGGTTTTGTATCTTTGTGAAATGGTGTGGCATGTTTGATTTCGTTCAGATTATATAATAAATATGCACAGGCAAGAGGAGAATTAAGATGTCGTAAATAGGTTAAAGTACGCAAATCCTGAGCGTATATCACTATAAATTGTAGCTCTTCTTTGTGTCACATAATCTCTGTCCTGCTTGTTCTATTTTGAAGGTGAGGGTTTCCCTTCGTGGTGACGTAGCCTCTGATCTGGATTACGCAGACGACTGTCATTGGTTCACGTCGACGCACGAGGCCTGTAGTTTGAAAGCCGCACGGGGCCTTGGCGATCCGTGCTGTTAGCCTCATTACGAACAAAGTTATATTATTTTTAATGTAGTCGGTGCGTTTTTAACTCGTCGTACGCGGCAAGACAACAGCTGCTTTTGTGGGACGGTTGTCAACAAACGGAGCACCGGTCCGACGGGGTGTCTTTCTTAGAGGAGCGGGTTCGAACCGCATTGTTTTTGTGACTGAGTTGCCCAGAACTCCCACCGCAAGGAGAAAAGAAAGCTAGCCCGGCTAAGTTGCTAGCGGGTAGCTAGCGGCGAACTTGCGTGCTATTCACTTCCTTGTTGCGCTCAGGTTTGTGATGGAAGAGGAGAAGTTTGAGTGGAGCAGAGTTGTCTTTTTTTCCCCTACATTTTAACACTATCTGGTGAATGGACTCAAAGGCTTCTGTGGATCGTCACATTTTTTTAAGAATAAGCGAGTTTTTAAATTTCGGAGCTGCTCTGGCCTCATGAAAATGGAATGAGATTCTGTGGAGCTGAACAGTTAGCTTAGCTGCGCCGATTAGCCGTGGCTAACAAATCTTGCTAGACATCCGTCTTGGAGCACAATGGTTAAGTATGGACTAGCTTTATAACTTAACACCGGGTTGATAATTGAGTGTGGCGGAATCTTTTGACGCCGAGTGTCCTTAACTCACTTTCTCCGGAAGCTTTATTGTGCTCGGCTTTGTAATGGGAATGCTAAGCTTGTGCTTTTGCTAACGATCTGCGAATTTTGCCGAGACGTCGCTAAGTAAGCCTGTTTCACGGCTAGCCCGATGTTGTGTTCAACGACACAAGGGACATAGTTTACATTAAGCATAGCATACTGTTCTGAACTTCGTCGTTACTTTATTTTTTAATTTGGAGGATAAATGCCCAACACAGAGGTGCTTCGAGAGGGTCGGGCACGGAGCCCCTCTGCGCAGCGAAATGCTACCAGGCAGGACAGGCGGAGTAAAGCGGGGAGCGGTGCCGCTCAGCGAGACAAACGCCGAGAGAAGGGGCGCTCGTCGGCTTCACGGAGAAAGAAACGCAGGCTTGCCAAGAATAGAAACTTGTGGCCAACAGGTACTGTAGGAGACCCCGACAACGACCGAAATAGCGCGTTTGAAAAGGAGCTGGAACTTCGGACGTTAGTAGAATATGACGACGTGAGCTCCCAGTCGGAGCGGTTTTCTGGAAGCCCCTCTCCGAAACCCTATCCCCATGCCGATGGTCTGTCAATGGATCAACTCAGCGATGTTGACATTAGAGACAATAATGGACCAGCATCCCCAGACAGAAGTCATCTGGGAGGCCGGGAGGCAGCGTGTCTCCGTAAAAATGATATAACAAGAGGACCATCTGCGAGGAACAAGCAAGACAAGGGGATAAACAGGAAAAAGGACCGCCAGAGTCGAGAGAAAGACTCGTCAAAGGTCAGGAGTGGAGGTAGCCTGAGTGGCTCTAAAAATCACAAAGACTCTGCGAGAAGCAGTGACAGAAACAGTAAAAGAACCTCAGCGTCTCAGTCCTTGCAGTCCGCAGAGAAAAAGGATTCAAAAAGACACAGAAGTAAAACAAGATCTGACAAAGAGACCCCTTCTGCATACAGAGAGACCCCACAGTCTTACAGAGAAGAACGTGAGGACCTCAAAGCCTACAAGAGAAGTCCTGGTTTTAAAGCAGAAAGTCCCTATGGGACATCATATTCCTATAGCTACCAGTCTCCTGGTGGTTATAACCAGCTGATATCAAGAAGAAGTCCAACTTATGGGAGCAAAAGACTGTCTCCCAGTTCCACATATTACAGCCGGGACACAGATGTTTATGGAGCGTTTGGTGTTCCAAAGTCACCTAGCTCGTACTCAAGCAACAAGAGGAAGCGATCCCCTGTGAGCCCAGTGAACTGGCGCAGATCACCGAGTTACGGTCGGCACAGTCCATATGAACAAGGAGAGTTTGTCTCAAGTTCTTATGGAAACCACAGAAGATCTCGAAGTCCTTATAGGAAGTCCCTGAGTCCGAGTCCAGATGTCAGGTGAGCTCTTGAAGCGAAGCTTTGTTTGTTGTACTTTTCTGCAGACTGAGTCAGTCTGTGATTACAAAAAAATATATAGTATTTGTCACTGAAGAAATATAGCTTTTGAATGCACATAACCTTTAAATGCTAAATGCACCCATTTGGGATCATGTCAACAACAAAAGCCTAACATTAAAATGGACGAGTTAAAAAATGTAAATACAGTATTTATATAAAACAATTTTTAAAAATCTGTTCAATAAATACATAACTTTGAATGTCTACAAAGTTGTAGCATCACCCTGCTGTACAAAACTGCAAACACTTTATTTCAAACTTCCGATTAACACACCCGATACAGAAACAAAGGAATTGTCATGATTTAAGTCTTCATCACAGCTCTATAAACTTTATGCTTGATTAAAACAACTCGTCAGCATCAAGATAATCAAAATGCATTAATCACATCAGAGGGGTCTGAATCGTGACGTGCCTAAACAGTCCCACTCTGACTGCCAGGACACTTTTTGCATGTTTGAGAACACGCTGTTCAAAAACATATTATAGTTTTAAATATAATATTACTCATGTCAAGTAGTTTGTTTCAAAGACTTTATGTTCATATTTTCACTTAGTGATAACTTGGATATAGATTAAGTTCTTCTGTGTGTTAGTGGGAATTATTTACCTACAGTAGCATTTGTATATTTGAACAGTTGTGTGTTATGGTGAAAGAACACAAATATAAATTCATAAAATTACATTTTAGTTTTTAGAGTTCAAAAATCAATCAGACTTGTTGAATGTGAATATATATAT
>NW_013952432.1:2276703-2282758 GCF_001266775.1 Austrofundulus limnaeus | reverse complement strand
TATATATATAATTCAGTGGTTAGTGAACTGGCCTTAATGACTTGCTATGTTTGATTTGTAAAAAACGATTCTAAAGAACTTTTTTAATTTTTTTACTTCTCCAGGCGATCTGCAAGGTCACGTAGCAGAAGTCCATATTCGACATCAAGACCTTCGCGCTCTCACAGCCGTCACCGCCACTCTCGCTCCCGCAGCCGCCCCTCCAGTCTTTCGCCAAGCACACTCACGTTCAAATCCAGCCTCGCAGCTGAGCTCAGCAAGCAGAAAAAGGTTAAAGCTGCAGAAGCAGCGGCCAAGGCCAAGAACGCAAGCGACACATCAACTCCAACCAAGGGTTCCTCGTCCGCACCTCAGCCCAGCCCCAAGTCAAACCACACAGCCAGGAAGGGACGCCCTCCCTCGCCGCCTCAACCGGAGAAGGGACCCAGAACCCCCACGTCCAGCCAGCCTCAGTCCCCTTCCGACAAGTTGTCCAAGAAAATCACGGAGCAGCAGAACAGTAGAGAGCGAGACGGAAAGGGAAGGGATGACTCTGTCCATCGGGACAAGAGGAAAGCACCAGCATCCGCACAGAGCAAAGACAAGGAACGGGCTGCTGGTCTAGTTATTTCTACACTGCCACCGCTGCCGTTGCCCCAAATAACAACTGACCCTTCAGACAAAGAAAGGTATGATAATACATTCCACTCAAAGTGGGGAAACCCTTATTAATGTGTGTTTTGTATATTTGTTATAATGATTTGCTCATGATCCTCCTTATCTGCAGCTTAAAGGACAGCTCAGTCTCAGGAAAAAAGAAGATGGAGAAAAAGACTCGTCAACTCCTCGCTGACCTGCCTCTGCCYCCTGAACTTCCCGGCGGTGCAGCATCTTCTCCGCACAGCCCTCCCGATGACAAAAAGTCACACACACTTCGTCGAAGGCCCAAGTAAGTTTTTGATGTGCATAGTTCTCGACTGCCTTTTCAGTCGTGCGTTGTATGCCGTTCGTTTCATTCGAGATGTTTTCCTGTTGTTCCCAGAATTTGTGGTCCGAGATTTGGTGAGATAAAAGAAACTGAAATATACTGGGGGAAACGATGCGTGGACAAGTTTGAGATTATTGGAATCACGGGGGAGGGTACCTACGGTCAAGTCTACAAAGCTAAAGACAAAGATACTGGTAAGTGTTCAGTAATCGATCTACCAGTGCTTTTGTTTGTTTTTATGAATATGTTGGTTGGTGACACAAGTGTTTTCTGGAGTTTCAAATGCCCTATGAGACTTGAAGCACTGTTTAGAACAAGATAGATCAGTTCTTTGTTTTCATTTATCAGGTGAAATGGTGGCTTTGAAGAAAGTTCGCCTGGACAATGAAAAGGAGGGCTTCCCTATCACAGCCATCAGAGAGATAAAAATTTTGCGACAGCTCAATCACAAGAGTATCATAAACATGAAGGAGATTGTGACGGACAAGGAAGATGCTCTGGACTTCAGGAACGATAAAGGTGTCTGATTTTCGACAGCATCTGTTAAAAATCACACCAGCTTCAACTCTGTACTTACTAAATCTTTTTTTCTTTACGCCCCTCATCTTAGGTGCTTTTTATCTCGTATTTGAGTACATGGACCACGACTTGATGGGTTTGCTCGAGTCTGGCTTGGTCCATTTCAACGAGAACCACATCAAGTCTTTTATGAGACAGTTGCTGGAGGGCTTGGACTACTGCCACAAGAAGAACTTCCTGCACAGAGACATCAAATGCTCCAATATACTTCTTAATAACAAGTGAGACTGCTGGAGGTTTTCACCAGATAAAACACTCTTCTGTGTTTTTACATTGTCGTTTGCTTAAACCGATGCTTTCTTTTAATCAGAGGTCAGATTAAGCTCGCAGACTTTGGGCTCGCTCGACTGTACAACTCAGAAGAAAGGTAAATCTATATTAATCAACTATGCRTTTAGTGTTTTTTAAGGTTATATTGTGTGTTGAACCTTTTTGTGTGGTTTCTGAAACTAACAAATATATACTTTCATTTTCAGTCGACCATACACCAATAAAGTGATCACGCTGTGGTACCGTCCCCCAGAATTACTCCTGGGAGAGGAGAGGTACACACCTGCTATTGACGTCTGGAGCTGCGGGTACGAACTCGTTGTTTATTGTTTTTAAATATGCTTCAACAGCTTATGTAATCATGATTTGTCTGGTATTTGGACCATTACAGGTGCATTCTTGGGGAACTTTTCACAAAGAAACCCATCTTTCAGGCAAACCAGGAGCTTGCACAGTTGGAGCTCATCAGGTAAGTGTGAGCTGAATAGTTTTAAGGATTTTTACGATAAGTTGGACCCAAACAGAAGTGAAATGTTTTAGCTTTGGTTGTGAACTTTTTCATAAAAGCAGAAATTACAGAACTTCTCTGCCATTGGAACACATTCTATTTATTAGTTTTTAGGAGGGGGGAACTGTTGTCGTTTTTGTGTTACTTTTATTACACAGGGATTTCAGTAATAAAGCGGTGAAACAATTCTTTTTATTGCCTATTTATGTTTGCACTTGACTGCATTCTGCTGAAACAAATGGATTTCTGTTTTTCAGTCGAATATGTGGCAGTCCCTGTCCTGCTGTTTGGCCAGATGTTATAAAGCTTCCCTTCTTCAACACCATGAAACCAAAGAAGCAATACAGGAGACGTTTAAGAGAGGAGTTTGCTTTGTGAGTTAATTAAATGCACGTAACTTTCTGAAAGTTGGCCCTCCTTTATTTCATGTGGATGTGCTCTTGTGCTACTGTTTTCATTCAGCATCCCACCTTCAGCCTTGGATCTCTTTGACCACATGCTGAACTTGGACCCCAGCAAACGCTGCGCAGCCGAACAAGCTCTGAACAGCGAGTTTCTCAAGGATGTGGATCCAGACAAGATGCCTCCACCAGAGTATGTTTTGTTTCGATGCTGCGTCGGTGTTTTGATCCTACAGCGTGTAAACAATGGTTATCAGATTCTTCGCGTGTTTCTCCGCATTTGAACGTGCTCTGTCTCTGCAGTCTTCCGCTTTGGCAGGACTGTCATGAGCTGTGGAGTAAGAAACGTCGGCGACAGAAGCAGATGCCAGAAGAGCTCGTGGCGCCGAAGGTGCCCCGAAAGGAGCTCGGCCTTGATGACAGTCGCAGCAACACTCCACAGGGCTTCCCTGCTCCTGGAGGCATCAAAGCTCAGAATACAGCCGCTTCTTCTCTGCTTGGTAAGAGTCGATACTCTTACTATTGATTGTCTAGTCACTCATAAAAACAAGTGTCTGTAAAAGTTTGTAGTTCATCTGAAGCAAAAATGAGATGTATGCACACATAATCAGCTGTACTTCTGGCTTTTTTTGTCTTGACTGATTTTGTACTCTAATAGATTATTTGTAGTTGAAAATTGTWATTTTTTTATGCAGATCCAAAAGGTCCAAACTCCCAGTTCACACAGGAGCAGCTGGCGGTCCTCCTGAACTTGTTTGGTCAGCCCAAGAGTGCCGTCAACCCAGCCCAGTTTGTTCAGTCTATGGGCACTAAAGTCAACCAGGAGACGTTACAGCAGCTCACAAAAGCCTTAGCTCCCTCCGACCCATCCGAACCTCCACCTCAGCCCGCACCTGCCAAGCCTCCCCAGCCCCCTGCACCAGCAGGGGTACCTCGCACACCACCAATGCCCAAGCCTCCGTCGCCCCCCACGTCTGCCCCGTCAAGTGTTCCAGAGGGCGAGGCCGCGTCCGCCACTCAGACTGCCATGACCATGCTGCTGGCTCAGCTCCTGCAGGCCCAGCAGGCTCAGAGGCAGGAAGTCAGTGACAGTGGAGAYGGAACAGAAAGCACCAACCCTGCTGGAGTGACTACAGCAGCGCCGCTTCTACCTCCAGAGGTGAAACAGCCTCCAGAGCCCAGCCCTGTGTCTCCAGGTGAGCCCTTTTTGGCAAATTTTCTAAAATTGTTTGTTTCTTACTTAAACCTTRTATGAAACACAAAGTGATAAAAGTTCTATTAGTAAGCCAGATGTTACATGTGTCAGGTTATGTGTAACAAATTCTTTTTTCYTTTTTTTWAAGTATCTGAGGTAGGGGGAGTGCCCATCCTGCCCCCAGACCAGAGACCACCTGAGCCTCCAGAACCACCCCCACATGCTGACCTAGACTACCGGCAGCCACCGCCCGAACCCCAAACTGGCCACGCTCCCCCTATTGCTTCAGCAAGTGGAATCGATGGAGGTCGGCCCCCAGAGCCAGACTACCCACCTCTCCCTTCTGCAGAGGGTTCCGGGTACGGGGCTGAATACAGCCACCCACCTCCTCCACCCTTTACTCCTGCAGGCTTTGCAGACAGCTACATGGGTCACATGTTAGGTGGAGGCCTGCCACCTCACACACTGAGAGATGTTTTCAGTGGGCCCGGGCTAGCTGCCAACTCCTCAAACGCTGCAGGGGTCCTGCCACCAGGCCACCCGGACGCTTTCCCTCCAGCAGCAGCTACCGGACCCAGTAATATGGTTTTTAGTGGAGATAAGGACCACCGGTTCGAGTACAATCACAGCTCTGTAACGATGGAGGGACAGCCCAACCCTAGTGCGATGCACCTGTACAACCACACCATGGTAGGGAAGGACGGTATCCCTCCTCCACCCATCCCAGCACCAGGACAACCCTGGGGCTCCCCATCACAAGTGGGGACCCCGCCTCTCCCGTTTGGCTTCCTTCCACATGTAAACTCTACAGCAACAATCAGAGGACGAGGGCTGCCTTTCTGAAAGACTGGAAACTTTGAATGCAACAAAGAACAAAAGGCTAAAAGACTCCACTTTGAACCCAAAGCCTTTTTTAGGCCAGATTAGAAGGATCTGGAAATGCACATTCAGTTTTATTAACTTAAATCTGTGTAAAGCATTGTATTCTTTTTTTTTCCTTAATCTGGAATATGTTGCAGAAGGATAGTTAAATAACACCCAATGAGCTTTTCATATTTTTTGTAATCTATTCTGCTATCTTTTAAATTAAACTTTTATCTTTTTTGGATGTACATCGTCAGGCCAGGTAAATTTTAATCTCTACCTTAGCCCTTTCTGTAATGTTTCAAGGCAGATTAGTATTAATGTTTTGCACTACTGACAGAAGTAGGCAGAAACTATTTTGACTATGAAAGAAAATGGATATGGGATGTCTGCCTATTAAACTTTTGACTGATAATGTCTTTTTTTAGCCAAGATGATGTAGTTATTGATGGCTCGCTGGATTGGGTTGGTGGATTGGACACAGGCGCATGAAGCTATGTGAGAACAAAGACTGGTAGCACTTGTACTACTGCAGAAATCATGAAGAAAGGTTGTTTTTAATTAAAATTCCCCTTTTTTGGCTGTAGGTGTAAAATCACGAGAAAAAGCAAAAACATTATCGGAGTTAAGATAAAGTGAAATTACTTTTTTTTTGTACTAGGATAATCTGCCCCACCCCTCCCTTGTCTTTTTTTTTGGCAAATGTTTATTAAAGAAATCCCAACAGTGTGTCATCGACTGTGAAAAGACTTTTCACTTCACTGTGTATGAAGKTGTATTTATGGGTTAAACCACTTGGTGGCAGTGTCACATTAAACATCACCACTGATCCAAACAGCATTTGTATGATGTGAACAGACACATGCTGTTACCAGATGCAAACATTCACAAGAGAACATGTCTGTAATGTCCTGTGTGTCCCTTTTTAATGGGATTGGACAAGTTGCCAGCTCTACAAATACTTCCTAAATAGACCTTTCAGGGAGTATTTGTTGATCTTCTATTTCAGGTAAATGTGGTTAAGGAAATAAGTGTCAGGATTCAGTCAACACAATTTACACACTGATGCTGTGGTTTGACAGACTGCAGTGAATCATCAAGCACTGAGCTCAAACAAGAAATGTTGGGATCAGAAACTGGTCTTTGCTGCCTCTTATTGTTTATTAACCTTTAATTAACCAGACAAATTCCACTGAGATCAAACCTCTTGTAAGGGAGGCCTGGGCCTGAAAACAGCCTAACACACACACACATATCTATATATATATATA
>NW_013952432.1:2273646-2276601 GCF_001266775.1 Austrofundulus limnaeus | reverse complement strand
GTGTGTGTGTGTGTGTGTGTGTGTGTGTGTGTGTGTGTGTGTGTGTTTGGCAGATGATTCTTTGTTGCAACAATACTCCTTGGCAATAAATTGTATACCGTTGGGAAGTTTGTTAATTTCCATTTTAAATGGTGCCACATTTGTAAGGAATAAAATGCATTTGTGGGGTGAGCTGTAGAGCCAATGTGGGTTGAACACAAAAATTTGCCAAACCTTCTCTGCCAAACAGCTCATTTTACTGTTGCTATTGGCTCTTGTTTTGTGCTTCTGGTCCACCCAGGTRCTGCCAATCCAGTGCCTGCTATAAGATTTGTCAAGAAGCGTTGTTACAACAAAGAAAAAAAATCTACCAAACACAATTTTCCTTACTCTTTATGGTAAGTATATTTACTGGCTGATCTCAAAGTAGACAGTCAAAGCTGCTTAACAGACCCTAAATATTAAAACCTACTTGGAAAAAATAAATCCGCCCATCCATTATCTTCTATTTATAGGAGTTTGGACCCTAGAGGCAAACTAATTTTCCTCTCCTCAGTGACACACTGTAGCTCCTGGGTGAAATCAAACTGTTTCCAGGYGAGGAAGGATAAATGGTCCCACTACTGAGTACTAGGTGTGACCCAGGATCTCCTCCAAATGGAATCTGCTCAGATAACCTCTGGAGCTATCGTAAGTTGTGAGTCTTTTTGATGTAAAGTAGCAGCAACCCTATCCCAAGCTTATCTCATGATGATGGAGCTCTTTACTCAAACAGCCTAGCCTGGCCACCCTGTAAGAGGAAGATCATTTCACCTGCTTGTACTGGGATCTCATTCCACACCTCGGGGCCACAGGTGAGGGTTTTAGCTTTGAAGGCTAACTGAGAGCTTCTACTGAAGGTCTTTGCTTGTAGACACCAACAGAACGTCGTCATCATCCAGAGACTCAAGATTCCCACACCAGATTTCCTTCTCTCCACGCCTTGAGATCCGGTCTATGACCGCCATAAACAGGATCCGAGACAAATGACCACCCTGGCAGAGTCCAGTTGTGCCGGGAATGTGGACCGAAATCAACCCCTAAAGTCACACTAAAATGTATGTACAAAAACAAAACTTAAGCAGAGGTGTTTTTACAGTGAATACTCTTCTGGTAGTTGAAACTCCGTATTTCTCCATACATCTTTGCTGGCAATGAAAAAGCGCTTATCTTAAGAGAGGATTTATTCAGCAAGGCTAATTCAGATCATGGACAACAGCTGATTAACACAGCCCAGATGATGGATTGCTGCAGCTTCACAAAGCCTCAGCGAGACTGGCAACATCATTCTTTTCACAAGCACAACAATGGGTCCAATTTGAAGAGAAGATGAAGACAGGAGATATCAGCTGAACCATAGCTGTCAAAGAATTTGATCAAATTAGGCCTGTGAAATACAGACGTGCTTTTCAATTACTACAGCACTAATCAAAACAGATTACCACTGAGCCTTCCATGAAGATATAAGTAATTTATCAAACATTTAATCTGCTTTCAACTAATAAAAATGGCTTTGATTTTCTGAAAGGCCTCAGAAAATCAAAGAAYATTGTTTCACTGTGGAAGCCAACTTGACTCCAAAAATTAATCAGTTGCAGATTTACACCCAGTAATCACGTCCTAAAACATCCTTAAAGTTTATCTAGTGGTTCCTGAGATATTTTTCGTAACACAGACTAAGTTGGCCACAAATAGCTGATGGCGAAAAATGCAAACAAAGCATTTGTGAGATTTGTTGGCGCTCAGGATATTTGTCAGGGTTCAGTCTCTGCTGCTGCCACACCAAAACGTAAGGTCAGTGTCTCTAAAATGAATAGAGTTACAACTATTTTGATGTTTTTAAGGTCAGAAGACTGTGGCATTTATCTCGTATTGGGTTAACTCTAAAAGTAAAGCAGTAGATATTCATTTAGTGATTCCTTAAGAGTTTCGTTGACATTGTCCCAGTGGTTCACGAGGTATTCTGTCAACAGACAGACACAAAAACAAGGCAAAAACAAGATCGCCTGCTGGAAAAAGGCAGGTGATAAATGCATATTTCTATTACACACTGTGTCTATAAGAAAAGGAAAATAAAGATTTTATCTCTATATATTGACATTCACAGTCACTTTTCCAACTTGCTGTCATGCTCAGGTGAAGACACAGCGTGGTGCTACAGCACAGAGTGAGGAAACTGAAAGTCCAACACTGCTCCATGCACCTTATTAAACTTTAAGACATGCCTAGTACCTTTCCTCCTTGAGCACAAGCCCATGAATTTGAACACTGGCCAGTTAAAAGGATGTCTGACAAGTGAAGATCACAGGTAGTGGGTGAATGAATCATTAATACTGGTAAAGTGATTAAATGCTGCTTCCTTGGCTGGTGGTTGGTACTGAAAAAAAGTCTCATGTTCTTCATTTTTATCATGTTTGACTCATAAGCTTATTTAGATGGGAGATTCTCAACTCAGCACTGTCCTAAGGTGGSTCAAGGACAGAAAGAAGCTGCTAATGGTGTTTCAGTTTAGATATGATTGAAAAATAAATGTGATATATTTAGAATTAATATGCCAATTGTAAATTAAAATGTTTTGGTTTGATGCGTTATGTGCAGAGTTTTAGCAAGTATTAGATTACCTGTTGTGGGTCGCTTTTTGAATTGAAGTTGATCTCTGATCAGAGTGATGAGCTAATGGCTAGTCAGACCAAGACCGAGTAGGATTTTTTGCCCACGTTTAACTTTTTTAATCTAAAAAAATATACAGTGACTTCTACAAGAGTGATTTTATAGATCGTCATTGTTTTCTATTTTTCACAGTTATTCCAGCAAAAATACCATGCTACTCTTGCAGGAAGGACAAATGCTACAGCTAGCTTCTGCTGCCATTTGCACTTTCAAATAATTACAAACCGGTAGTTTTGTCTTATTAATCACGTCAAAAAACAAACAAAC
>NW_013952432.1:2264523-2271451 GCF_001266775.1 Austrofundulus limnaeus | reverse complement strand
GATGGCAACACAAAGGTTTATAAAAGATGATGGCGTTTTGGTCTTGGCTTGGTTAAACTAGCTGTTTGCTTGTTGTTAGGGTCAGATTTAACGCTGTAGGCTAATGCTACCACGAAAAGTCACCAAAAACAGGGCAAAAACGAGGCATGGAGCATGTGCTTAAAGCTTACATGCTGGGTGCAAAACGAGTCCTCAACATGAATTAGGTCCCATGAACCGTAGATCTAAATAAACCCAAAGCCTTAAAACTGAACTTAGCCTGAAAATTTGAAACAAACACACTTTACGGGTCCCTCCCCATTGCTATTTGTTGAGCTGCAGCTCCCCCCTCCTACAGTGGAGCCTGACGTGAACGGCTGGTGAGGAACTCAGCTCAGGGAGGCTGATGGCAGATAAACAGCCGTGGCACATTGAGAGCTCTCAGAAATTGGCAGTTTTCCTGTAATGTTAGGTTGTTTCTCCACCAGCAGCAAGGTACGTACACAAGCCTGATTGACTCTGGGAAGACAATTCCYYTGGCTCTGATTGGCTGTTTCTGACCGGGAGCCGGGAGCTATTTATTCCTACAAACGACTGCAGGACCAAGAGCCAAACAAGCTATACATTTTTTTTTACAGATATCTGTCTCATATTCTSCTGTCAGAACRTAGTGACAGCTTTAACAAATCACAAAAAACACATTTTTATAAAATGTATCTACTGCAGCATTAATGTTTTCTTGCAGACTACAAAATAGTCCACAAGTTAGCAAAATAAATAAATAACAATAACCCAGCAACAAGTAATGATTTGTAATCACATGCGTTGGCTTAATGTTCCGGTTCAAGCTCTGTGGAAACACAAGTCCCTGCTCCGGTTAATAAGTGCTGAAGATTTTGACTTTTATGGTGTAGTTATTTTTTTTTTATTTCACTTAGACATTTTAAGTTTTTGTTCCACCACTTAGTGTGTGAAATTGTAAAATTAACATCTCTGAATACTGCTTGTGGGGCGGGGCATTGGGATGCGCAGTGTGAACGACTCAGCTGATTCAAATTCAAATTAATCCGGTTCCATAAAATGAACTGAGCTCAGCCGTCAACAATGAAATGCAAMGGTGGTGTTTTCAGATTTTATTGTTTTGGGGTTCCTAAAATGCTGTTTTCAYGTGAACACAAACTGATTATTAAAAAGCCTTTTTTTATTCACAAAAGACATTTTCTTTCTTCTTTCTGCCTCCTTTTATTTAAATTTGATTTGTATATTTCGTTTTCTTTTTTTTTGCTGTGTACATATGTTGTGTATTTTTTTGCTTGTTTTTAATGTGTATATTTTTTTGCTTTTGTTTTAAATGAAATGAATAAACTAACTAAACTATAAACTAAATTTCAATGTGGACTCTAACTCTGTTCTTCATTCAACAAGTTATCTAGAACAGGTAAGATGTTAACTGTTCATAACCTTTTTTCACAACGGCAGTAGATCTGATCTTTTGCGTCAACCTTTTCTTTATCTTGCAGTAACTTATCCAACATTGTGAAGAGTGTGTCTCTGACTGTACCACTGGAAAGGTGAGGCAGCTGAACTGTCATCTTTATGGCCCCTGGTCAAACCTTGTTTTATGTTTGTTTGTGCATTTACACAGAGTTGGAGAAACAGAAGAAACACATTTCGGTTTTTCTTGCTGAAGTATTTCCTCCCRGTGGCTGTGTTCAGTTTTTGCCTTTCGTTTTTAATTAAAACCTAAAATCTTGAAAGTTGGGGCAAGAAAACTTTTGTTTGTGCAGTCTTCCACATACATGCGCAGCCAAGCTATCGTGGTAATTACTGTAGGATGCGTGTTACTAAACGTGACTACTTTGCAGGGAGTTAATCACCTCTAATGAGCAGTCTTTAAAAAAACTGTGTAATGGACAGAGATTTTGGATTTACTTAATATTCTCTCAGTGAAGAGGTTTCAGAGCCAATCAATCATGYTGGAGTGGTAAAGGGCAGCCTTCCTTTCCTGGTGCGGTGCATCAGATCTGTGCAGTCCTCAGGAAGGTGACACTTCTGACCTTTTATTGTTCTGCTGCCACACACGGCGGCTGAGATAACCACTGGTTATTCAGACTATCACATTAACAAAAGGTCATGATCTTTATAGACCTTCCTGAAGAGGAGGATCTGCTAAAACGAAAAAAAGTGCCCGAAATTACACACAGATTGTGCACTTCTTATTGTACAAACATGTTCATTAATGGCTTTTCTGTTTACCCATGAGACATGGCCCAAACCTCGACATGACATCTCCATTAACTCCAGCCAGAAACACAAAAAAGCCTCTCCAATTATTTACAGCCGATGTGACCCATAAATGTCACACTCCACCTGGGTCTTTGCCTCACCTTTGACGTGTAAGGTCAGACTTCAGAGAGCCACGGCTAAACCAAACGTGGCTCTGCAGCAGTCATTTAGAATGCCTCACTCCTTTTAGAGGTGGATTTCACACACAAAGTACAGTTTCACTACATGAAACTTAAACTTAATAGAGGCTAAGACTTGAGTTTAGCTTAAAAGAATGATTCAGTGTCTAATTCTGTTTACAGGAGGTCAAAAGAAACATATTTATCAAAAAGAAAAAAATTGTATAGGTCTTCTGGACGGGTTCTTCTCTAATGAAACGTTTCGTCTCTCCGCCAAGAGACTTCTTCAGTCTGAGAGTTTCAGGCAAAATTCAGGCTTTTAAGCACTGCCTCCATGTGACTGATACTCACATCACATGGCTATYGTTGACACCTAATTAACACCTATTGTTAACAGGGGTGGAGTGATACTGGCAATGGCAGCACTGTAGGAGGGGGACAACTGAAAACGGAGGCCTCCACCTCTGTTTAATGATGGACGGTGTTTCTTCACAAAAATGGCTTCTTTTACTCCTCTCTCAAACCAACGTTCCTCTCTATCAAGAATAAGAACATCCTCATCTCTGAAAGAGTGACCGCTGGCCTGTAAATGAGTGAAAACTGCAGAGTTCTGGCCATTAGATGTAGCTCGTCTGTGTTGGGACATTCTTTTGAACAGTGGCTTTTTTGTTTCCCCGATGTATAACTGGTCACAGTCCTCCTGGCACTTAACAGCATATACAACATATACAACAGAGGTGGAGGCCTCCGTTTTCAGTTGTCCCCCACCTACAGTGCTGCTATTGCCAGTATCACTCCACCCCCTGTTAACATTAGGTGTTAGTTAGGTGTCATTGATAGCCATGTGATGTGAGTATCAGTCACATGGAGGCAGGGCTTAAAAGCCTGAATTTTGCCTGAAACTCTCAGACTGAAGAAGTCTCTTGGAGGAGAGACGAAACGTTTCATTAGAGAAGAACCTGTCCAGAAGACCTATACAATTTTTTTCTTTTTGACTTTTTACCTGGATTACTGAGATGCATCGGAAACACATTTATGTATTTACAAAAATAAAGTGTTCTCATGGCAGCATAAAATACTCACAAAGAGAACTCTGACAAACACGGGGAGCCAGAGTGACATCGGAAAACATGATGAACAGATATGAAACAGAAGACAGAAAATAAAGGGAAATTAATGAGATGGAAATGAGAAACACCTGGGGAGACACATGAGGAAGAGGTGAGCACGGGCGGAACCAGAGCAGAGACAGGAGAAACAAAGTAAAATCAACTTTTTGGAGCTGTATATCWTATTATATCATTCCCTCATCATAAACATACCCAGAGTGTTGCATTGACTCATTTGCGCATGTTTGAGAAATTCTTGAATCTCCTGTGGTAGCCATGTAGAGCAACTCTTGCTGGTACAAAGCACCGCCCTTTTGTATAAAGCTCCTCCCTGAAGCTCTGTCTCCAGCCGAGCTCCCCACAAAACACCCTTCCACTGAAACACTGCTTTGAAGACGTGCTGAAGTGGGAGTGTTGGAAACGGCAGGAGGTTCTTAAAGAGACTCAGGCCAATTTCAAGGCACTTATGTAGGCTATGATGCAAAATCAAATTTATATTTGATAAATACAGATTTTTCATATACTTTACCACAGGGAATAAAGAAACACAGATCCATACAGGCAAGATAAACAACCAGGACAATCCACAGATGAGAAGTGAAGGATGGAACACAAGTAAATAAAGTGACAACTAATCAAGGAAAACACCTGGGAAGAGGGAATGTTTTCAATTGTAAACTAATTCCTCCAATGAAAAGAGGTGTGAATACACGTCCCCATGCATTTTAAGTCTGAAGGCTAACATCAGAAGACCAGACCTTCTTATTTCGCAGCTGTTTTATGCAGCCTACCTGGCCTGGGAAGGTTGTGGYCTCCGTGGGCCACGGTCTCGGTGGGCTGCAGGCCTGAATTGGGACGCAGCCTATTTCTGACAAAACTGATGAGCTAATGGCTATTAAAAAGACCTGTGAGTTTCACTTTGTCTGTGTTGTTCATGAAGAAGAACCCAATAAAGGTTCTTCAAAACGTCCTGATGCATCTCAGTAATCCAGGTAAAAATCAAAGGAAAAAAACTTGTATAGGTCCTCTGGACGGGTTCTTCTTTAATGAAACGTTTCGTCTCTCTTCCAAGAGACTTCTTCAGTCTGAGAGTTTCAGGCAAAATTCAGGCTTTTATGTCCTGCCTCCAGGTGACTGATACTCACATCACATGGCYATCGTTCACAGGTGACTCATACTCACATCACATGGCYATCGTTCACCCTAATTAATMCCTTTTGTTAACAGGGGGTGGAGTGATACTGCCAATGGCAGCGCTGTAGCAGGGGGACAGCTGAAAACGGAGGCCCCCACCTCTGTTTAATGATGGACGGTCTTTCTTCAAAACCATCACCTCGTGGTGAAGTATTGACCTACAACATGAGCTACACCTCTCTCTGTATAGCTGTAAGGTGTCATGCTACAATATTGTGCTTGATGCATGTGCACTGTCATGGAGAACTTGTAAGATCTATTTGAAAATACCTTTTAACAATTTGTACTAATGTTGGTTAAGCAAATTTAAATGCTACAAATTCAAGTAATATTTACTCATCATTATGTAGTAAAAGTTATTAAGAATAGTTAAAGATTTGTGAATAAATCAGGTAAATTTTACTTAATTTGATCAAGTATATGTTGCAAGATTTAACTGAGCAAATTAAGTCAAATTTACCTGATTTATTCACAAATCTTTAACTATATTCTAAATAACATTTACTAGATAATGATGAGTAAATATTACATAAATTTGTAGTATTTAAATTTTCTTACATCTTACAATTGACCTTTTTCAGTGAACAGTTTTTGAGGTGTTAATCTGCAGCTTATGAGAGTTGCACCATAAAACAAACTTATCCACAGCAGCTCTATGACTGTTGGGATTGTAGTAGTAGCTGTAGCACAACCAGTTAGTGATGAGAAGTTCGGTTTTTTTCAGAGAGCCGGCTCTTTTGGCACAGCTTCCCAAACAGATTTGTATTTATTTAACTTTGCAAATATGAAAAAAAAAGTGACACAACGCATTCATATTTGTGAAGTTAAGCTAAAATATGAGGCCATGATAATAAATTAGGAGCCGTTTGAGAGCTGAAACTCCCACCATTACTTCCAGTGCAGCCTGACATATAAACATTATAATATTTCTGTTTTACTGTGGCAGCAATCCACTTTGGCCCTGTTCATCAATTAGTCAGGACAAAATAATTTCTTCATACTTCAGTCATTTAAAGAGCAATCTACAGCAGGTAAGGTATTAGTTGTTGAAACCCTTTCCTCAGAACCTCACTTTAACACGAAACCTGAAAACTAAAAAAGCGCTGCTCTGTATCATTTAAATTTGTTACACAAAGGAATCTGGGACCCACTTCCTGCAGGTTATAGCTGTCCAATCCATGGCAAACAAACAATCCCCGGACCGATTAGCATAAATAGTGTGAGCAAACACAAGTGTTCCTCTGTAAATGCAAAGAGAAATATGAAATCATGTGTGAAATGCGAGTTGCAATCCAAAGAATTATTGTGGCTTCAATTGAAATGTCATGGGGCACAAGGGAGACAACTTCTTTATACGTGCGTAAGGGTACATGAGCCATCTTAGTTATGATTCAGTGCTTACTCTGTGGGTTCACCCTCGCTCCAATGTTTTATTGTTTTGGCTCAGCACCTCTGTTTTTTAGCCCTGTAAACCCTTTAAAGTACACGTGAAGATGTGGTTTGTAGAGTTGCAGACAATGTCTTGTTCTGCCACTTGTTGCTCCAATGGCTACCAAAAAAATGCACTGTTCCCATGTTGAGTTTGAAGCATTATGTCAATGTGACTGTGCTGCAAGTGGACTGCTGACATCCTTCGGAGAGAAAAAACAATACTACCTCACATGGATGGCCTAGAAAAAAATCCCCCCACAGACTCTTACAATAACCAGAATGAAAAGATAAACTCTGCTTCTTTGAGGTAAAATGACATGTTTCGATTATTTTGACAATTTTGACAGGACCGAAAATTATTAGGGGTTGTAGTAGCTCAGAGGTCAGTATCATTGTAATTCTGAACCTGCAGGTTTTAACTGGGCATCTGGCTCAGTCAGAACTCCAGCCAGTGTACTTAAAGGCTGTGTCTCAATTCATGGGCTGAGTCCTCATGAGGACCCAGCCTAGCTGGGCCACGTAGGCCACATCCTTGCTGGGCCGGGTAGGATGCTCAAAACTGCTGCGAAAYGAGACGGTCCAGCCTTCGCCTGATGTCGGCTTCACGTAGGTTTGCGTGACCACGTGCTCCCCCATTACCATAGTGATCAGTTTCATGTCGGTCTTAAAATGCTTCGGGACGTGTTTACACGTCTTTTTTACTGGAAGAATAAATTCAGTTAAAAAGGTAAACGTAAATAAAGAAAACAATAATTTAGGTTTAGCTCCAGTCTCTACAACGGAGATAACACATATTTTTAAAATATTATT
>NW_013952432.1:2262627-2264513 GCF_001266775.1 Austrofundulus limnaeus | reverse complement strand
GACATGAGCAGGGTCGGGGGCAAGAGCAGGACAAGGAACAAGAACGCTGGAAGATCATAGACGAGCTGATGAAAATCAATGGGCTGGAGGCTGGAACTGGGATATATACTGGCAGGAACAGGTGACATGAATCAGTTGATTAGGGTTTCTGTGACGGGAGGGGCAGAGGCAATGAGCAGGGCAAGGCAGACAGGAGCAAGAACTGGGTCAAGAACAGGCAGACAGAGACAGAATCATAACTCCAGTCAACAGCTGGATGGAGATGAAGACGTGACTGACTGAGTGACAGACAGTTGTCTTAGCGGTTAGCTTCCGCTGATTTTTACTTGTTTAGCTGTTTAGCGTTAGCTTCCTCAGTCTTGTTTTTTTCTACAACAGGAGTGTTTCAAGTTCAGTGACATTAAAGTTTAAATTATAACAAGCCAGTCATCACCATTGCCTTGTGACACCTTACAATGGGAAATTTACAGAGAATTTTAGTCATAAAATTGTAACAAAAACATCCCAGATATGTTGCGTTCTTAAGAATACTGGTACAAAAACTTGAATTAATGCCTGGTATCCTCTATGTCTCACCACTTCAAAACTAAAGTGTGAGGCGTTAATGCCTCAGCTTTTGTTTTGAAATGTATTGAAGACATTTTCTACTCCATCAATTTAAATTTGAGGTTATATGTTAGAATAAAAAAAAAAGAAATGCCTGATGATGTGTTGCCATAATTATACCTCTCATTTTACGTTCTCATTATGTTAATTATCACAGTCAAAACTTCAGGCTCACAGAACAGGGAACGCTAAACCTTAATAGTTTCTCTTAACTGTTTTAACACCTAAACTTACAAAATAACAGTGATGGTGATTATAAGTTGTTTTTGCAGGTTGTGTTATGCTCTTCTTCTAATGAGTACTTGACCATGACATGAAATTAACACCCAGCTTTCAGGGTCACTTTCCCTTGATTTCCCCACAGAGCTGGGATTCATCTTTTCCACCTGAGGAAGATTAAAGACAAAACATGCGATCAAATTATAGAATGGTTAACCACTTATAAAAAGACTTTATGTGGCTTGGCAATGAATCATTCAGCAGTTATAAGACTTACAAGTTTAGGTTTCAGGTAAATGCCTGTTCTTTAAAGACAGAGGCCTGGTGAAACAAAATAATGAGGAAAAAGGTCCTCATTACAGTGTCCTTGGTTTTTAATCATATCCTTGGAGTCACAAGGGATTATGTATCAGATGGCATCCTTTAACAAAAGTACCTCCTCCTCTCAGACCTGATTTGACTTGTCAGCTCTGTGATTAAATACACCCAGCATATTGTCAGTTTATTTGAATTTCTGGGGAGGGTTAGCTTTGTTTTGACTGATGAATGTTCTCTTCTGAATCCCAAATATCCTCCCCGGTGCGTTAAACTGTCATATGATGTTGGATCGAGCGAGACGAGAGGGTAAAAATGTCTGGACTTATTACAGCAGGTGTTTTTCAGTGGAACGTCAGTGTCTGTATTTGCATCTCTTCTGACCTTTGTTTGCTTCAAGACTGATGAAGATCAAAGCTCGACAATGACACTTGGTTAACTGCTGCCATCTTGAAACAACTTCAGATTAAAAACGAAAATATAGGGGCTCGTGCAAATGCTGTTTTATAAACGTTTACACCCCTGCGTCGTGTGGTGATTCCGATGATGTGCAGAAGTGCTATAGCTAGTGGAGCTAGCCGTTGTAGCTAGCTGAACGTGCAAAGAACCTTAGAATTAGATGTGAATAACCATGTAATCTAAAATTAACTGCTATGAGATGGAAGTTGTTGGCAAAAAAAGTAATTTTTAGAATTGAACACTGACCTCGAATACTGTAAATAGAATGTTTTTGGGTACTTTAACCC
>NW_013952432.1:2235974-2260705 GCF_001266775.1 Austrofundulus limnaeus | reverse complement strand
CACACACACACACACACACACACACACACACACACACACACACACACACACCTTTTTAATTGAGAAGTTGTGGTTGCAAATTTATCTGTAAATTACTGTACATATTAACTGAAAATATCTGAAACAATGTTCCTGAATGCTGGTGTTTGAGGGCCACTTTCCTGCATGTTTTTGTTGCTTCCCTGCTCTTCCGCAGGTCCTCAAGTCCTGCAGGAGCCTGTCAATCACTCATTTATTCAAATTAGGCATGTCAAAGCAGGGGAACATCAAAATCACGCAGTAAAGTGGACCTAAAGATTCAAGACTGATGATCATTGATCTAAAACATGAAATAATATGAAAAATGCCGAATAACATTACGAAATAGGCATAATTAAAAAAAACTGATAATTATGAGTTAAACATCATTAGTGCTTGAAGGAAAGCACTGAATTATAGTTGAAAAACTGTTTTACGTTCACTTGATTAACATTATTAGGTAAAACTATGGACAAATAATTTATTAGTTTACACGTCTGCATCTGACTCTAACTGTTAAGCTACTTCATATGCTTTATGAGCTCAGATTAAACCAAGATTAGCAGGGAAAACAAGCATACCTGAAGCTAATTTTGCACCTCAGTTTCTCAACCAGCTGAGCTGAAAGAAGCAGAGGGGCTGAGCAGTCGTCCCTTTTTCTGTATTCATTCTGATCACATGCACTGACTGAGCAAAGTGATGACTATAGCTTGATTTATGAACAATATAATAATACTTTATGAGTCAAATGGCAGGAGCTCATGGATTGGCTCTGGCCCTCAGGCTGTAAGTTGAAGAGCACTATGATTGCAGGAGTAAATTTCACATCTGTGCAAATGAGAACATGAGAAGTTATCTAAATAAAGAAGGCTTCACGAAGCTCAAGATGAAAAAAAAAGCTTTTACATTCACATTTGTTGAAAATAAGCACCCTTTCAGTCAACAAAAGTACTTCCACAGAGCCCATCCTGTTGGCTGTTGCTGTCCAACATGTAAACCAACATCTCGGAGAAGCATTTTACACAAATGGCTGCAATCAGTATACACCCTTCACATTGGCAGGCCCACTAAAAGCAGACAAATCCAACTCCTATGGCCCTGCTTGTGAGTCATTCGTGACMCTTTGTGGGTTTCTGCTGGAAAAGCACTTTGCGTTGAGAGCTGAGATGAGGACAAACTGTATATTTAGTGTTGGGCCCACTCGCTCACAGTGTGATTAATGAGCAGGCAGACAGACAACCAGGGTGCATTCTAATCAAGYGCAAGGACAAAGAGTGATAGAGTGAGACAGGGTGTGAAGAAATGCCTGCTTACTAATGGCTTCGACAGCCTGAAACCTACACAACGCTCAACCGAAGCCGTTAAAGGATACATCCTGCTGATCAAAAACTACAGCACATTTGCATACGCTCACTGAAAAGAATCTCCCCCAAAATTCATTTCGTATCCAGTTAATTGGAGGAAAAATAACTTCTTTTCATAGTGTTTATCTCATAAAAACGACCAGGAAGAGCAGTAAAAAGTTCTCCAATCCGGCTCCCACCCTGATGAAAAATTGAGCGTCGGTGTGCGAGATATATTATTGAGAACTCACCGTGGATTTAGATGACGTATCTGCTGTCACCTCGTGAATACGCTTTGACCTTTCCTTTCTTTCTCGAAGGAAAATGCGGCCAAGCTGGGGCCGAAAGACAGATAAGCTGGGCAGCGAAATCCGTCAGCAGGAAAGAAATAATGCAGGTAGATTCTCTTTTTGTTGTTGTTGCTGCTGTACACCAAAAAAGAATTCGAATGCGAGAGTGTGATGTTGGCCACACAAAATGTCCAGACACTAAACCAAAAAAATAAAAAATTTAAAAAAAGTGGGGGAAAACAGAATATGGAAGGAAACATTAATAAATGATTGAAAACAGAGATGAAGGAAAACAAATAGAGGCTGTGGAAAGATCAACTATTTTTTCTTTCCATTTGGACTCTTCTGTTTGAGCCTTTAAACAATTGATCAGGCCAGAATGTGGATTGATTACACTGTCACCACCACTGTCTTGCTTTTTGAATGAATTTAATATTTGATTTAGATTGTTACTCATGCTGCTGGGTCTTTGCGATGCTATTTTGCTCCACTGTCCCTTTCAATTTGTCTTAAACTGTTTTGCTATCAATAACCGAAAGAAATAATAAAGAGCAAGTTTTTTTATCAAGTTAGTGCGCACAGTTATTTTATATTATTAATGTTTTTTCATCTTCTTTATTGAGGAGGTAATTTTTTTTTGTTTTCTATTAGCAAGCTGCTAAATTGTGTTTAAAAGCACAAAAAGTCAGGAACTTGGAGCATGGTGTGTGTGGATTCAGGCTTTTCTTTCTGCATTTTGTTGAACCCTGTTTGACATTTAAAACACTTGTTTGGCAGCAGTACAGTGCAAATACCACGATGGCTTTGTTTAGGAAAGACTGGCTAAGATCCAAAGTGGTCGGTAAATGGGATTTGGCTTTTCTTTCATATCAAATATGATGTTTGGGTCCTGACACAGGTCTCTTGCTCTCTCACTAATATAAATGCACCTAGAAAAGCTAAAAGCATTTCCTCATCCGGTCTTCTTTACAGTGAAGTACGTTAGCCGGATTCTAACTGGATCATCTAGCTGTCAAATCCTGATCTTCGAGGGCCTTTTTTCTTCATGTTTTAAAGAGTTTCTCTGCTCCAACACACCTGATTTGAATGAATGGGTGATTAACAGACTTCTGCAGAACTTGGAGAGGTGAATAAATCACTGAATCCAGGTGTGTCAGAGCAGGGAAACAGACAAAACTGTAGGGTTTTGTGTTTCTGTTTCATTTTTTTTATTTGTTCCTTATTATCCTATTGTGTTTTCATTTCCTATGTCTCTAGTGTTTCTTTATTTTATCGCATGTGTACTTCTCTGTTTTCCCCAGCACCTCTCACACCTGATCCTCATTGTCTCCCCTCAGGTGTGTCTCGTTACCCCTCATAAGTTTCTCTTTATATTCTGTGTCTTGTGTTCTCTGTTGGTCCGTTGTGCTTCTCTTAGCCGGTCTTGTTTGTCTCCCTGAGTTTTCTCTGAGACGTTTTTCCTTGTATTTACATTTTCAGATGTTTTCCTTTGTAAATAAAATCAGTTTTCTCTTTTACTCCGAGTTTCTCTGAGCTTTTGTGCCTGCTCTCTGGGCTCTTTGCATGCACAAACATGACAGAAAACATGCGAGATAGTGGCCCTCGAGGACCAGGATTGGACACCCCTGGTCTAGGCTGTGACAAGACACAAGATAAATTGGTCCAGTCAAATTGAATCAGCCGTTATCAGGCAGGAGACCTTCATGTGCGTCAGCACCTCCTAATGGTCAGTTTCTCAACATGAGATTTGTAATGTAAATACAAACTTGGTTCTGAGAGACAAAATTGTTGTTATTCTTAAGCTACTGTAATTTAAGGAATTTAACCATAAATAATTTTTTAATTATGCATTAAGTTCCAACATTACAAAACTGTCAAACTTCAGTTTTACTACAAAACATGAGACACTGGATAGTAGTTTTTTTTTTCAAATTTGCTTCATGTGTTCGCACAGAGTTCCTTTAAAAATGGTACTGCAGCAATACAAACAATTTTCTAGTTGAGATACCAGCTTCTCAGTACTTTATATTTATTTTGCATGAGCTGTTTTATCCTTCAATCTCTACATTCTACTGTAGTACTTTGGTTATTACTACCGTTCCAGTTTGATCGGACTCTCCAGAAAGATAATGATCAGTTCGAAATGTGAATGATCAGAGCTGTTTTGACAAAATATGATACAAAATGATCCAAAACAATAGAAAAATAAGGTACAATTTGGTATGGTATAATAAAATGCAATGCAATACAGTATGATACAATACAACAAAATACRATTTGATTGCAGCTTCACTTTATATAAACCGCAACTGAATGATTTAAATGTGAAAAAGAAGGATTTAAAGCATGATGCATCTACAGCAAAGCTGAACTATCAAGTAGGCGTCGAGTTTTAAAATATTTTACACAAAATATAGAACTTTTTAAGTATTTTTTTACAAGTCTTCTAAAGAAATATAATTAATTTTGTGTCAATCATTACAAGAGGAAGTTATTCTGCCTGCTCTGATCTACAAAGTTGCGTTGCACCATTCGTCTTCTGTTTCGCAGCCACTCAACCACAACACTTTATCGCCCCCAGCAGACAAAAAGCAGCAGACACTGAGTTATTCACTGAAACAGAAGCTCATTCATACATGAATATCGTCAGACTTACGAGATGATCCGTTTAAGTTAATGAAGACTATATACCATGTATCATTGTCAAAGTACAGAGAGGAGATATGATTAAAAAGTAATTCTGGATCAAACCGCTGCTGCAAAAGATTACAAAAGATGGCTTTAAAGCAATGATGAATTAAAATGGTTGCTAATCTAAATATAGACTTATCTAAATAAAAAAGACAAATTGAATAATTTTGAAGTAAACATTGTCGATTTTAAGTAGACCATGAAAAAAACAACAACTTCAAAAACACCCCGTTGATGCACACACACCAGAGATCCTTCAACTATGTAATTTATAATTAATGTGTTTTTAGCATTTCATGCAGCACAGATCTGAGCTTGTTCATTGCTGCATATTATTTTATTTTTTTACCCCCCTTTTTAGGGGAATCTTCATGGAGTTTAGAGGACTTGGTGATGTGAAGCCCAAAGGACTTACAGTATATGAGATCCCAGCACATGCTGCATCGGTGTCTTGGCACCGSAAAGCTTTTGGCACGAGCATATGTACGTTGGAAACGAATGCCTGGCTTCAGCTCCCTCCTGAGAGGTAAACCGCACGCTGGGATCTCTGAATGCTGTCAGCTCACGTAAATGGCAGCAGCGYCGGTGAAAGCGGAGGATGCGGTTGTACGCGTCTCCACAGCTGACCTCCGTTCGCCACATAGATGCCAGTTGTCGTCACTGTATCCAGCGGGAAAGTACCCAAGTCAGCTAACAGCCGGAGGGGAGGAACCGTTCGACAACATGGGCTGCAATGAGAAGAAGAGGAGTTGCTGTAAACCATCCACACACACACACACACACACACACACACACACACACACACACACACACACACACACTGCATCGAGCCGCTTAAACAAGATATGACACATGCCTCATTCCCTTATGCCAGCCAGTGACAAGTGATCAGGCATTCCCATAACTCATGCAGCGCAGGGTTAGTTRCAGCACAAATTTGAATACATATCCATTTACAGTAGGTCTGCTTCATTATTTCATCATTTAAATCTGTGATGGCTGTGTTTGTCTACCTTGCAGACTCCCGACGTGAAGAAGCTAAATTTGTATGCGAGCTCTGTCAGTTTAAGTGTCTGAGCTTGTGAAATAAACAGCAGCAATGATTGCCAACAGCATTAGGGGGAAAAAGCTTGAGTAGTGAACTGGGGATCCTGTAAACCAGTGCTTCCCAAACTTTTCAGCTTTTGACCCACAAAATACCAGCAGCAGAGACCTGAGACCCCAACTGTTGTCAGTTGATAAACAATTGTTTCATGTCAAATAAACAAGAGCATAGTAACACTTATTAGGCTATTTTTTTGTCCATTTTAACTAATCTTATTAATTTGTAAAAATAAAGGGAAAATGTTCTTAGTTGTCATTTTTTGTGTAATTAATTTAAATATATATTTTCAGGACCCCACCTTGATGTTTCAGGACCCCACTGTGGGTCCCGACCCCAACTTTGGGAACCACTGCTCTGAACTATAATTCATATTTGATGAGAGAGAAAGCATGCGCTTTAATTATTATTATTATTATTATTATTATTTACTTTGAGGACAATTTGAAGAAGGCAAACTTCAAATTGTCTCATAATTTTTGTGGTGGATTTTCCGAAATAATGGTGGACTCAAGAAAAAAAAACAACCCAATTGACTTTTGTGTTGATTTATTAAAAGAGAAATAAAGGAAATAAGAAATAAAGAGAATAACAAGATTAAACGCTGAAGCAGACTGCAGGCCCAACAGAGCTAATTTGGTTCTGCCAGAGTTGCGGCCCAGATTAAACAGAACACCAGGTTTATRCGACCCTGTGAAAAGGGAAAGAAGTGATTTGAACAGACTCTGACCACGAGCCAATCAGTCTCTCCGAAACTTGCTTCAATTAACATGAAAATGCCGAAGGTCTTTCGGAGTGAATAACACATTATAACATCTCTTTCACTCTAAGTAAAATAACATATTTTATTTCGAGTTGTTTTTTTTACGTAAAAAATAAAATAAAATAAAAAAAGACAAAAGAAATGTAACAAAGTTGTAAACTAGTTTTTTTTAAAAGATAAATCCTGTAAAGAACCACTCCAGCTTGTGCATCAGCTGCTGACACTTGCTTCATCTGTCAATAAGCTTCATGGCTGCCTGAGACTCCATCTCCTTCACCCTGCTGGGTGAGCATTCAGATGAGCTGACCTCAGCTGACCCTCAGCAGACTCCAGGGTTCAGGGACACCCCACCTGTATAGCATCATTTTCAGGAAAGRCATACCCTCAGTCCAGCCGTATCACAGCAAGACATTCAAAACTCCTAACATGGTGGTGAGAATATTAGGTTTAGCATGAATTTTTTTGGTTTGTAAAGCAGTTTTCATTTCCAATTGGTCACTTGAAGATTAATTTTCCAACATCCTTCTAATCCAAATTCTAAAGCAAACTATTTATCAGAATAACCTAWATGTTTTTGGATGCTTTTTGTTTCCAACGTACTGTTGCAAGATTATTCTGCTTTAAAACAGACTTATCATCACAGTCTCATTTTATAACATTAAGGACTTAATTCCTGCTCAAGAGATTTATCCTGTTAAATCGTACAATAAATATAACCGTTTAACTCAAATTCAGGTCATTTAGCTGCTTGGTACCAACAATGAGAATATTTTAAACACATTTTGAATGTTACTTTTATTTTTGTTGTGTTGATTCCAGTATTGTTGATTTTTATAGCTTGGCCATAGCAACAACAGAAATAGTTGAAGAACTCTCCCAAATTAAGCTGAAATAAACTGAAACCTTGACCAATTCAGATCTTTTGACCAAACCTTAAGTGAGCTCCTGCAAGCAGATCTGGTAAATCTGGTCGACTTTAGGGATCCAGGTTAATCTGAATCACTCGCTAACATGATTCACTTGAATATGCACACACATTGCTGTTTTTTTAATTTTATTTCATGAATTAGCCAACTCATACTCACAGACTAAGCGGCAGTCTGCCAGAGGGCATGCATGATCCGAGCTAATTTAGACCTCTAAATCATGAGTCCTGATTCAGTAAGAAGATTCAGATCTTTGACCTGGGTGAGTCAGAAAATGACTCGCTTAGTCTCAGTGAACTGAACAAAATCGAATTTATGCCAAATATGTCAAATTACATTTTCACTCACACAGTTAAAACCATAATTCTTCACACTCAGCAATCATTTTTATTGTCTCCATGTGATGATGCATCTTGTAGAAGTACAGGTTAGCGAGGGCAGGGCATTTGTTTTCAGATACATGTGCTTCGGAAGAAAATAGCCAGAGATTGTTTGCATTAAGAAACCTGTGCCGAAGTGATTTCGGGAAAAAGGAAGTATTTATACCCAGACTGCTTATCTGCCAGCATTTGTTGAGGAGTATTAATATGTAACATTTTGCAGGGCTCTCCAAGACACTTGCCTTGGCTCCGAAGAGGGATAGAGCCCGGCGTTATCGAGGCTTGGCAGCGTAACTTGGTGATGGTATCAGCCGCGCTGACTGGATTCCATTAGGCTATGCCCACATCTATGTCTACTGAACATACTGGCTAACACTGCAGGAGAGTCAGCGAGTGATAGGCCTGCAAGTCATGACACACAAGCTATCATCCTCCATCCAGAAAGGTATATCAGAGCAGAAACATTTACCGCAGACCTGATGCTGCAGTGCAGAGATTATGGAAAGTTCTCCTCAAAAAAAAAAAAAAAAAAAAAAAAATTGAAAACATACTTTTGTTTACAAAGAAAGTTAAGGATTATTCTTCAGTGTTCTTCTTGGTTTTACTTCTCAAGTGCCTACATTTACTTATAGTAATGGGATGGACCATTTTTTAAGTTTATTTATTTTTTGTCAAATTGCTGATTCGAGCACCAGATTTGCATTGCTAAAACTAATAGTAAATCTAAAAAAAAAAAACAGTTACAAACAAAAATCTGAAATAATGAGATAGTTGAAGAATAAGATAATGAGTCAGGTCCTTGTTAAGCCCAGCGCTCCTTGGTGGTTAGAGATTCAAGGACATAGAGTCGACTGCATTTTCTTGTTGCTTTAATGAATTTGTGATTCCTGAAATGTTCAAGAAAACATGCAAAAAATATTATTAATTTGGTGAGTTTGCGTTAATTCCAGTCACTTACTGAGACATGACTGGCTCAAAGTGATGTGAGAAGATGAAATTTGAGAGGATGTTTAATTATATTTTATTCAGAAATCTGACGCCATTTAGTAGCATGAGCAGCAGGTGAGAGAAGGTCTACCTATTTTTAACTTATTTCAAGATGACAGCTACAACTAATTAACCTTACTAAACACAAAAATGGCCATAACTTTGTCATCTTTACATATATAGAGCTAAAATCTGATGTGGTAGCTACCACATAGTGGACAGGTGTGGGGAAACTCTGGTGTCAAGCTGGTACTGTTGGCAGGACAAGTGTTCATCAGCTGGATGTGGGCCAGGTCTGACTATGACGACACTGTTTTGCCACAACTGGCCCAGTTACGGTTTGGTTTATGTGGTGCTGGCCCATGCATGGACCAACTCTGGCAAACCACATCTGGACCAATAAAGGCCCATCATTCTTTGTGATGTCTGGGCCAAGTGTTAGAATGTTTAGTGCATTGTGTGGGTCAGAACTGGGCCAGACAAAATGTTACTATGTGGGTACTCATCATTTTCTTAATAGATGATGTGAAATCTTTTATTTTTGTTATTTACCGGCACAAGATTATTTTAGTTTAAAAAGATATTAGGCTATCTGCATTTTATCAAGTAATAATAGTTTAATTTTTCATGTGTTGAATACAGAATAAAAAAATCCTATTGGGTTTATTGTCATAAATACTAAAGGAGTGTTGTTATGCTGGATTACTCAGAGGAATGTTATGATGGGAATGTTATTTATTTATTTTTCACCTTTTTACACTTTAAGCCGACGGTCAGCTGTCAGGAGCATTAGTGAGCAGCTGTCATTTTTTGTGTACTCTCACCACTGGCAGACTGAACACTGAATAATTTAGACATTTGGACTGCTCGCTGTACAAACCTTGTGGTGGTGTCATTTTGAGGTCTGAGCAGGTCTGTTAAAGTTCTTACAGTTTTGGGTGTATAGTTACAGCATTCAAAGTTATTCCTCAGAAATTAATCAAGAATTTAAACCTTTTTTTAAAAAAGTCTATATAACTTTTTTCTGTAATTTTGAGAATATAAGTTTTGTTGAGAAAATGACATAATAAACTTTTATAATGAATTAGTTCCATATTTTTTCTGATTTTATTCGACTTTATTGTGCACTTTGTTTGGAAATTTAAATATACTTAAAAAACTTCACTAAAACGCACGAATTTTTATCAAGAAAAGCAAAAAATCGAGACAAATGTGGGGCAACCTTGTAGCAGAACAATAATTTCTCTGCGGCAGAACAGAGTCATTTTATGTGTGATTGCTTCAATAGCTGCCTCTCCCTTTGTGCTCCTTTTCACGACTCCCCGCGTGCTTTGTTTTAAATGTGGGTATTCATTCACTTTCTTCTGTTGCAGCTCACAGGCTCGGGCTTTATTTCACAGTTCCCCTCACAGCTCAGACAAACACATTGTGTTGCTTGTTAGGATTATCTACAAATGCAAGACGCTTTGGAGACACTGCCAAACAAAATCCCAATTATGCAGCCTGCACCTTGCTCTTCTGGCACTGTGGCGACTCCGAAATGTTCTTACATGAGTAACTGGGCTTTGGGACGTGTCGTGACAACAGACATAAATCTTAGCAGATCATTAGCAGTTGCTTTGAACGATTAACCACTTCAAATTTTAATTAAAAAAATGGTTCCCAAAGCTGCAGTAGTTTGCATGATGAATACAACGTGTGCAGTTAAAATGTTGGAAAAAAATGGATTGTTTATAAGAGTTTTATCACTAGAAATATCATAGTAACAGTTTGACTGAAAGAAAAAATTAGTTTAGAATTAAAGGCCCAGCATTCCTCAAGGAAATTCATACCAGAGGTTTTGACTAAAATCATTTTTTTTGTTAAATGATGATGTTATGCAGTTTTGAAATGAATATTTTGTACAATATTGTGTTTGAGCCAGTTTGGAATATATGTTGTGAATTTAGCTCATTAGCTCTAAAAATGATTGAGTTACATTGGCGAGGGTTGATTAGCTGTTGTGGCCTCTTGATTTGGATTGATTTTAAAAAGTAAATCAGTTATGATTACCTAATTATGAGACACTGACTGTGTCTCAATAGTTGAGTTGCAGCCAACGCTGTCCACATTTGTCGGCCACTTGCGTCACTGCCCCGCTTTGTAGGCTGTCCCAATTTGTAGGCGTCTACTCATGAGGCCGACAAATGCAGCAGATAAAACCCCCCAAAACTTAGGCTGCATCTGAGTATCCTACGTGACCGACGGTATCCCAGAATTCATTGCGCCGTCAGCAAATGAAACAGAAAAACAAAGACTGCGTGGGTTTTTTCTTAAAGACGTAGTTTGGAAATTTATCATGGACCGAAGAAATAACTTAACTGAGAAAACTTTTGTTGCAATGAGATGTTAAATAAAATGCAGTTTCAAGTACTGATACTGGAGGTAAACTCAAATTATTAATGCCTTTTTTATTTACTTGTAACATTTTTCTATTAAAATGGAATTTTGTTTAGTTATACCTTGAAAAGCAATTGAAGCGATAAAACATATCATTGTAACGAGGCAGCGCGTGGTCACGCAAACATACATCTTCTGTAGACCAGACCGTCTCATTACACAGCCATTAGGCAGTCGACACGTAGACTGTGGCCAACGTTGGCCGAGGTCTACGTCGGTTGCAACCTGTGAATTGAGACACAACGGTTCTTTTACTGGTTTATTTGAGGGATATACTGTATAAACTGTATCTCAAAGACCATCTAATAACTTGACTAAGCATAACCTCCAATTTTGGGTTCCTTTGTGTTTAAACCCAGAAATATTACACACAATTATTGTACTGTATTGTATTATTTATGTGGTTCAGAAAATTAATTTCTTTCTTCACACACAACACATTCAGATTCCCTCTACATCAGAAAACACAGCTACATAACAGAATTTTACTCTTTTTGCTCGAACTGCCTATCTTTAAAATGTCACCTTACTTCTCAAATTTTCATTTAAAGGTGGCCCCTGGGGTGGCCAAACAGGTGGCACTTGCCACCCTGGCCACCCCTCTGGCTCTGCCCCTGCTTTGAAAAAAAAGCAAAAGCATGAATGTGACTACACTGATAAAACCCAAAACTACATCGCACTCCAGTTGGTAGTACTACTTAATAGAGCCTGGTACATACTTGGTACGAACAAGGTATTTTGTCACCAAAACAAAGCACCATGTATACCATGTACTATACATGCATTGTCACCAAAACATTTACCTTCATTAACTTCAATAACAATAAACAGGGAACAGAAAATGTTTAATGGTTTTAAAATTAATGTGAGAGAGTTTGATAGTACGTGAGAGCAAGTTTGAATTATGGCCTTAAGGGCCTCTCATATAAATGGTTTAAAAGTTTAGAGAAGTTCAAGGTTTCTATGCCCTTCCTCATTTTTTCATCCCTCTCCAACCAATGGTTGCTTTTTCACAAGCGGGCTGTTTAGCCTGCTGTTTTTCCAGTCAATATTTCAGAGACTGATGCATCAGAAATCAATACTGAACTGCAAGTTTTGCATATTAAAAAGACACTGGGGGCTTTGACAAACCAGCAGTATTTGATACCCTGTGAGAATTGGCTGGAAACTTCAGACTTGGTGAGCTTGACTCTGCACCAGATCTTCTTCGTTTTGACCCTTTAAATCAGTTTAATTTAATCAAATTTGAAGAATTCACCTGCGGTAAAGAATGACCTCTAACGTTTCAACCAACCAAACACCCAAACAGATTTACAGCCTGCTCTACTGTATGACTGATTTGAAACAAAAAGGTGCTTTATGGTTCTAGTAAATCGCCTTAAACTAGTAACGAGCACAAAACCAGCTCTTTTCTTGCAAAATATTTTAATTTTAATGTCCAGTAAATTTTAAACAGCAGCTCTTCTTCTTGCGTTCAGGAGGAGTATGATATTGATGCATTCCATCTTGAGCTGCAGAAGAGGGTCCTCTCTTGTTAGTGTGAATCTGCAATCCCCGAACATAAACGTGTAAGCTGTAATTATACAGAAACAACTTTCCCATGTGTTCTTTTCCAGAGGCAGTAAAGAAATGTTTTTACCATTTTTTAAAGCATGAACCATGACTGCATAGAAAAACATTTTGTTTCCAAAAAAAATACCAAAAAAAAAAACAACAACAAACAAGTATAGCATTCTATGAATACTTTAGGCCTCATACGATGCTCCGATGGCTGTGAGCAGCAACAAAACAAACCAAAATCAATATTACATAAATGTGAGTCACACACTGACTGAAGTCTCTCTTTCACAAGACGCTTGTTTTGTTCGTAGCTGAGGGGGAGAAACTGCTCAGTCATCCAGGAAATAAGAGAGCAGCCATGTGATTTAGAGAAGAGCGCCTCTGTCAGGTATCCAGTCCACCTGAGACTGAGATCATTTCAGGTGTTCAGCCGCCCGTTGATGGATGGACACGATTCTTTTATTGCTTTTTCTGGCCTTTGATCATCTCATTGTGAACACACTATTTCATGTTTTATCTACACTGCAACATTATGTGCTGTACATTATTACCATGCAGTGAGAGATCTGCTGTTTTAGAAAGCAACTTCAAGAAGAGCAATGTCTCCTTGAACTAAGGGTTTGTGTGCATGTGTGTGGTGTGGACATGTTTTTGCAACAACGTGGGAACCATTTTCCCAAAAAAGCAGCCTCGTGGAGACCTAAAGTGCTTCGTGGGGACCAATGCCCGTTCCCAAGGGTACGAACACAAATTACGGGTGGGGGGGTTAGGTTTATGACCACAGTGTGAATTGAGTTTAGGTTAGTTTTAGGGTCAAGTAGGTACCTGTGAGGTTAATTTTAGGTTAAATGATCAGGGTTAGGCTATAAAATTGCCAGAAAAATCAATGGAAGTCAACCCACGGTCCCCACGGGGATATAAAAACCAGACGTGGGTGTGTGTATGTGTGTGTGTGTGTGTGTGTGTGTGTGTGAGTGTGTGTGAGTGAGTAAGAGGGAGAGAGGGAGAAAGATCACCCCTCTAGTTAATTAAACCAACTCAAATCACATCATGGCCTTGGTTTTTATTGGCAGGCACCTTTAAAAGATGCACTCACAGGTACAGTGGACTCACAAACCCACAGTTCTATTGAGTTCTGCTTCTTAATGAGCACCTAATAGTAATTTGTGACCAAACAACACCGACACCCATATTAATCTACCAAGACGGGGCTTGAAGAACATCTCTCAATTAATGCAGACATAGTGAACTGCCTCACAGACACAGGTGCTGTGCTCCAGGGGTGTGAAGATTTAAAACTTCCTGATGATAGTGGATTGGTAATACAGGTAAGTTTTGGTTATTAAATGGTAAATGGCTTGAACTCATATATCACCTTTTCGAGTTCACATAGACTCCAAAGTGGTACACATCAGACATTCACCCATTCACACACACATTCACACATGGATGGTGGCGAACTACAGTGTAGCCACAGCTGCACTGGGACACAATGACAGAGGCGGAGTTGCACCGGCACCACCTCTGATCACCATCAGAAAAAAAACAAGTTGAACCTTTTCATGATTAAAGGGGCAGCATGTAAAATCAACTTTTTTGAGTTTTATATCATGTTATAATGTTATACACCCATAAAAACATGCCCAAAGCCTTGCTTAGACTCATTCATGCATGTTTGAGAAATCCTGCAGCGTTTTTAGGAAGCCATGCAGAGGAGCAAAACGACAGGTGGGGACCAGAAACGTCTTTAGGGGCCGGAAACGCCACTGCGACATGTCTTTAAGTCAAGCTTCTTCATGGCAGAGCGCCCCCACCCCAACCCTTCCAACACACCCCGCCCATGACTCCTGCAGGCTCTCGGGTGAAAGTGAAAGTGAAACTTAAACTGTCTGCTGAACTCCTTACATTAGTTCTCACTCAGTGAAGCTCTTTTCAGATTAAAAATACCTTTGAGAAAATGTATTTTCAGATGCCAAGTAAACTGCATCATAGCAGCCCCCCTCCCCCCGCGAACGCGACCTCCCCTCACCGAAATGGGCGAGACAGAAGAGGAAGGAGGTTCTGAAAGACACAGAGGCCAATTTCAAGGCATTTAGAAGAGGAAGTGAGGAGAAGACAAATTTATTTTCTATTTAAACATAAAACAGCATTTTAATAACAACTAAAGGTGACAGAGATACTTTATTGTGGTATAGTATTTAAATGTATGCCTGAGAAACACATAATATTGCCCCTTTAAAGTCCGCAAGCAGGTTTATTTCATCAGGCAACTCACTGCAAAATGTTAAAAAAATGTTATAGAGTATGAAGAACAAATCCCATGCATTTCTTTCTCTTTAGTAAACTTGCTTTTTGTGTTAGCAACACAAACAGAGTATTTAAGACAACGCTTCCTTCACTTGGAAGGATGAGGTTTCTTATCAAACCTCACTTCAAAATCCAAAATGGTTGACTTGTGATGATGATTACAGTATAGTCTGTTAATATTTTTTTTCAATCTGTACCCATTGAATCATTCCCACACAAAGTCCTGTACAACTTCCATTACTGTGTCTGTTGTTGGTGTTTTAAAAAAATGCAAAGAAAGTGCTATCAGCTAAAGTAACTTGCTTTTTTATGATTTAAAATCTATTTTTTTAAATAAATGAAATAATTGGCAGACAGACTCAGTTGTATAGCCATGCCATTATAAAATCATGATTTTTATTGAATCTTAAATGCACTATGCACATATTCATACACACTATTCACATTTGTTCTTGAGATGTTAAGGATATTTTTATTATCAATGTGTAATCAGTTTATTTTTATGTGATTAAGTTGTAAGAACAAGAAGTTCCTGAGGGACTATCCTCAGATGTCTAATGACAGATTTTTTTATTCAAGTCTAGGACACAAAAAACCTCAATTATTATTTTTCATGAACTCATTGGTGGGCCCAACTTAAGTCACATGCAGGCTGCAAGTGGCCCACGGGCCACTATTTGAATCCTGCTTTCTTGCCCCCCACCTTTTTTTTCCTATTGTCATAAATAAGCCCCGTGCTTCTCAAGCTGTAGTACAAGTATTACTTGTGGTACTCAGGGTCCCTCTAGGGGTACTCGGAAGAAAATTTGAAACCATTTATTTACAAGTTAAATAAGAAGCTAATAGACCCCTAAAAGCCGAACCACAAAAAGATGTGATGGTTCCAGCAGATTCAAATCTTGGCATCAAAGGAAAACTACTTGAAACAAAACTGCAGTGGAGAATAATTGGAAAACCCCTGAGGAAACTGGAGTGGAAGATGGTTAACCAGCACGGTGGTGGTTACTTGAGCAGCGCCAGAGAAATCTCTACAGCACCTGGAAGCAACAACAGAAGAGCCCAGACTGCAAGAAATGGGATGCTGTTCTCAATAACAAATACATCAAACCATCACATCTTACAACACATGATACTGAGTGTAAGATTAAAACATTTAGGTAATGCTCTTAAAAGCTATAAAGCAGTGTTTTTCTGTGCTTTTTATAACTATTTTCAGCCTCTTACAAGTGCAAATGAATGCACTTTCCCTGCTGGTGCTGGTGTCGACTCTCAGGCACCCAGGACATGACCATCTGAGCAAGTTGAATCAAAGGCAACTGGACTTCTTTTTTGATTTTTGAAAAATGCCTCGCCTTTTTTTTTTTATCACGAGAGCCCATCTTCAAAAAGAAAAAGAAGAAGAAGGAAAAAGAAGTTACTTGTCCTGCTTCAGCTTGGTAGGTTTTCTGGTTTCAGGCTATTTGAACTATAAAATGGAGCAACGCAGCACAGAATAAAAAGTCTTGATTAAATAAAACATTACATCAGCCTGCTTGTCTTTCAGACTTTGACATTGTAGCTATACAATATTTTTTAAAATTTGTATTGAAGTTGCAGTGTTATGTAAAGTTGGCACATTAGAAGCGTGTATTTTCAGCATTAAAAACAGAACATAACACACGTGCAGTTTGTCTTGGTCTAGCCACGCCGTTTATATGGGCACCTCTTGTGACACATTTAACGTAAATTCTGTGACTCATTACTGAGTCAGATGGCGTAAAATCTCCCAACACACAGCTTCTCCATTACTTTGCAGGACCCCCCCCCCTTTTTTTTTTTTACCTCGAGCAAAGCTCATTTCACTGGAAAATTGGCTCAGCTCCCCACTCCCCCATTCTCTCAGCCTGCCTCTCTACACTCAGCCGTTATTGTAGTGCCTTAAGCACTAATCCAATTAGCTATAGGAAGCAAATGGAGCTATCTCTCATTTGAGCTTGTCACCTGCACAGGGCGGCAAAGAGGGAGGGTGAAGTATTTTAAAGTTCCAAAGGGGATTGGAACATGCAGATTTCTCAAACCTGGAGATTAGGAGCTTTGGCATTATAGTGAACTATAAACAGAAAAGGACTTAGTAAATTGAATGAGGAAAGACACTATAGAAGGAAAACATTTCATCCACCAGCTCCAGAACATACATTTCCTTGAGGTGTAAATGTTGTGCTTGCTCTTCAGTGACTCACCACTTGGTAATTAAACACAAATATTTTCCCTCTAAAACCACTTTGACCCTCGCCCGAGGCTTCTTGCGGACTGTTGGATTCCTGGCCCCGTGCCGATCTATTAGGATCCGTAAACATATCTTTCAGTTCTGAAGCCCTGGCCCTGGGCTGCACTTYGCAGCCAGGCATCCGCACAACATCCATATTTCTCACAGTTTAATGACATATGGTGAGGGGAACTCACGATGCCCCCAAAACAGCGGGGGAGGTGAATTCCAAACGCACTCCCAGCTATGTTTTCAAAATAAGCAAAGGATGGGTTTTCTATCAGAGCGTGAGCAAGTTAAAATAAGACTTAGATCATTAAAATGCACAAAACATCTATTTGGACCAGGGCTAATCAACTGGCGGGCTGCAGGCTACATCTGGCCCACAGGTGACTTCAGTCTGGCCTGTCAATGAGTTAAAGAAAACATTTCTTTTTACTTCATTTAATATAAAAGTAGAATTTAAATCAATTTTGAATTTACGATTCAGTGCGGCAACATTAACAAATTCAAAACGATAATTAAACCTCTAATTTTGTACACAGCACAATGTATCCCCCACCATTATTGTGCAACAACATCCCCACACACAGACACACAGCCCTGGATGAGCAATTTCATTAAATAGCCTGATTTAGACTAATTGAATTGATCCTCAGATGATACAATTTACTTGAGGTATTTCATTTTTTTTTTGCATTTTTCACTTTTAATCTGAATAAAGGAATCTATATGTTTTTTTAAACAGAAGAAAATACATTTGAGTTATAATAATTAACGTCTTGAGGCCTTTAAGACAACTTATCAGAGGTTTCTCCAGCACTAAACATGTCTGAACTGAAGTTGTTACTTAAAGAAAATCTACTGGAAGTCTCTTTTGGACCTACACATACTGTAATGCTACAGTACAATAATTAGATCAAATATACAGCTAATAGGATTGAAATAGTCATAACAAAATTTTCAAAAGTTGTTTAAAACATTATAGTTTGAGTTGGCCTTTAGTATGGAAAATGTGAGTAATTAAGAAACAATGTTGGGTTTACTAGTTGATCTTTCAGCACCCATACACTTTTACCATCATGAAAATAAACTTAAATGTCTTTTCTCAGTATTTTGACTATTTAAACAAAGGTTTTGAAACTGAACATGATGTTAAAAATATGTTTATTTTTATTCATTTGCATGATTGTTTTAAAAGCCAGTATGATAATGTTTTGTAAGGTTAACCAACTAAAATGGCAGCAAGTTGGGAAGAAAAATAAAACATCCCAATTTTTTATGTAAAACTACTCATGTGAGACACACTGTTGGTACCTCAGTTGGGACTTTGGCTCTGTTCACACATTGGATAATACAGTTCAGAAAGCGTAAAAATGCCCAAAGGCAGAACTTTTTATGTCAGGATTCGCTTTATAGATGAAAACAGAGAAGAACGAACAGAACTTATATTTGAAGAAAAAAAAACACGTGTAAAATTAATATGTAAATGATCAAAATTGGACTTTTTCTTATTGGAATAAAGTTGGTGGCAGAGATGTGGACTCTGTAATGGAAAACCATCTTTTTAGATGTAACTCAAGTTTTTTTTTCCATCTTCGRCATGTAAACGTCTCTCAGAGTGTCAAAGTGTGGTGTGGGAATGAAAAGCACAGCATTCTGTGGACCACATTTCCATATAAAAACCTCACCGAATAATGGAGGTGCTCCGCTGCACATTTCCTCTCTATTCTCTGGTATTTTTTTTNTCTCATCTAGGCTATCCTGAGGAAGTGTGTGTGTGTGTGTGTGTGTGTGTGTGTGTGTGTGTGTGTGTGTGTGTGTGTGTGTGTGTGTGTGTGTGAGAAGGGTTACTGAAACATTTGTAGATGTGACCTGCTCTCACTATAGCGGTGTCAGACCTTGCCTGTAGTGCTGCCACCCTCTTTGACACCTTGTTTCCTGTCATGATGACAGTTCTGCCTTTTGCCCTCCCAGAGCTTCTACAGTATGTGGCTCGCGGTGGACTGGAACATGGTGGGAAAAGAAGCCGAGAATGCAACAACCTCATGACTTTCAAGTACAACTGCTCCGGGCAGGTCAGACTTTGCTACCTCCTGAATTCTTGCGAGAAATAAAAAAAAAAAACAAAAAAAAAAACTTGCCTTTAGAGTCACCAAACAAATCAAAAGCATATTCCTTTTATTGTTATGTATTAAAGGAAGATGCTTTTAATTCAAACAGAGTCTTGTGTAAACTCTGAACATTAGCAGGAGTGTGGTGAAGGAAAAAAAAAACTGCAAAGTTGACTTGTCACAAGTGTCTCATGGAGAGCTCCTGGCATTCAGAACTCTCTCAGAGGCTGCTTTCACAGATGGCACTGTTCGTGTTTCTGCATCAGAAAGGAAACAGTCTGTTTGCGGAACACAAATACGTCTACAGAGCCGTGTCAAGCCTTCAAAAAAAAAAAAAAAAAGGAAAGCTTTCACTTCAAAGAGAGCCTCTGAACGCTTCCCTTTTCATTCGGAGTGATCGTGTCAAGGAGAGCACGCTCCCCTCAGCTGTGTGCAGGACAAATAACTCCATCTCCATCCTCCTCGTGTCTTTGCAGAGATGAAACAGATGAGACTAATTGAAACAAAGTCCACCCCCTGCCTGCGCTCGCTGCCTCTCTCTTTGCCGAGGACACTTGCTGCAGGTAATTACAGTGCTCCAGAGCACCAGTCTTCCAAACTGATATGCAGTCGAAGGCTGAGAGCCAACATTAAAGAGAATTTGACCAAATTTGGTTCTTGTAAAAAGCTCCCGGTACACAGGACTCCTGAGATCACTGCATTCCTAATGCTGTTTTTTCACTGTCACTCATTTGGCCTCCTGCTGTTTTGAGTTAAGGCCTTGCATATAAAAAATACAAGTAAAACCACTCTCTCACCATGCAGCTGACATGACGGCCTGCAGATCTCTCCGCCCACATGGTTACATGAGTCAGAGCAACGAACCTTCTGACAAACTAGACGACTATAATAGCGGCCGTTGGGAAGTTGACAGCATTACCAGAGACATTTGGTGAAGCATTTATTAGCCAAAAGTGAGGCAAAGTAACTCTCTACTGAGTCGTACATCATTTGAGTGAAGTTATCTGAAGGAAATCATGGAGAAACTGAAGTTAATGTCATCTACAGAGGTAAAATAAAACAGTACAAATAACTGGTGTTCCCATATCATTTACAGTAGATACTTAGAAACCAGTCTTGCATGAATACCTCAGAGATATTTAGGTGAAAGTACTACGATCCTACCATAAAATTACTTTGGTAAAATTTCAAGTGTCCTCCAAGAATACTTGAGTAAAGTTTTGTGGTATCTCTACTTAGGTTTTGGAAAAGGACTAAAATGTATTCTGCCCTCTAACTGCCCAAGAGTTCTCACAGATATTTAACTACTGTATTTTCATGGTTATATTCGTGCATTTTAGAAAATGTTTAACAAAAAATTACCACACAATCCATTATAAGCTCCCAGCATTAGTAATCGAATCTCAACAAGTTTGTCCCAGAACAAAGCTGGAGCTAGGGGGCGTGTCACTTGCCGTTCAACATCAATCGCTGATCGGTCTGTTGCTGACAACCCTACTGGCTTGATTGACAGGTGGAACCATGTCAGTTAATACAGATTCATAGGCACCAAATCTGCAAAGCAGCTCAAAAATTTTAAAGCCTTTAACCACGGGCGTCCTATTTTTAATCATCACGTGTGTGTATGAATCTTGCAGCAGAAGGTGTGCACGTCCACATCAGCAGGCCTTTAAATTATTCAGAGTGGGCTGAATGGTTGCATGGCTAAATCAGGCAGAGATAATAAGTATTCCTGTCACGCAAAGTCATTTTTTTTGCACTGCTGGAATTGTTTTACTTTAATTTTTGCCTTTTTCGAATGCCTTCATCAGCAGTTGTTCTGGGTTTTAGATATTTGACTGATAGACCACAGAAATACACTGGTTTCCTAACAGAACACATATTTTGTGTGCAGTGAGTAAATTAAACACCATATACAATCACTGTCTCTCCCTTTTGCTTCTTTTTCTGTAAGATCAGTGTAGTCTGATACAAAACACGCTTGTACTTTTTAAAGCTTCAGTTCAGGACTTTTGAAGTGGCGTTCTGTGCAAATGTTCTGAACAAGTAGTATCTTACCTGTTGGAGATATCTCTCTGAATGATCTTTGGTGAAATAGTGTTTATTCTGACCAATTTTGCCAAGCTAATGGGTTGTTCAAAATTTTGCATTTGTATTAGAAAGGCAGATTCAAAGAGGTATCTCCAACAGGTAAGATAGTAACTGTTCACAATCTTACAGCAGAACCCCACTTCAGATAAACTAAACTCTCTTAAAGCATCAAACTTCTTCTAGGTGCAGTAAAATAAACATAAATGTTTTCCCCCCACTATCTAAGTATACTATGGCCCAAAATCTAAAATCTGTAAAAGAAATAAAATGTGATTTATAAAACAAAAGTAATTTCTTTATGCAACGTTTATGAGCAGAAATAAAATTGTTCCAAAACCTACAGATGGTGGACATTTGAACCACAAGTGTTCATATGTTTTACAGTCTATCACAGCAAAAGAAATAAATAAGAATTTTCCAAACCCTAAAACAAACAAAGAAACTGTAATTGGAGATAAAAGACAACAAAAATCAAACATAATCAAACACATGACTGAACCCTCACAGAAACAGCTGGGTGATTTGAAATGCAAATGAGTTTTTTTAGAGCATTCATCCAGGAAACTGATTTTAAATAAAACAAAGCCATGATGCTTTCTTTTTTTAAGAGATGTTTCTTTCCACACACATCCTGCACGGAGCCTCATTTTCAGTGACTGATACTGATTATTGGGAATAACAGTGATGGATTCTGGTTAGATTACAGAGGACTAAAGCCCAGAGTGGCAGACGAAGGCCTCCGGGATCTAAATGTGTAACACGCCACTCCCACCGTGCAGTCTCAGAACTTTGAGGACCGTTAGCTCGAGCAGATGCAGATCCAGCTGCTGAGCTACGATGGAAACAAAATGTTTGTTACTCAGAGGGGGGAAACTCTGCAGATTCAACAGATAACTTGTTTTTATGATCCTTTTTTTTCTGAAGACACTAAACATATTTCCTGACATAAAACTGCATTTGATGGTTCATTTGAAAACAAATGTAGCTTATAGTTATGGCGATGAAAGCTATTTTGTAAACTCATTTTTTAAAAGAACTAAATTAAAGTACACCCTCAATAATATAAGTACTGTATACATATTGTCTCTGTTTGTTCCCTAAATGGGTGACAATGTTTTTGATTATTTGTTTGTGTTCCTTGTCTTGTCTGTTCGTTAAATATCCCATTAACCAAAGGACAAATTTGAGTAAAACTTCTAATAACTACAACTTATTAACTTTGGGAAACAAATCTATTCAAGATGACTGTCACAACTAATTGACCTTAGCAAAAACAAGAATGACTAAAGTTTAGTCAATTTTACAAATATTGAGAAACAACCTCATGACTAATGTATGATGTAGAAGTAAAGGAGGGTATCATCAATAAATCCTCTGAGCAGTAGATCTCTAAATATCATGTGAGATTGCTGACATTGTTATTTTCAAGATTTGACCAAATAGACTATAACTTCATTATATAAACCTATTTTTGCTATAAAAATGGGACTTTGCTTTTGATTTCCAAACTATAGGCATTGATTTTGGTCTGGACAAAATTGATCAACTATTAGTGAACTCCATCTTCTATTGCAGTGGCGAATGCTGGTCTTTCAAGGAAGGGAAGCTCAATTTCGGCCTAAATCATAAAATGTGTTGGTTTATTTATACGTAAACTCTACCCTGAAGTGTGTCCGCCTGTGAGTTTTTTTGTGACGGTGGAGGGGCTCAGCAGCTCCCGCTGGACAGAAACTGCGATATAAGTCAGAAAGAGTGAAAAAAGTCAGTCTCCAAACACAAGCAGCTATAAAAAAACCAAAAACAAAACCAAACAAAAAACCCCACTGGAAATAGAAGCTCAATTTGAAGAAAAATGCTGTTTAAGTCTCCAGTTCAACTCAGAACAGAATAAAAAATTTTAAAAGGGATGTTTACAACAAAATATTACCAATTCACTCATTTTGCTGTCAATCAAAAAGGGATTTGGCCTCCGACAGATCATCCAATCATGATGCAGAAGCTGAGCGTCCGGGCAGCCGAGATCAGCCCACTGCCCCGTAGACCCCCACAGACGCTGAGCGTCCGATGGGCGGGACAAAGCCAGCATTTATCCAATGACTCGTCTCGTTTCGCTGCAGTCTTTGCTTCTCTATTGAGCTCTGTGAAAGCTCAGCATCCGCACTGTTTAAAGCACTGTGAAGCTGCAGGAATGAGGGAGAGGAAAGTTGCGTCGTTACTGTGATAAGAAGCTGATTGTGAACAAAAGTTGAGTGCTTTGTAGTACATATTTAGTCAGTGACATACTCACAACAGTAAATATTAGATCACTTATTATTATTTTTTTTAGATTTTAGGGGAAGCTGAGCTTCCCTTGCAGTCTTGCAAGAGCAATCACCTCTGTTCCATTGATTATCCTTAGTTGGGTCAAAGAGGCGATTCAGTTCAATTCAATTCAATTCAATTCAATTCAATTCAATTCAATTCAATTCAGTTCAATTCAATTCAATTCAATTCAATTCAATTCAGTTCAATTCAATACTTTATTGATCCCAGAGGGAAATTAGGTAAACAGGTTTACAACAGGTCTAGGACAGAAACCTCTCTTCAGCAACACACTTCAGCTCCTCTTGGGGGACACATGCCAGAGCGCACATCCAGTGGATTCTGGGTCTGCCCTGGGGTCTCCTCTCAGTGGGACATGTCCCATAAAAACTCTAATGGGAGGCATCCAGTAGGTGTCCTGATCAGCTAACCACCTCAATCGTCTCCTTTCAATGCAAAGGAGCAGCGGCTCAACTCTGAGCTCCCCCAGATGATGGAGCTCCACGACTCTACGAATGAAGCTCATTTCACTCGCTTGTATCTAGGATCCCATGACTCAGACCTCATGAGCACAGGTCAAGTTTGGAATTTAGATGGCCCAGTTAAGTGAGAGCTTTGCCTTTCGACTCMKMTCTCTCTTCACCACAGATAACCAACGTATTACCCTCGTTACTGAGAATGAAGCCCCAATCTGTTGACTCGTCTCTCTCTCCATCATCACTTGTGAACAAGATGCAGATACATGAACACCTCCATCTTGTGTAAAGACCCCAACCACCCAACCCAGAAGGCTCATTSCATTCATGTAATTAGTGTAAATATTAAGGTCTTTACAAAATAACAAAAAAATATGGAATTAACAGTTGAAGTTTGGTGAACTTGTGAGTAATAATTTCTTCTTAGTAAATGTCAAAGCTTACTCAAACATTATTTAGCCACTCCTAATTGACTTCCTGCATCTTTGTGAAACTTTTCCAGAAACAACAGCTTGTAGACTATTAGAGTAAGAGTCTATTAAATTAACCACAGCTCTCATTGTTTGTGTTGTTATTGACTGTGCCACATTTACAGAGGGCTGTAGATTTGTAGCCGTAAACCACAAGGGGCAGATATGCTAAGATATATTTTTTTCCCATTTCACCATTTTTATTCAAAACAATGTACAATATATATA
>NW_013952432.1:2228330-2235939 GCF_001266775.1 Austrofundulus limnaeus | reverse complement strand
AAAATAAACATTGCCAGGAAAGCTGAGTTAGTGATCAATTTCCATTTTGTTTTGTTTTTTTTCCACACTTTCTTTATGTATTTTTAAAGACCCTAATGTGTACTCCATTTATAATTAATTGTTAAATAAAAAAATGTGTGGTTGAGACACTTATTACTAAACAAGAACACATTAGCTTTTCAAAGAGTTTGTTGTTGTGGAAGGCAAGGGGCGAGAAAAGATTGGAGAGATATTCAAATGGACCCAACAGCAGGTGCACCAAATCATTCATAATGAGCCTCAATTACTGGTTATGTTCTACCATTCCCATTAGGAGGGCAGTACCCAGACCCCCCTGACACCAGCAAACAAATTTCTTCAATTTTGTGTCATTGTTAAAAGAGTAGTTATTGAATAAAAGAACTGGGCAAAATGATCACCAAACTAAGTTGCAACAGGGATTCTAAATGAGGAACCTCTACGTTCAAGGTGTTATCTTGTCAGGTGTGGACTGCTTTCTGCTAACTTCCTCTCTTTTCCAAGTATCACTGGTATGAGAATTAATTTGAATCCTGTATTGTGTTTGTTTTTACATTTTTAACTCTTTTTTAATTGTGTTTGGTAAGTTTAAGACATTTTTTGTTTGTAGTAATTTGATTTTAAATTCACACCTTTTCAAAGTAAAAATCAAATTATTTTTTTCTCCTGCAATAAATCGTATGGAGACACATCAAACAAAGTGTCCCCACATTGCTTGTCATATRAGGAACTGGGCTTTATTTTGAAATAAATCATATCCATGTAAACATCATTTTATTCTTATCTTGATTTGGAAAAGACCTATCAAGAGGAAGAAACTGGTCTCAAAATGATTTATTTAAACATGTTTTCACTTTAATCTCAGTTACTATATGTCCTATTCACAGCAGCAAACATTAGCCAGAACTTTAACGAGTCTTGGTGAGGTGCTGAAAAGCTTTGGTTTGGACTTTTACTAACCTTTAATTAAAACAGGCAAATCCCATTGAGACCAGATTTCTTTTATAAAGGAGGCCTGGTTCTAACATRTGCTTAACATGTTTTTGGATCATACAGGAGGAAAACTGAGTACCATGAGAAAACCCACACGAACACCACAAAGAGTACCCCGTGCCCAAACCAAGAACTTTCTTGTTGTGAGGCAACAGTGTCAACCACYGTACTGACTTCAAATTTTAAACTTAGTTCCCGAGCCTTCTATTAAGAACACAGTGTGCTTCTCATAGTTAYAGAGTATGATATGTCTACAGTGTTTCTTTTTAAAAATAAACCAAATATTTGTAGCTAAACCAGKGTGGTTTATCATCATTAGGGCAGAGTATTGGGGTCTTTGSAGCGTGGGGGAACAAGGTGGCACGACATGAGGCCTGCACCCTGTGACATGGCTCGGTCATCAAAATGTCGACCCAGGTACAGATCTCATTCCCAGGCAATGATGACTTTCATTGAAACATCAGAATGCAGATGTGAGATCTGACCTTTKAACACATCCCTTCATTCTGTTTCCAAGGTGAGCCAATTGTGAGCGGTGAAGGCAATAAATAGGGTCCTATGTAAACACAGTAACTGGTGCATTGTCTTATGTTTTAAAATTCTAAATTAAATGTCTGCTGTGCATGTAAACATAACAAGGAATAGCACTTCCTGAGAAAATTTGGCTACAATTATTTGGCATCTGTCCCAGACATTAATGGACATTTATTGCTGCTTTATGTAAAATGTTTGTACGCATAATGACTTGGCAGTCAAAAAAGGCTCGGTCATCATTCAGGAATTTACTGGAACATTACGGTGTATTTATTYATTTTTTGTTAATAAGCTCCAAATCTATTGTACTGTATGTGGAGCATTTTTGTTACCATAAAATTGGTGCGCAGTTACTTGTGTACTGTAGCTCACCATTTGTTGGAAGATCTTTCAGCTGCAAGCTATTAGAGTTATTAAATTAGAGGCAGCCCATCCCCTCACTGTTATGACTAAGAAAATCAAATGCCCACAAGCTAGAGTCATGGCACATYGTGGCAGCGCCTAGTGCTGGATGATCATTTCGCTTAACAAGAGTAATTATCACATTCAACATGACTAATTTAATTCAACATAAATTAGTGGGATCCTCCTGAGGCATCGAACTCCAGCTATGTTATTTTACATTATGGCTCAACTAAAACTCCTGCTGTGCTTTAAAGTTTTRATGAGGAATAATTTTAATGTTACTGTTTACAACGGCAAATAAGATTGAGATCAGAGATATTATCATGACATTTTTTATGATCAGACATTTTGAAATATCATGATATTATRGCTACTATAACAGACTTTTCATGTGAAATGTTATAATATTTTTATATACTTCATTTTGTTTTATTCCACCATTATGGCAGCATTCATTCATGCCACTTTTACAGTTGGCACAAGTCTACAGTATGCTGCTCTMTGCAGAGGTGGGAACAGTTATGGTAAACCACTGTTGGAACTAGCTTCTCATTTAGCTGATCAAAGGTTTTGTTAAATTTGGAAACCATTCGCAGGAGCAATTGGCTTCTGCTAAATTAAGTTCCACTGATTTTAAGTCCACAAAAAAGTTCACAAGCGTAAAACTTCTATTTTTGATGCCATTTATCCTGAGTTAAACTAGATACYGCATAACAGTAGCATTTATGACCACCAAATGTACGCAAAACACCAATGCACCAGAACTCCGGAGGGGTCCGGAGGGGGTGGGGTGTGCTCATTAGTGGAACTCGATGGATAGCCCTGCATCAAAACTAAAAAATAAATAAATAAATGAAAAATATGAACCTCTTATGTTGAATAGTTTTTAAATTATAAGCATTTTTGTATGTCCAGACACTCACTGTTTAGATGGAGTCCCCTCCTTAAATATTGGGTCTTTCATAAAACTCTTGGCTGGTGCAGTGTTGGTCAGACACATCTACATTCCTACCAAATTTCACGTTTATTGGTGTAGCCTTTTCTGTGCTACAGTTGACCAAAAATTTTGGACCGCCCCACCCCCGCCCCCCAAAAAAAGAAAACGAAAACATGACCCCCGCTTCACGTGTGGAGGTCATAATAGCATTTAACAATATTTAAATAATTAATACAAAAGTGACTATAAAACATGGTAGAGAAAGTATTTGTTATTTTTTGTTTGAACAAACAGGATTTATAACTTGATTAAAAACATGCTTTTATTCTGAAAAGTATCACAAATCAGACCCTAACTGGTTTGGATTGGCCGATTTGCCACAAATAATCCCAACTACCTTCAAATTAAACCATAAGAATCAAACTAACAACAGCTTTGGGTCAGTCCCACCAGCCTCCAATTAGAAGGAGATGAAGACGTGTGACAGACTGACAGTCRTCTTAGTGGTTMGTAGTTAGCGTTAGCATCCACTAMTTTATGGGATGGCGTTAGCGGAGCTAAGATTCTTGATTAATGGTTAGTTGCTAATCAAATGGTTCACAAAGTCCCAAACAGAGCTTAAATAGACCATATTTTACAATACAWACATGCCATCCTACTTGTAAGACTACTGATTGTGAAACAAACAATTATAGGTTGTATATAAGAGTTATTTTACATTTTATTACTAATACAGTTCAACAAAATTATTTTTWGTTTTTCTGGTAGGGTTTGACTCCTCTCCATTTGCTTCTCACTGCAGTTGCTTCTCTACACGAGTGGGAAAAAGTAATTACTAATACAGTGATGCATAAAACCATGTTGATGCAAGATATTGCATACTGTTGTGTCTAAGTWACCTATTAGAGCAGTGTTTGTGTTTGGTTGCACGTCATTTTACAATTGAGTGTTTTGCTCATCCACATCCACATTTAACTTTGACCTGCTCGAAATGAGAGACTGCATTTTAGAGTTATAGKTTTTCAGTTGCACTCATTTTYTTWACRTTCTTGCTGCATTATTAATAATCACACTGCAAACAATGAAGTACAATCCAATTTTTTTTAAGTTTCGTTAGTAAAAAAATCAGTGTGTTTAGGCAGATGTACTTGCACAAAAATGTTTTATTTGCAAGTCAGAAAACCTATAGGATTTGGTAGCAACTAAAACTAAACTGTCCTGATGCATCTCAGTAACCCAGGTAAAAAATCAAAAAGAAAAAAAATTGTGTAGGTCTTCTGGACGGGTTCTTCTCTAATGAAACGTTTCGTCTCTCCTCCAAGAGACTTCTTCAGTCTGAGAGTTACAGGCAAATTTCAGGCTTTTAAGCACTGCCTCCATGTGACTGATACTCACATCACATGGCTATCGTTGACACCTAATTAACACCTATYGTTAACAGGGGGTGGAGTGATACTGGCAGTAGCAACACTGTAGGAGGGGGACAACTGAAAACGGAGGCCTCCACCTCTGTTTAATGATGGACGGTCTTTCTYYACAAAAATGGCTTCTTTTACTCCTCTCTCAAACCAACGTTCCTCTCTATCAAGAATGAGAACATCCTCATCTCTGCAGTCACTCTTTCAGAGATGAGGATGTTCTCATTCTTGATAGAGGGAACGTTGGTTTGAGAGAGGAGTAAAAGAAGCCATTTTTGTGAAGAAAGACCATCCATCATTAAACAGAGGTGGAGGCCTCCGTTTTCAGTTGTCCCCCTCCTACAGTGCGGCTATTGCCAGTATCACTCCACCCCTGTTAACAATAGGTGTTAATTAGGTGTCAACGATAGCCATGTGATGTGAGTATCAGTCACATGGAGGCAGTGCTTAAAAGCCTGAATTYTGCCTGAAACTCTCAGACTGAAGAAGTCTCTTGGAGAAGAGACGAAACGTTTCATTAGAGAAGAACCCGTCCAGAAGACCTATACATTTTTTTTCATTTTAAAACTAAACTATTATAAACAAAACAACTAAWAACAGTGGATTTCTCTGCATTTGGTATATTTAAATGTATAATGTTCACTAATAGTAGTTTCTCTGACTTTTGAGTGCAAATAAAAGACACCAATAGTTCAGAATGTTTCAAGTAAAGTTTTCTTTTAAGGCTATWAACTAAAAGTATCTTACTTGTTGTTAATAGCTTTGGTCTCATTTAAAAGAAATAGAGTTATTTATAATGATTAGTGCAACTGAAACCAAAACAAGATGCATTACTCATAAAACATCTTCATTGTTAAAGGTTGTAAAGCTGTTCATGGTTTATAGTTAATTCTATCAGTCTCATGTTTAGTAGTATTTGAATTWCAGGTTTAATATATTTGAAATAAATAGTATTTGGCTTAAAATGTRAAAGAAAGAAAGAAAAAAAGCTAACGTGTTTTGATTTTCCCAATACAGACATAATCATGTTTTATTCTTTAGCTTATCTGCAGTTTGATTATTGCTCTGTGAGAACACAGGAGGAGATGAACGTGTGGGCTGAAAGGGGTGAAATGAATGTCAGCGGCAGTGATATATCAGCCATCTTAGTCCAAATGTCAGCCGGGCTTTTTTTTTTCTTTTATTAGTTTTTATTTTTTTTCTGATAAAGCAACTGAGTTATCAAACTGCTTCCTATTGCTGGTGCCATGGTGACAGGAAGCTATAAAAGAGGGGAATTCAGAGCCTGATAACATTGGGAAATAGATGTTACAGCTTCATCTGTACCTCGCTGTTGCACTGAGAAATTTTTCCTTCCCAAAAACGGATGTTCTTTTTTCAAACGCTTCTGTGCTGGCGACAAAAACTACAGAAAAGACTTGAAGCTGAATTGCCATCCTAACATATGAGCAGCTGCATTTAGCCCACCTGTAAAAGTCCATACTTTGCTCAATAAATTGCATCTGGCTTGTCTGAAATGTCAAGTCTTGAAAAGCAACTTTATATTGCTTGTTGCACTTTCAGGTTTATTCCATGGGATTCAAGAGGATTTTATAGGTATAAAATGGGAGCACTTTCAAGGGATTGTTTAATCTTTTCAGTCGAAGCAACAAAACAAAACCAGACACTCTTACCCAGGTTTGTATTGAGAAATATATATTTCATTAAGGTTAGCATTAGCAATCTGAAAGTTTTTTTTTGTTGTTTTTTTGTTTTTCCAGATATTAGTCTCCCTTCTCTCTCCTCCTCACATTCGCCAACATTCACTGACAAACTTGTTTTCCAATATTTATAATAAACTCAGATGATGCAACATTAGCAAACATTTTTAAGTAATTCAGTCACTGATGCAATTATTACAGCAAGCAGAGATAAAAGAAAAAAAATGTTGCACGTGTATTCAAGGGAGGGTGGGGAAACAAATTTGCTGCAAAGTCAAGGGGTTTTGTCACAGCTTGAAGATTCTTTACCTCCCCTCAAAAACAAAAACATGAAAAAATGTCTTTCTTTGAAAATTGCCTTRTGTTTTGATGCAGTTTGCACATGAACAAAACTAACCCTTTTATTGGAGTTATTCAATTTTAAATTAGGATGAAATTGCATCAGGATTACCGCTCAAACATGACTGTTTTATTAACGCTGGTGTCAAAAACGAGGCAAGGTTGACTTTTGAACTGTTTGCAGTTTTTCTGCAGTCATTTAAAATATTCAAACAAAAAGAAAAAAACTGTTTTTTGTCCATAACGGTGCACAATATTTGAGCGTGTTTGCTCCTTTCTTCCCACTTGTACATCCTACACTCCTGTTGACCATTACAGCTGCAGTTAATGTGAACATTTACACATAAGAACCTATAGTCGTGCCTGTCAGTGGCAGAAGTGAAGGAAGATTACCAAAGTTTACAAATTGTCTTTGCACAGCTATGACAGATGGATATGGACATTTTTATTTTTTATACCAAGATGCAACCCATTTTCCATCTCAACTGTTTATTTCCTGGTATTCCAAGTGGAAGATGAGGTATTTTTCTTCAGAAGTGTTATAGACAGATCAGGACATAAATACATTTTGATTTGTTAAAAAAAGTGTCTTCAGTTTGAATCCCAAGTGAGACCTTTATCATCATTTGTCTGCATTAATTTTATCCATTTTTTTAAAATAAAAAACCCTTTTTGTACCAAGTGGTATTTAGCCATCCAGAAAAATATTGTCAGCATTTGCCAGAATTTTGATTTATATAATCATGTCCCTGAGGACAGCATGAAATTCAGCTGTAAGGCTCGCAGCTTTAAAACATTATATTTCAACACACTTGGCTTGTTTAGAAATGATAGCTCAGCTGAGCTTCCATCRTCTGCAGATCTAAAGCCTGCCTCCTTTTTTCATCAATATGTCCCAGAAAGCAAAGATCGGGTGTATGATTGTGTTCTGGCTGTTTATGTGGTAACTGAAGGAATGGATACAACTTGACAAYGTGAAAAAATGAGAAACAGACACACAATCAATGTAGACCATATTTAAGCTCAGCCAGGTTCGACCTTATTGCCCAATTTTTTTCATAACTGACAATAAATGGAATTAAAAAGTCAATCCATCCATGCATCCATCCGTCCATCCGTCCATCCATCCATCCATCCATCCATCCATCCATCCATCCATCCATCCATCCATCCATCCATCCATCTTGTGGTTGAGAACGACAACTAAACATTTAAAACACGTGTCAAACTCAAGGCCCGCAGGCCACATCTGGCCCACGGGCCTT
>NW_013952432.1:2223687-2228259 GCF_001266775.1 Austrofundulus limnaeus | reverse complement strand
TGTGTGTGTGTGTGTGTGTGGGGGGGGGGGGCACACGATGGGCCAATAACCATGTCTGCTCAAAGGTTGTGAAATTACCATTTATTTTTTGCATATAAAAATCACTAAAACAAGTCCATTTAAGTAATCAAAATTCTGTATAACTCAGTTCTTCAACTGTTTTTTTTTTACTTTTTCAAATAAAAGTTGGTAATTATTCACTTTACAATTCTGTCATTATTAAAAATAGATACAGGTTGAATCTTTGGGAGAGTAGCAAGGGATGGAAGGGGCTTCGAGGAAAACAGCTTGGGAACCACTGCTCCACAGTACCACGGTAGCTCCAGCACTTATGGCTAGTTAAGGTGACGTGAGAAAACAGCTGCCTTGAGTTTGATTTCTTTGTTAGCACTGTTCTTATCTCAACAAAATCACATGAATCTTCTTTTGGACGTATACTTAATTTTCAGCTTTATCCCAAGTGTAGTCGAATTTTAGCTAACGTGTCCACAAATATTTTAGGAGCAAGTGAGGTTTCTGGGCTGTCAAGCATCACTGTCATGGGTAAATGCAACATGTTAGGCTGGGAATGAATCACAGTCTCCTGCACCAGAGATTCACCTTTTGTTGACCCAACCAGTCACCGAGTGCCTGCTGTTTGTGCGCCACATTGGTCCTCTGCTTCACTCTGCTCTACTTCACTGCCAGGTAATGAGCTAATTATTGCAGGCATCTTGTGAGCGACATTCTTATAGATTAGATAGATTTTTAGTGCTTCATTGAACAGGCGCAATGATCTGATAAGTAGCTCTATAAATATGAAAAACCCTGAAAATGAATGCAAATGTAAATGTCAGAGTAGATCAGTGTAACCTGAGTATGCACTATTGTCTTCAGACAGTTTTGACATATTTATGTATGAACTCAGCAGTATTTCTAAGGAGTCAGAGCTGTACTGGAAGTGTACTTTGTCTGTTGTATTGTTTTCATTCAAGCATGTTGACATTATCAGTTAGAATAACTGATTTTTTTTTTTTTTTTTGCTTTTACCTTCATCTAAAGAGGCAAATCCCCCTGAGATCACATATCTCGTTTTCAAGGACGGCCCAGACCATTGGGCAGTCTACCGAGCTTGTGTTTTGGGCTTGAATTTTAATTTATTTTATATTTTTAATGTTATGTTTCGGGACAACTTCCAATGCTTTAGTAATATCAGCAATGCAGCAGGTGGGTAGCAGCAAATTTTCATTAAACTAACAAAACTCTGCTGATCTACAAAACACTTTGGAGATAAGTGGGGCAAAAAAAATCTGTTTATATTTTGCATCTGATTTTGTTGGCCATGAAAAACCTCTCTATTTATACTTTTTAAATAATAGAATTTTACTGCAATTTCCTCTCCAACAACAAATCACGATGAAATGAAAATCCAAAATTGCAATTTCTGCATGCCCTCTCACACACAGCTTGTGTATTCACATGTGTAAAACAAGAATGCAGTGCTGATTGGTGCTTAGGTTGAGGCAGTAGCTTTTAGCTAATTTATTCCGCTTTACTTAACCTGCAATRCAAAATGATGTTGAATTAAGCAGTTCATGATAAACTCTATTCTCTCATTTAAACACGACTGCTCATCTGTTTTCCTCTTCTGTGGCCTCATACTCTTCTAAAGGAAAGGCAAAACTTTAGCTGCATGCAGTGAATGTAAAATAAAACAATGTGAATTTGCCTCATACAGGGATTTGATGCATCTCTATAGAGCCCATTGATTGGACAAGGTTCATATTGGTACACAGGAGAAATGTATTAAAGTAATAAGTCAGATCTTTTAATATGGGGTTATATGAACAACTCTTAAAACAAACTGAATTTGGAGAAACAGAGTTGTGATACAACCAGAATAATAAGCTAACAGCTAGTCCGTGTGTGGTCAAAGAGCATTACTGTCCTCTTAAAACAACTGCAATTGCAAAAAAATTGCAGCAGGTATTCCAAACACTGTTTCAAAAACCTTTATATTGTTGTCAATATGTGCAGATCAATACTTCAATACTGAAATATTAATACCACCGATAGAACTTCCTGCTAAAATAAAAGTATGTTCAATATTTTCATGTTAATATTGATTGATGGTGCCTTTATTGTCATTGTACAGAGCACAATGAAATYACACCCAAGAAGACACACAGATGACAAAAAGATGGGGGAACAGGTGATCAGGTCATGCAGCAACCAGTAGGGGTCGCGCTGCCTTTAAAAAAGAAAAAAACAAAATACAACAGAAGGTTAGATGAGGAAAAAAGAAAAGAAAAGAAAAGAATATGTTCACGTAATGGAAATTAATACACAAGTGTTTGCTTTTTATAGTAGCTCTTTATGGTTAAATATAATTTATTTTAATGGCTTTATCAATATTCTTAAACATTTTTTGTTCAAAACACTATTTTCACAGGATTACTGAGATGCATCAGGACACTATTTTCACTTATTTTTGTAGGATTGTAGCCTCTGGTTTTTCTGTTGTATTAGCTCAGCTCTATTGTAAATGAGGACACTATATACTTCTGAGTTTCAAACAAATAAATAAATTACATTGATGTCTTTAGGGATGCACCGATATGAAAATTTCAGCCGATATCGATATCCGATATAATTATTGGTGTTATGGCCGATAACCGATATTTACTGATATTACACAAACACACAAATTATATWATACAWATAYGCACAAACACACTTGGGTCTTTTTTTGATACAGTAAATAAACAACCAGACCTCTGACAATGGCTCCCTTCTTCAGTTATTCCTGGCTGTGCAGCATCWGTATCACAATCATGATCAAACAGAGGCTGCTCAACAAACCGACTCCCCTCCTAAAACAGAAACACAAAACTAAAAAGTGGGAAATCAATGTCGGATGGTAATATCTGTCCTGTTTTACATATCGGACTGATATGATATTCTAAAAAATGACCAATATCGGCCGATACTGATATCAATACCGATATATCGTGCATCCCTAGATGTGTTGTAGTCTTAACTGTAATTTCATTCTGCATTGCATTATTGATATTGTGTGTGAATGACAATAAAGCTGATTCTGAAGCAGTWATTTGAAATATCTTGCGTCCTTAGATGTATTTGTACAAAGCATCAGTATCAGATCAGTATCACCAACACCAGCCTGAGTTTTACTCGGTATCAGAAGAGAAAGGAAACTGRTGGTAACAAGCATCTCTACACTTTACCATTTAGTAACACTGAATTTTAAGCAACGGCAGCAGCTAGCTGYAGCACTGTTAGTGGATGATAGTATTTCTGCCAGTTTAATTGTGTAATGTGAATTTAACAGGGATGTAAATGTWAATGAAAGCATCTCACATAAACATTTATAAATTGTTTTGGTGCTGGGGTCATATAGTCAAAACTAGGTAAGATAATATTTTTATTAACCTTGTTTCATAGATCAAAAGATCAGAACCATCCTTTTAATCATGGGACTCAGCAACTTTGGTGCAAAATTCACATGTCATTCTAAAAATGATAACAGGCTTTTACAACCACTRCACTTTCTCTTGTGCATGCCAATTAAATATCTTCAAAGGCTTCTTTCATCCTAAACAGTAACCTGACCTCGAGTAGCTTTACATGGAAAAAAAAAAAAAAATCAAAACATTTGTGGAGCTTCAGAGAGTAAAATGTGTGAAAATGGCAAAGGCCATTTTCTCCGATTTGTTCAGCCGTGTTAACAGGTGGTGTTTACTTTGTCAGAGATCAAAGGTGTGTGCTCATCCCGTCTCTGCAAGGACAATGTAACAACACAGCACTGACTAATCCAATAAAGTGCGTTTGGTTCAGGTTGTGATGGGCTGGAGCCAGTATGTCTTTGAATATTGTGCAGTCTCTCTGCAGCAGACCCCCCCCACCCCGACTGGAAACACAGGGCCTTGGTCCACGGACAGCCGGCCAAAAACCCAGCTTACAGGGGTATTTACCGTGAACTCACACCACCAGCATCATAATCGTTCAGCTCGCAGGAGGAGACATAATGACTGAGTCTCATTATTAATGACCTGCGCTGCAGCCTATTTATGAAAGGATACTTGTGTGTATTAAGCAGAAGATGAAGGAGCGAGACTGAAGATGTTTTTCCATATAGTGATTCCAGCTTAATTAAAAGTTTTGTGAAGTCCAAATAGATTGCCTCTTTACACTTCCTCTCGTGTACATAGAGGCTATTTGATTTCAATTTTGAATGCTAATTTTAATAATTTATGAAGTATATTGCATTCCTTGAAGTTTGAATTTGCTGTAAGCCAGCTTTTGAACATCAAATGTCAGCTTCTGCATTAGCTTGCATGACCACGGAGATAGCTTTTGGACGAAGAAATGCTGCCATTAATTTAAAGTAGTATTCACCATTCAAGTAAAACGTGCAAAAGCAGAACATGATGTAAGCCTAAAAGCCATGGAATCCTTGTGTTGATATGTATAACAAACAATTAAGGGATAAATGACAGATGTACACTCACCGGCCACTTTATTAGGTACATCACACTAGTAACGGGTTGGACCCCCTTTTGCCTTCAGAAC
>NW_013952432.1:2216533-2223090 GCF_001266775.1 Austrofundulus limnaeus | reverse complement strand
GATAGATAGATAGATAGATAGATAGATAGATAGATAGATAGATAGATAGATAGATAGAATTTTCTTATATCAGTTGGCTGTGATGGCCCTAATGATTTGAGCTGACTTGAAATGTTTATCAGTTGTAGAGGTACATGTAGAGATTATTTTCTGAACGTTTCAGTCAAATTCATCCAGTGGTTCTTCAGCTATTTTGCTAACAGACAGCTTGAGTTGACTAAAAATAGTTAATTGTAAAATTTTAAACAAAGTTCAATATTTGTTGGGAATGAGTCTCAGCCACTGACTTAACAAATTTCAGCTCGATATCTGTAAAATCGACGGCGTTACAGGCATGTTTGAGCTTTGTAAGGTCAGTTGACTTGGGCAGCCATCTTAAATTAGGCTGCCTTTGAGGGGTAATCAGTTGTAGACATACATCCAGTGATTGCAGAGTATGAACGCTGCGTCCTGCAGTGTATCATCTGGCCCACACACTGGTTTTCCCGCTCAGATTCAGCAGCGTACACCCACTTCTATCATAAAGCCAATAAAAACACAACAGGGTCGTTTTGATCCCTACAGCCAAATATAGTCTTAAAGTAATGAATAACGTCTGTGAATGTGCTGAACATGAACAACTCCAGACTGTACATTAAACAGCAAGTGATCCTCTGATAGTTTACAGTTCTTAATTTCTCCTTACACCTCCGGCTTCTGGCCAGGACCAGTAAAGAGTGAAGCCAGTGGAAATATTTCCACTTTACTACATGGCCATGACAACAAATGCTAAACCCAAATCCTGAGACCGCAGGGCTGTTCTAGGAAGAAGGACTAGTGGCTTTTTGAGGTAACTTCTTCTTGACTTGACCTAGAGCAGGTTTGGTTTGTGTACAAGAGATCGCACAGACACATCAAAATTAAATAACAAAATATTTTTAGTTTTATTTTCAGGGCACTAACCGCAATAACAGTGCAAGTCTCCTCTGTCTCTGTCTAAGCTACGTGGTTACATTATTGTTAACAAAATATCTCAGCAGCCAGTGGGCATGTTTAATGAAACTCCCAGAAAGCAAGCAGTGACTGAACTTAATTCAGTTTAAGATGRCTTTAAATTTGTTTTTGTCATCAATCATTAACCTAAAATGTAATTAAGTCTTTAAAAATGATTATTTATTGAAAATAATTGCTTTGCTGCCTTTTGGTGATCACCAGACGAGCTGCGTGGGACTCCCAGATGAAAAAYAAACCTGTAGTCATCTTTAATTTACATTCAGAAGCAGCCGATGAAGATGATGTTTCTCGCAGGGCTTGTAGAGATTYCCTTGGTCTCTATTAAATGGTCACTTTAACATCCCAGTGGAAACGCTGATTATTGACCAGCGTGGCTATAATATCGCTGCAACAAATCCTCGCACAGAGGCTGCTTTCCAGAAATGAACTGCTGATTCAGACCATGTGGAACTGTAAAGTCAGTGGATAAGGCCGGTTCGTCGATACTTATCGAGCCGCGGCATCACTGGATACAAACTGTAGCCGGGCCTGTGAGGGACGGGCTGCTAATCAGGCTGCTCTTCAATCACTGAAAGATGCAAAGCTTTTGGTGCATTTATAAACAAGGATAAAACAGATCGAATGTCTTAGCCACTGTGGGTGAGCAGTTATTAAACAGCGCCCTGCGTGCTCTTAAAATTTAAACTTACTCTGAACTGAACTTTTTAATGATGTTTCTGAAAGTTGATGTGAGCAAAGWCTGTTTATTAATGGAGGAAAAGTTGAGTACTTTCAGGGGTGCTTCCAAAGAGGGGTCAAGGGTGGCCGGGGGGCATCTGACCTTTGTCTTTTTTTGTCCTCCTGAGTAGACGTGCATTTCTAATTCCCCCAGTTATTTAAGATTAGTGGAAGTTCATAAACATATGTAAACTTCATAAACTTCATAAACATAAAACTTTATTTATATGAGTTGAAAGCTTGTTTATTGTTATTTATTTTAAAATCTTGCAACGATATATATATATATATATATATATATATTGCAAACAATTTTATTTTTTACTTAATTTAATCTAAAAATAGATTTCAAATCAATTGTAAATTCAGCATTTAAAAAATAAACAAAATAAATTGAAATAAATGTAAAAGTTAAAAGATAATATTATTGCAACATTTCCCCTATCAATATTAGCCAACCCACCCCTCTACCCAAGATGTCCAGTCTACGAGCTGTTGACTTTGAGCCCCCCTGAGCAGTTTAGTTGAATAGCCCTGGTAAACATCATGTTGTTGATTTGATTTGATTTGATTCAGTCAGATGGGCTGTAGGTCTTTCATTTGACTAAAAGAAATGTTTTTAAGTCATTGCGTAATGTTTAAGTTCCAACTCAGAAAATTCTCGATCCTCTGTATCGGCAAGTACCCAAATTGAAGTACTCACACTCATACTTGTACTCTAATAAAAACTGGTATCGGGACACCAATAAAATATAGATAATATTTAAAATATAAACTAAAATCTGGTCCACCTGAAAAACGACTGTCTAAAACCAAAGTCCTTAGCATCAGGATCCGGTGTCTCAGCAGGTTATAAGCACAATGTAGCTGTAAACATGCGTAAGACATAAGAGTCAGTAAGCTGCTTTAGTTTGGGAGCAGTTGCTGAATGACCTTCTTGTACTCCGTTTGAGCTTGGAGATTTTCCATCCCGTGTTCACAGCAGCCCGAATTCCCAAAGTGCTGATTTGTGCATCAGTTCAAATAAAACGAGTGAATTAATCAAGTGAACCTACCTGATTATCAGAGCACAAACCTGCTGTGAGGAGTTTAAGTGAGCAGTAAAGGACCAACTGAAAGCCGTCGTGGTCGCTTTGATGAGCTTAAACAGTAGGAAGTAAAAGTCAGCATATCTCACCCTCAGTCTTTAACTAGTCGGTTTTAGTAATGCTGCCTAAGCTATTTCACTCAGTCCCCAAATAAATGTGGAAGAAAAAATCTAATATTTAACAAGTTAGAAATATGCAGTCAAAAAAATAGGTGATGGRATAAAGGAGGAGGGCTGTATTCCACTTCTGCTCCTGTGAAAACACAAAAACAGAACTTCCTGTATGTGGAATGGAACCTCATATTTGTTCACTTGGGCTTGTCGGGCTRTTTCAATTGAAAACGTCTGCTGTAAAATATTCTCAATATCCAAACATTGATGGTCTCTTTTTCATGCTACCTGCACACCACTACATGTGCACACTGTAGTTTGGTTTTGCAGATCATTTTTTTGGAGTCAGTTGGAAATGAGGACATTTTGCGAAGCTCCAGGGGACATTTTAATTTTCCGTCTGGCATTTAGACATCCAGTCACTCCACACACCGCAGACTATGAAAAGTCTCCAAACAGACGGTGACATTCAATCCCAAGTATGATATATATATATATTTATTTTACTTTTTCTTGTAGCTTTTTGCATTATTTTTATTTTCAGCATGCAAACATAAAACTATTCTTTGAATAATTATACAAACAGCTCAAAACCAAAGATTATAAACAGCAACATGAGCATAAGGACATGCAGCAGTATCAAAGACAACTGTCTGAGTCTCACACACACATTAGATCCAATTCCACATCACCATGGGGGTGTTTCCACAGCAGCCAGAGGGGTCTCTGTCTGTGGTTCTCATATCTGCTATTTCTTTAGATAAGTGAGATTGGTAAAATGCAGTTTAAAGATGCCCTCAGACTTATACAGGAGAGAGCTGACCGTCTGCATGATCCCTTTCAAGGCAGCCCTCAGCACCCGAGCTTGTTTATTGAAGAGTTGGCGGTCTTGACACGATGGATGGTGCGTGTTTGGGTGTGTAATTGAGAAGAGATCTCCTGCGACCTGACCTTTTTCCTCCCGAGCCATTTACTCACCAGGACCCCTCTGAAGCYATTGGGGTTTGCATATACCATAGTTATTGTGGAAGGTGAGTGAGTCAAAGTAAGAGTAAACATGAGAAGAGAAAACAAGATGCAATGCCAAAGGAAAAGGAAAAATCCAAACCAAAGCTTGTTTCCACATAAAAGCATACTATTCTGTTAAGAATAAATATTAGATAACAAGGTCAAATCCTGATCTTTAGAAAATCGAACTGAAATAATAATTGCAGTTATGATTCTCAGCTTCTCAATCACAGCAATATGAAGAAAATCAAAATATTAAAAGGTGTGAATCTATTTATTTTAAAAAGGATGGACAAAAAAAGAAAGTAAATAAAAAGAGGAAAGAGGTTAGAGTACTAAGAAAAGGTTTTTATGCCAAAAATCAGTTGCATAAAACCCCAAGCAAGTATTTTGAAGTAGGTAACATAACAATTGTGCCTATTAGTTTTACTGAACTCCTTTTTTTAAATATATGGCACATAACCACAAACACATAATTAGATGTGGGAAAATTATGGTTTAAGATAAAATACAGTTTGTTGAAAAAGTAGCAGGTCAGTAGGTTGTATAATGTATTGCTGTTTCTTCTTGATTTTATGTGCTAATTTACTGTTCTAATAAATCTTCCAAAAAAGAAGGTAACAAGTCCTTCCACTACAGTAGTAACAAGTATCTGTGGCCACTTTCCCCCCTCAGATTTTTGATACAAACATCTCAATTGTTGCTAAATCTTTACTTGATACTTCATCAGTTTCTATAAGGTACACATTTGTGATGGCAGTGTTTCAAAAATAAAATACTCAAAGAAAATGTTGCCTATCATAATCAGATCAGCAGGTGCAGTGTGAAGGCAGCGCTCAGATAATACTTTAGATTAAGTGAACAAAAGGTATAACAATGGTGATATTTAAAGTACATCAAGCAGCATTTACTTAACTTAGTGTCCCAGTGTGTTCGGGACAATCCCGTATATCCTTTTTAGTGTCTATTTGTGACTTGAACTGACAAAGTACGGGTTCAGCAGATTAGTTTGAAGAGGGTTTAGTTTCAGCAAAAGTTTTTTTTCTGGCATTTTAATCTAGCTGAGATAARTGAGCAGGATAAATAAGTAAAAGCAAAAGCTCCAGGGACAGTGAAGCTGGAAAGATGCATCTAGGAGACAAGAGAACTTGTTGTGTAACAGATTACTTGTCACCGGACAAAGGAAAAAGTTGTAGAAACAAGAACAGCAAGGATGTCAGAAGGACAAACAAGAATCTTGGATGGTGSTTTGGCAGCATGTTTCTCGACTAAAGGACAGAAGTCATGATGAGCGACTGCTGTCTGTATCAGAAAAAGGGATCTTCAGCTCAAATTCAATTTCAAAATTCAATAAATTAGTCCTTCCAGTTCTCGCAGGTTTCATTCTCCGCACCACGCTGTGCTCTCCGTCATATACAAATTGGATGCTTTTACACAGCTTGATGCGCGATTACTGGCAGACACGAGAGATTGCTGCAATCAAATACCTCGAGGAGACCCACTGCAGCCGAGACACCRGGCAAGCCTTCTGGTCCACGCAGCAGCCGGCCCCTGCGAATCGCTCACTCCCGCACCAATAATAAGGGTTTCCATGTCGGGCAACCTCGCGGGGGTGAAGTATCAAACCCTGCAAAGTCAATTTCTCTCTGCTTATTAAATCACCCACAGCACAATCAGCAGCAGGGTGCCGAAAACAAACATCCTGCTGATGTCGGGAGATGGAAGGTGTTAGCACAATTCGGAGGGGAATAATATCATGACCGAGGAAACAAATGGTTCACTTTTTGCTCTGACAAAGCAAAAATAAAYACTGACAGACACAAATAAGTAAATTAGTTGTCAATGCATTGCAGTTCTGATGTGAACAGTTCCAAATCTATTTAAAATGGTCAAAAATCATTGTTTTTTTGTTTGTTTGTTTAAAGGGGCCTGTTGAGGAACACAAAATGAGTAAAATGCAGAAGTTAAAATAATGATCTCTATGCATTTTTACTTTTTTAAATAAATAATTTAGTTTCTAGCATCTTGTTGGAATGTAAAGTATTCTATATAAAACATGTAAAATATTTAGTTTTTTAAATTTAGGTCTAAAAGATAYAGGACTTTGAAGGGATTATGGATGCATTCATTATTTTCTAATGACCCTGCAACCCTCTGAAATGCAATTGAACTATGAGGTGCCTAAATAACCCCACCCCAGTGAAATAAATTATGAATAAATAATATCTTACCTGTTGTAGATACCTCTTTGAACAACCTCAGAGAGTTTAAATGTGACTGGATTAAAATGCTAATGGCTTGCCTGAATGGAGTAAAGACTAAAGTGGATTGCTGTTATTTTAAAATAATTACAATGTAAAAAAAGGAAGTTATTCCATAAAAGTATAGCTCACCATGCATTACACAGTTATTTCAGCAGAAATATTGTGATGTGTCCCTTGTTGCATCAGTGGTGCTACAGCTGCTACATACTGACAGATTACTAAAATAATCGCCAAAGCAATTTAAAGGGAAAAAAAGTCTTTCAGGAAACACAAAAAATTAACCAAAAGTGTACCAAGACATTTCTTCAAAAATAAACGAACGAACGAACGGACAGAAGAACGAACAAATGAACGAACGAACGAACGAACGAACGAAC
>NW_013952432.1:2195128-2214862 GCF_001266775.1 Austrofundulus limnaeus | reverse complement strand
GTGCTATTTGTGCTCACAAATGAGACATTTTTTGTAAAAAAATAAATAACATATAATGCAACACTAACAGCTACAATACTGTTTAAACATCCATGAAGTAATTATTTATGAAGTTGTTTTAAGACAGCAGTGACCCACTTTGGTTTTGGCTCTGCTCAGTTTAGTCATTACCTGTTCTCAAACTTCTGCTTTAAAAACACCACATAAAAATATCAGAAGTGTCCCATTTTATTAGATTATTGAACAATAAAATACCACAATAAAATACCATACTAATAATAAATACTTGGCCCTGTGATGGACTTGCGACCCGTCCAGGGTGTACCCCGCCCCTCGCACTGTGACAGCTGGATATGGGCACCAGTGACCCACGCGACCCTGAAAAGGAATAAGCGTGTACAGAAAATGGATAGATGGATGGAAAATACCAGTTCTTAAATGTTCCATCTCAATATTTCTCTAAATTTATCAGTAACAATGTTCATCAGCAACTTTAAATAGGTTTAATCCCAATTTAAAATACACTTTTTAAATGCGTTATTCGTATTAATTTGCCTGATGTGTTATTTCCTTTCAAACATTTAAAGCACAAAAAAATCCTTATGTTAAAAACTGGCTCGAGTATGCATCTCAGCCTGGACAGAAAACTCAATTAGGATGTAATTTTTCACATCAATTTCCTCTCAGAATGCATCCTTGAGAAAACGCCACAGGCAACTAATCACAGCCTAACACATGCATATCTGTTTTCTTGATTAATATGCATCAGAAATTGCATATTTTCATTTTCCGGCGACCAAAGATTAGGTTTCAACGGGTCAAACATCTAATGGGGTTTCCATAAGCAATCAACCTGAAGGCCTCTTTTCCTTTATGTGACAAGTTTTTGCTCAAGGGGCACAAAAATGTCATCAAGAGAAGAAAAAGAGAAATAAGTAGGCACAGGTTTTATTTTGTACATGCAACAACAAAAACAACTTGATGACACAGGCTGCATGCAGATAATGAAACTCTTTTTAAAATTTTATTTACAACTATAAAATTGTTATAAATAACAATATATTTGAGAAATACAGCAAGGATTATCTCATTAATTAGGAAACGAAGTGTAATTGTTGATTTAGTAAATTTAATTAAAATGTGCTGATTAAACACAAGAACAAGGAGACATGTCATAATTCAAGAGAAAAGTTTTATCTCCATCTGTTACTTGTTATAAATATGTTTCATCGTTTTATTTCTTAGTTACAAGTTTTTAACATTTCTTCACCTACTTGTTCCTTTTTCTCAAACCTAACTGCCAACACACAACCCTGCTGCACACAAGGTGTAAGAAAATATGTAAGCAAGCTGTGGAATTTTTTTGTAATTACATTGTGAGAAATTTGTGATTGTTGTTGTTCTAAATAAAAAAATGTTTTATTTTTCATTGGCTGTATTAAGTAGGAATCTCTTCTTAAAATATGTTTTGGCTGTTCCTGTTTCAAAGATGAGATTTCTGAACCTTTAATGCTGATGATGAACTGATGAACTTTGTGTGTTCTCCTTGATTCTCCCCATGTACTTAAATAAATCTATCATCTATGGTAAACGGTAAATGGACTGTACTTATATAGCTCTTTTCCATCCATCCAGGACACTCAAAGCTCTTCTCTGTGTCCTCATTTACCCATTCACGCAGCACTCTGTTAGGTCTCTACAAAGCTAACATGTACACGTCAAGCTATGGAGACTAATCAGTGCCAGTCACATTCAAACACTGATGGGACACACATCAGAGGCATTAGGGGTGAAGTGTCTTGCCCAAGGACACAACAACTGAGACAGCTGGACAGGAGATCGAACCGGCGACCTTCCAGTTCCAGGATGACTCCCCTAACCCCTCTGCCACAGCTGCCTCTATCTATCTATCTATCTAGCTATCTATCTATCTAGATCCATCCATCCATCCATCCATCCATCCATCCATCCATCCATCCATTTTCTGTACACGCTTCTTCCTTTTCAGAGTTGTGTGGGTCACTGGTGCCCATATCCAGCAGTCACAGTGCGAGGGGCGGGGTACACCCTGGACAGGTCGCAAGTCCATCACAGGGCCACACATAGASACAAACGAGACAAACAAMCATTCACTCTCTCACTCACACCTAGGGACAATTTAGAGTTATCAATTAACCTAACAGTCATGTTTTTGGTCTGTGGGAGGAAGCCGGAGTACCCGGAAAGAACCCACGCATGCAAGGAGAGAACATGCGAACTCTACCCAGAAAGGTCCCCGTACCGGGATTTGAACCGGTGACCTTCTTGCTGAGTGGCATCAGCTCTACCAAYTGAGCCACCGTGCCGCCTTCTATCTAGATCACGCAGGCTAATTAGATTCTAGCTTCACCATAGTCAGCAGTTCATGGTTGTCTGTCTCTGCTGATCCGGTGATGGACTGGTGATTTGTTTGTGTCTTTAGACAGTTGACTGATGGGACAGACTCCAGTCTGTGACCTTAAACATACCAAAGCAGGTACACAATGAAAAACGTTTGTGAATGAAAAATGAAATCCAAACATGATTCATAGCAGACTGAATGATGGGCCAGTTAAAGCTGTTGTCTCTCAGTGACAAGGTCACATGATTACCTCCAAGTCTGGGTGGAGTTTGAACATTCTCACTGTTCAAATGAGGGTTTTCTTTCTGTAGGGATGGGTGATAAGGATTTTGGTATTGATCTGCAACAAAATAAATGCATGGGTAATATGGCCAGTTCTGATACAATWCTAATACTTGTCATGTTCATTGAATAACACTGTGCTTTTGCCATTAATTAGTCAATTATAACTAAGATAAAGCAATTCAACAATATAAAAATAATAATCAAATATTTCCCCTTTTACCCTTTACAACACATAATTGTTTAAGAAAATTGTCACTGGTACAAAATAACAAAAAAAAAGCAGCAACAATGTAACAAAAATACATATATAACAATGTCAACAATTCTCTCCATTGCACACGAGCATGCAATGAGAGGACTAATGACTAAATCCAAACAGTTAGRAGACTCTGCAGTCTGCACTACTTTTACTTTTCACTTTATTCATGAAAAATAAAGTCACTAGTGCAAATAAGTTGTAAACAAAAGAATCTCATCACGCTAGTATTGATCCGATACAATACTCATCTCAACAGTATTGATACTTGGACATGCCCACCCCTAATAATGACTCCTCTTTTCTCCCACAGATCAAAACATGCATGTTAGATGGGCTGATATCTCTAAGTTGTCCCTACATGTGGGTTAGGAAAATAAGTGACCATTGCTGATGAAAATATTAATGTGACAGATCTTTAAGAATTCTTTATAAATCACTCCTTTACTTTTACAATGCCTTTGTAGTTTGTCATTTTCATTGTCAAATAAAAAAGGCAAGTTAGGAATTTGTGTTGAGGGAAGCTTGGCGGGGCTCCGACAGGTGACCTGATACCTTTAACACTGTTTACCCCACAAGTGTTAATTCTCTAAAGGAAAGTTTTAACGACTTCACCTTTTCCTCCTCTTACTGTAATTCCTTGGCCACAAGCCAGATCACGATATCCTGTTGAGGCGCTGTTGATTTGTTGTGCTATGACCCTCTTCACTTCCCCTGGCCTCAAAACCTCATTATGGACCCGAGCTTCCTCTGTTTACAATAAACGATCCTCTTGATGGGCTCGGTACACAGCCGTGAATCTCCTGGACAGGCGAAGCCCCTGGCACAGATTGAAGTGAGCGAGGAGCGAAGCCAGCGGAGCAGCAGACGGTGGATAAGCCTCGCTGCTGAGTGAACAGAATGCTTTCATTTAGTCACGCTTCATGTGTATGCRGAAAGACGCAAACACAATGACATATTCAGAATTAGCTGTTTTGCTGCATTGCACCACTGCCGAGTGTTTGACATAGTTTTTAACTCACATTCACACAGCACGCTGCCTCCATTGTAGAGCCATTTGGTTTTCACTTATTTAGTCCAGTTCTTAAAGCATTAATGCATTAACCCTAACCTTTAATTTTTACCTCTCTGTCAGTGTATCCATGTCTTTATTGGTGCCTGGGCCCCGTTGCTAAATTCTATTAATCTCTCCCTGACTTGTTATTAACTCCTTGGGAAATATTCTGCAGAATTTCTTTTCTTCCTTTTTTTACTTCTTCACGGAGTTAAATAACACTAGAGTGAGCCCCGCCTGTCCCGCTCACTGCTAGAACCTGTGACAGTGCAAAGGAGCAAAGCTGGCGTACAAACAGAGCAACAATTCACAGCTGATAAAGCAGCTTTGATTAACAACCCATCTGGGTCTGTGTCACAAACTGTTTATACTTTTTTGTTTACAATAAATTAATATAATTCGATTGTGTTCATTTTATTCAACAATCAAGTAAAGCAGCTATAAATAAGAAAATGTATAAGTAAAAATGAAATTAGGTCTGAAATGTTTCTGACATTTTTAAAAACATTATAACTTACACTCTAAAATATTGATAATATTTCTGGGAACATTATCATTATTTTTTAGTATTTTTTTTTTTACAGTTTTTACATAATCAGCCATATTGTTTGCTATTTTGCCAGCATGTACAGTAATTCTAAATCCAGTCTGGTTAGCTACAGAGAATCACTTCACATGATCAAGAGACACTTGAACCTTGTTTTTATGTCTTGTGTTCTATTTGCCTGTATGAACTTGTTATTGTTATTATTTTGAATGGATTTATATTCTGTATATATTCTATATTCAGTACGTTTACTGTTATGTGCAGTATAATCCTATCAGAGACTTCTCCTTCAAACTGTTTTTAGCTCAGGTTAAATTTTGATCATCTTCGTTTTCCAATTGCGATGACACAAACATTGTAACAAACTTACAGCAGCAAGGCTGCAGATATTTGTGAGGAGTGCCTCAAATGGTGCACATCAAGCAATCCTTCAGATCTTCATAAGGAAGAGCATATGCTCATTAGATCAGTCAAATCTTGGCAAAGATGAAATATCTTAATAACCCCGAGAAGTGTTTTTATAGCACACTACACAAAGATCTGTGATCCAAACAAATCAGTCCCAAGGGCCGCARTGATCCTGTTTTATTACATGATTCCTTCTGATTTCATGCCCCTTTAATGACTTTTTTACTTCTCATTTTACACCATCTTCAAAGAAAAATTTTACTTTATCAAATGTATTTTAATACGTTAAACCATAAGAAAGACAGACATGGAGAACATAACACACTAGCAGAATATTTTATGCAGATTATAGAAACAGGAAAAAATGGTTGCTTATGATGAACTAGTGTCTCTTATAAACTGTTGATAATTTCCATTGGGGTGTCTTATTAATTTTCCTTATTTACCTTTATAAACCATTGATATGCATGATAATTAGTCCATGACAATATACATAACTGATTTTTTAATCCAAATAATCAATGATTTATAAAAGTAAATCGGGAAAATTAACAAGGCTACCCAAACTTTCGCACCCCATTGTAAAATAAAAAACATTATTAGAAAGAATAAAAAAGTAGCAATTCACACTTTAAAACTCTTGAGAAAATGTTCACAAAGTTCTTACAGATATCTGTATTACTGACAGCTGAAGAAGTAGTGAATAAGTATTTGTGCGAACCACTTTGTGTACCGAACATTGTATTTCTTATACATGGATTACACACAGCACACAGTACAATCCATTATAAGAAGCCTTTGTTTGCGCAAAATGTCTTAATATTTGTTCAGAACTTTTTATTTGTTCTCCAACTTTACATTGCTTGTACAAAGAAACATGCAGCAAATGATTAAAAGAGAACTCAGCTTTAAGCTATTCRGTTTTATATGGTTCTCTTGGTCCAGAAAAGTCTCAAGCTGGTATTGAAACAACTTTGTGACATTAATTTTGAGCAATGCGTTTACCAACAATGACAYGTTGAGCCACAGTGTATTTGACAGATTCTGAGCTAAAATTTTAGCTTGATTGTTCAGAGACACATTTACAACACGTGTGTTTAAACACTTCTCTGTGTAGGATTTACGCTTCAAACTTTACCATTAACAGTTGGACAGTTTTTTATTTTAATGTATTAAAATGGCATATTTATTTATTTATTTTATAAATTATTATTAACACGAGTACTTCATTTAAAGCTTTGGCATGAATAGTGGCGGTGAAAGATAGTTAATGTGTTTTTTTGACATTTTGTACTCTAAGATTTGACTTAACTTCTCCTACCYAAAGTTTGAAAAACAGATAATTATGCCATTCATCGTGAGTCAGTTTGTCACATCAGAATTTTAGGCTTTTGCTTTCTTTTTTCATTTCATTTCTTTTGTTTTTCTTTTTGCCAATTTAAAGTCAAAAACAAACATTATGTTAATGTTTAGCAGGGCAGATTCTGATGTTATAAAAAGATAACAGGTTTTCTATATTTCAGCTTGGCAGTTGTATCCAGGGGTCGAAACATTTTCACAAACCCACATCAACATTGAAAAACTCATTTTCTGAACGTGAACGGAGAGATCTCTTGCGCTTTTGAACACTTCAGTGGGTTCTGAGGAAATATCGGCGTAGAAATGGGCATTTTTCAGAGCCCGGCTGCAAAGACTCCTCTGCGCACAGATGGTTAACAGCATGCTGACCTCATCCCACCAAGTTCATTTTCCCAAACCTTAATTATACAAGCAAAGGTTTGCTGAGCACACAAACTTTCACAGCAGCACAAGGTTTCTCCTTCATAAGGTTACACAAAATCCCACTTGGGAGCTGCCCTGCTACAAGAACAGTCCACCACTCACTGCCCATTAAAGCAGCTCAAGGCCAAAGTTTCACCCGAATCAACTTTGACTGTAACTCAGTCAACCTCACCGACTGGATTCTCCCTGCGGGTCAACAAACTGCCGGGATTTGAACTCTTGACCTCACAGACACAAATCCAGAACTCTTGAGGCTACTATTGTACTTAATGTGCAACTTTTTTTATTTTTCCACATCGCTTGAAGGAATGTGTTTAGGTCATTCACCTCCTCCTACTCAGCACTGTTCTACTCTTTGCTGTCTAAAATGAAACTGTTAAATGTAAATATTTATGAAAATCCATCAAGAAAGAAGAAGAGAAAAGTGATACATACACAGAATGTGTTGTGAATGACTTTGATTTGATTTGATTTATTTATTTAACAGGAAAAGATTATTAAAAATCAAGCCTGACTCAGCACAATTGCTGTTTTGCAGCAGGTTCCTGTTCTGCAGCACATAAAACACTCAGAATTACAGCATCACAATCACATCATTACTATTACACCATAGACACAAAGACAAACAAGCATACCAAATTTCAAAAACTTTCAGCTGCGACCACACCAGGTGCGAGTTCTATATGTGTGAAACTTACTGAGTTATCCATTTTTTGTGTTAGCTGAGGTCACTTAGCTGCGGCGGCCATCTTGAATTGGATGGACTTCAATTGTTGATTAGTTATAGATGCACATCGTTGTTACTTTCTAAAAATGCTACTAAAATTGGTTCTGAGGATTCTTTCTGCTGTCAGAAAAACGGAGCTCGGTTAACTTGTTTGGATGCAGAAGAGTGTTTTCATTTGGAGCTTCTCTGACCTCTAAGGTTGAACTCAGCCATCCTCCCTGCTTAGGGTAGGGCAGTTGGTGAGAGTTGGAACATGGATCAGTAAGTTGAGATTTTCACCTTTTGGCTCAGCCCTTTTTTTACAACATACTGGAGAAACACTCTGATTACTGCGAACAAATACCACTAAAGTCAATGATGAATACCTGTGTAGAATTATATGAAATACAGCGAACTCCTGCAAAGTTGCGTTTTATAGTTTGCGGACTCAGTCTTCCTCCAATTTTTTATAGAACCTAAATACCTGTAGTTTGGGTAATTCTGTAATATTGCAGAAACCAGAAATACAATACTGTAATGCACTGAATGTCAGTCTTTTTACCGCTCGCTCTTTCGTGAGCTTTTAAGCTAAATTGTTAAGATTAATATAATTTAATTATTTTGTAACATAAATATTAACGTAAATTCAGTTCCATAAAGATATATAATTACAGTACAGTATGTAACACATGCCATGTGCCTACACTCGACCCAGAGCACAGCATTTCCATCAGTACAGTGTGGCGTGCTGCTAACTGTTGTCGCAGGAACTTAAAGAACAGTGCCACATCAGAGCTTGGGTCAACAATTACTCATCCCCCATGTCTTCAAACCCTTTTTGTTTACTATCTACAGATGTTAAAATAAACAGGACATTGCAACCTCCAATTGATTAAGCCCTGTTGTGAGACCTCAAAAATGGCCGAACAAATGAACAAATGTCTTTCTGTTGTTTGTCATATGACAAAAGAAAAAAAAAGAAAAAAAGAAGCATTGCATTTTTCTGTCATGATTCAATCATTGTGATAATGCCCTGTTTTAATTACTTCACAAGTAATCTATCATTCTGTGTGTTTAACCAGTTTAGCAGTAAGGACCATAAAAAGAAAAAAAAATAGATCATGTGACTGTTTTCAGCCAATCTGGAGTTTGTACAGTCAGGGACAAGAGATAAAATTGTGTTAGTTTAGTTTAGTTTTAGAGTTAAAAAGGAGAGAGAACCAGCAGAAAGAGAGGACAGGAGTCTCCAGGTTTTTATTTCTCTTCGGGGACATTTCATTTTATTTTAATTTTTTAGTTCACTTTTTATAGTGCTGGGACTGGATTTAGTTGGAAACCAAAATGTCCAGAACTTCTGTTCAATCAACATGGACCCGAACCGACCTCCTCATTTTCCAGCTGGAGCTGACCAAGCAGTTTCGGTGTGTTCGGACTATACCCGCATGGGACCACTCCGAGATCGGGCGGCACCGGTGATCCAACCTCACTCTGACCTTCCGGTACCCTGGGACAGGACTGACGGTTCGCATCGAATTGGTAGGAAAGAACAGCTTTCTACACTTTGGTGGTGTGCTCAGCTGAAGTGGTGAAGGGAGAGTGTTTTGGTAACAATGATTGCATTGAATGAAGATCTGGCAAGTTCATTCCCTTATAATTCACGTCCCTTCTTAATAAATGGATTAACACTTTATTTTATTAATCTGGGAAGTTTTCAATTATTTTGCTAGTGTAGAAATAGTTTAGAAGTAGTTCAGTGATCAATAGTGCGAGGGGTATAAGGTGATTAGTTCACGTTATTATTAACCCACAGAGGTCATGATAATAATGGTGTTTCTGTCTGCCTAAATAACCTGTCTGTATTGTTACCTCTGAATCATTAATACAGGGTATGTTGTGAAATTTTCATGCTCGTGTGTGCGTCTTTTTATTGGATTTTTACCRTCCAAACTGGAAAGAATTCCGTTCTTCAGTACGTGAGACTGAGTAAAAATACGAGATTAATTTCCTGTTATATACAGGTGGTGCCCCTTTATCATGCTAATGAGTTATGAGAAACTTATGATTTAGCAACTTTTCAATAATTAACAATATTCCCCCCACACTGTTTAGCTCTTTTGTGTTTTGTTTTGGATCTTGTCGCATTACATCGCCACCCCAATCATGCTGCGTGCTGGACCTCATACAGTATTTATATATTTTTTTTCATGATTCGCAGATACTCTAAGAACATCACCCCCACAAAAATCAGGGCTTCATCATAGAGCAAACTGCAGTAAAATAATTTTGAAAAACACACTGTAGGACACAAGTATGTTTCATGTTTGAATGTCTGTCTGTTAGTTACAGGTTAAAATGTATCTGTATGCACATCAGTAGTTTCCTTTTAAAAGTTTCTATGAAGGATATCAAGGCAGGTATCAGAAAGCGAGAGCTGAGCAACTGAGCATTTATATATAAAAAATAGGGAGCAGAGGGCAATTTAAGTGGACCTTCATTGTAAAAAAATAAAATAAAAAAAGCTTCAGTCTGTCAATCAACTGAAGTGGTGCCTTCAGAGAATCTCTGCTGGCAACACTGAAAGTCTAATGCTTTGCGTCCTTCTCCAGCTCTTTAATGAGATCTCTGGGCAATCTGAATTATTCTGATGGTTTTCAGTACGTTTTGCCTCGGGTCCTGTCACCCTCCACTGCTAAAGCCTGGCTATGAAAGAAAATAAGCTTAAGTGATGGATGCACAGATGCAGTGTGAGGATTTTACACAGGATCATGTGGGTCTACACTGGATGGTTAAAACAGCAACGTTACTACCCTTAAAATAATTTCTCTGGAGTTCCTCTTTTTAATTTCACATCTTGATAATGTGCTCTAATAAATCAAGTATCATTAATCTTTGCTGCCAGGTGCTGCGCCTCGAAACTCCTTTTTGCTATAGTTTCTAACTAACACTGGAAACGATCCTCTTAAGAGTGAGACACATTAAAGTTACTGTTGCTTGATAAACACTGAATAGCAGCCATCTGCCAGCTCACTCCGGGTTCATTTTGGAGGCAGACAATTGAAAGGAGCTTCAAAAAATGCAAATGAACAGAGGCTCACAAACAAACTTAATCAACAACTTATAACGCAGCTGTCTCGAAGACGACGGAAGCCAGAAATAGGTTTTCTCTCTTTTAATTGGAGCTAATTAATGATTTTAGTTGAGTATTAGCCGACTCAAGGCATCCATTGTGACTAATTTTGTTCAAGCTATGCACTGATGGACGTGGAAATGGGAATGTATGAATGGATGAGTTATGTAGATGCATATTATAAATGGGATGCATTTCTATGTTCCGTATTGGGGTAATTTCTAGTTTGTAATTCCATTTGATTTATGACTGAGGCAGAGTTTGGCTCCCCAGCTACATTATTATAATCTCTGAGCTAATTGAAAGAACTGGAAATCATTATTTTATTCCAGAGCATCAATGTGTCGCAGCTGCTAAAAAAAAATAAAACTTTTTCTAAAGTTTATTTTGTTTGCATTTAAGAAAGACAAATGGATGAAAAATTGACAACATGAATAGGCATATTTTTTCAATTGCAGAGATTATACTAAAAAAGTAGCATTTTCATCTAAATTTTATTTAAGTTATAAAAACAAATACCATTACTGTTTAAAACTTTTTTTTTTTATAAATTAATGTCCTGGGTTCCCTTACAAAAAACAAGTATTTCTTAAGTACACATACTGTAGTATTCTAAAGGATAGTATTCTAAAGGATAGTAAAGTATTCCCCAAGTGTACTTTTATTTACCAAGTACACTGATTTAATTATACTAGCAATTTACAAACAAGTTTACTTCTTGGAACTAAACTGACCCACTTTCAGCTTATGAGAGTACACTTTGAAGTATGCTTAAAGCAGGGCCGGCCCCAGTCGATTTGGCACCCTAGGCAAGATTTCAGGTGGCCCCCTTTGTGCAGTTTTCTAAATCTTTATGCAACTTTGCATGCATTCACATTAAATAGTTTTGTCATTGATATTATTTTTTTAATCTTTAGAAACCAGGTTGTCCAAATAAAATAGTGAACAATGGCGTTCATTTGAACTAAAAGTCTACCTCATATCTGCTGACAACAATAAGGAACACCTGTTCATGTTAACAGCTGTGAAGTGAAGCAGTTTTAGGGAAAATTCCTGCAAAATCTTGTAAAAGATCTTCTCAAAACTTATTATGCAAGGAAAACTAGCTTTTCCCTACACTGCCTATGCCACAGGCATCTTTCACGTTTACTGTTAGTTTACTCATAATAAATTTCAAGTCTACTTTTAGTTTATTGAAAGTACACTTTAATGTAAACTGAAAGTAATCATCTAGATTTACTAATAGTATACAAGCAGTAAACTTCAAGCGCCCTTTTTTAGTGAATAAAAATACACGTAAGTATACTGAAAGTAACCTTTAGATTATTTGTAAATACACAAAAAGTAAATTGACTTAAAATTAACATACACTACTTTTTGGCAAGGGTTAAGTAACACACATTAACTCATACTGTCTCACGAATGTCTTAACATTTCCATCTTAAAATTATACACGGCCATTTACTTTTAATCTTACCATTTGTGAAAGTCAAAATGTAATAAATCCTCAAAAAATATGCAAAGAAATGCTCCAACATATACAGTATATCATACCTTGTCATTTTTTTGTATTGTGAGCTTGGAATGGACTGAACTTCTACAATCATTCCACATCCAGGGTAATTCTTTTGACATGTTACATTACCGACTCTGTCGGCTGTATTCTTCCCTTTTTTCAGGAGTGAATATGCAAGCAATTTCATTCACCTTCAGCATCAATCGCTTCATTTTCAGCTGCTTTGAATTTGGTGTCAGTCGGTGAAACTTCAGAGGCTTAAATCCAGTGTTTGATCATTGGCAGCATTTCTTTGGTGATAATAGGATTGGATCCTGGGATTGGACACATTCCTTCTGAACACAGTTTGGTCTGGGATTGGTTGTTGTAATATATCTCTGCATCCACGGCTCTACCTGTGATCCTAAAATTGATTAGGCATCAAAAAGACACGTTTAAAAATAGCAAACTTTATATTTCAGAGAATATTCTTTAGACATTTCCTGTGGTTATCTGTTGCTCATAAGCTAACTGGAAACTGTAATTGCTTTCAAAATTGCCTCTTTGAGAAGTGGCTGACCCAATTAGTTTTGGGATTGAGTGTGCTACAGCGTCTCTGGCTAAGTGTTGCAGCTCATCTGTCTGGGTATTTCAAACTCACACTGGCAGGCCAGTTCCATCTGTATTTGTATCATGTCAGCCAGCATGATTAGTTAATTATGTTTGCGTTCTCTAACGACTGCAGTGCCAAGTGTCTCCGAGCTGATTCTCAATCTCTCGTCTACGCAACACTTCTCCACAACACACACACACACACCTTCGGTTTCTTCCAATATTTAAACCCAAAGGCAAAATTGATGGCAAAAACAAAGCCTTGTTTAGCTGTCAACAGTTGGACTATTCATTAGAAGAAAATCAGTCATAATGGAAACACAAAGTGAAAGTGAAATAGAGGTTTATTATGAGATGGATGCTGGTAAACTGTGAAGACTAAAGCAAGTAATAAACAATTCTGTCCAACTATGAATACATGTGTAAACATTGTTGTATATAATGTCACACATTTTACAAAACAGCATAATAATGCAGTGCTAAGTTCAGATCAGCAGAGATGTTGTTTGTGGTGCTTTAAAGACCATATTGGGGGGTAAGTGGTTGATGTTTTGACATGCTAACATTAAAGGTTTAAGGCATATTGTGTTCTTGTTTTCTCTGCTGGTAATTTGTTTGCTTGGTGAATCTTCTACACAAGTTTTATGTACTACTACACAAATACTCAGTTGTTTTCTACTATTGCATTGTGGTTGAGGCACCTTTTGCCTTTTAACATTTATTTTTTATTGGTGTTTGGCCTTTTGATAGCTCTAGTTAGCATTAGCTTTTCATGGCTTCCCAGCTTCTTTGATCCTCACTAGGGCTGTCCCAATACCAGTTTTTCTGCGGCGACAGTGGAGACAGGAGGTAGTTTGTCCTGTAACTGGTGGTTCAAACCACCGCACCATCCGTCTCAGTCCTTGTGTCCTTTGGCAAGACATTTCACCAGCCTTGCCTGCTGGTGGTTGGCAACGGTGTATGGCATCCTCGCCTCTGTCAGTCTACCCCAGTGTACCACCACCAGTGTGTAAATGTGTGTATGAATGACTGGCATGTGAAGAGCTTTGGACTTGGACTTGATAAAGTGCTACATAGGTTCAGGCCATTTACAATTTCTCAAACCGAGTACAAGTACTCCAGTTTGGGTACTTGCCAATACCAAGTACTGATACCTGAAATATAAACTGTAGCACATTTAATGGAGTATCAATACCAGTATTGGTATCGGTTTCGGGCATTAGGACATTTTAAACTAGTACAAGTACTTGTAAAAAGGCTGGCATTAGGCCTGACACAATACCAGTTTCGGTGTCGCTCTGCCTCCTTTAGTGATGATACGTGTAATAACTGTAGCTTTATGGTAGCTTCGGAGGCAAGGCTCTGTGCTGTTGACAAGCCACTAGTTCACTTGTGCAATAACTTCATACAGTTATTTTCAGTGCAGGGCAGGAGGCTCCTGAAGGATAGATTGCTTTGCTCAACTTATTTTCCATACATTCTTACTTTACTCTGACGCATTGAAACAAATTGCATTTCCTTTTGTGATTATTAGGTTGTTTCATTTTCTGTTCAGTCAGCAGTAATGGCTGCAATTYCCATTTCATCCTGCTTGGTTCATCTGGTTTCAGATGTACAGTGACTTCATCTGATAATGGGTCATCAGGTGAACAGATAAGTAAAAGTATCAATAAAGTGTGTTATTCATGTAAACCTTTCAGAAAAATACATTTAAAGCAATACAATTTAGGTAAAAAAGAGATGGTGGAAGTAAAAATTTAGACTTTATGAAATATTGTTTAAAAAAACAAGCAAGGTTTTAATTATTCATTATTTATAATTCAGTACAACCAGGTTGAGTTTGCTAAGCACAACAGCTCTAGTGAGTTTAGATGCAAAATGTTAAACTGTTAGCCCTTCCAATCTCAATATGCATCCTACAGGTCTTCAGAACAGTGACTGGCAGGATGTGAACAAAAGGTGAGGGCACGGATATGAGCTCTACACCAATAATAATAAAAAAGCTCAATATGAGGTATTTGATGCAGCAGGGTGCACTTAATAATGTTGTTGCCCTAAATGGATATGTGACATTTAGCTTTATTGTGCATAAAGATGTTTTCATACATCTGTACGTCGGGACAGATGAGAGCCATCATGTGAGACAGTGGGAACAGTTGATCTCTGCATAACCGTCTTGGAGCTGATCCAGATGAGGACGCTCCACTTTAATCAGGCCCCGGAGGTAGTCTAAGCAGGACATTATCCGCTTCGCTGCTTTTTCTTTGCAGCATCTGCTCGGGCTCTACCACCTGTCCAGGACGGCCTCACGTCTCCCCTGTTCTACATTGTGTTTGGTTTTGGATTTGCCCTCATTTGCTAAATGTTAACGCTTTAGCCACGTCCGATGTGGTTTTACTTATCCAGAATCAAATTTTTTGGACAGTTTTCTGTTTTGTTCAAAATATTTAGGCATTACTTGAGATTATTTAAATTATAGTCAGTAATGCAGAGCATGTCATAGCAGGAATGGAGGAGCCTTCAGGCTGTCTCTGTGTGTTTTCTGAAACGAATAAGGCGTTATGAGGGAGACTGAAGTCAACCCAAAGCTGTAATGCCTCTGAGCCATCAAGCGAGGTGGTGACAGCTTTGTGTAAGTCAACATGTGACAGTGTTACACATCAAAACCCATGAGATTTTTTGTTCACTTTTTGAAACAGTTATTAACAAAAACATTGTATCAAAAATGGAAAAGTTGCAATCGTTTGGGGGAATTCTTTAACCGAAATGAACCTGTTCTTTCTCTGTATTTTGATGAGTCATTAATGTGGACCTTCTTGTCTCCCAGTGGAACAGCATGCGTACTTCAGAGTTTTCAGAGAACGTGGACATGACAGTATTATAGATGGGGCATGAGCTAAACTCCATGCCTCCTTTGATGTTGCGATGCATTTAATAATAAAAGCTGACATCTTTGTGGGACGTGTCCAGCTCCATTAGTGATTTATGAATGACCAGAAGCAGTTTAAAAAAGGGGCTCTTTGGTCATTCTGAAAGAGGCTTTTGTCGTGGTTTCAGTGAGCTTTAAAAACAAAATGCAACATTTAAAAAAAAGAAAAAAAAAAGACAGGTTTTCTTTTTTGTGAAGGGAAAGTCCAATTTTATTTTAAGTAAGGCTGTATAACAGTTATCAGATGATAGTATTTTATCAGCTGTGACATCATWCATAGAACAAAGTCAAATGTCTTCATTCAGGCTTGCCCAGATGCATWTAACCCTGTTCCCCATGACCCACCTGATTCAAATAATTAAATWACCTACTCAGAACATCATCATGTTTAGCAGAAGCTTGTCAATCACTCTTTTATTTCTATCAAGTGTGTTGAAGCAAGGAAACATCTAAAACATGCAGGACAGTAGGCCATGAGGAACAGGGTTGAAAAGCTCCGGGCTAGGCTAATGGCTCGTTTGATTTGACTCAAAAATTAAATAAGGTGTGTGCATTCAAGGGTTATGAGAGGAATGTTAAAGCATCCCAACCAGTTCTAATAAAAATACAAGACAAGCCCAATTTGAAAAAAAGTTACACATTATTTTGTCTGCTTCATTTCAGCTAATTTGAATAATCTTACACAGTCTTATATGCAAGCTTTCTGCAGTCAATTATGATGGAGAAAACTGAAAAATAATGTTACAAAGAAGAAAATATGAAATGGCTGCACTGCTCAGATAAATTTTCCACAAATGCGCAGGTTAAATGTTCAGTCTAAGCCGACWGCAAGCGGAATTGTGAGCGTGCATGAAGTTTCCGATTTAAAAATACGCCGATTTACAGTCGTGTTTCCGAATTTTAGCCATTCGGTGTGCGCTTTTCCAGCGCATGTCACAATCCCAGTGTCAGCGTGCACAGCGCACGAACAGGAAACAATCACTGTCATCCCTGAAAAACCTGTCAAAACAGCAGCCACCTTCAAAACAAGCCAGTCACACTCTCAGATAACTTTGGGAGGAAGAAAACAGCCGTGAATGTTGTCATCTAAAATATTTATATCTGGAACGGCTCGAGTTCTGCAGTGCTTCCTGACAGATCCTGACTATTTTCACGTCTGTCAACAGTACSGAGTGCGAACGGAACCGCTGCTGTCATCGGCATCAATGGCGGCACGCGCCTCCCTGGAGACACAGAGCAAGCCTTTCACGCTAATAAAGACTTTCCGAGGGCAAATATGATAAACTGAGGSATGCAGGTACAGTATGCAGGTGGAGTGGGGGGCGGGGGAAGTGACACAAATCATTCCGCAGAATGAYATTCAGGCAGATCATGCAGGAGCTGCTGCTGTAACACACTGTGAAATCAATTCCATGAAGTGAGTCCTGATCTAATCTTGTTTACCCAAAAAAGGTGGATTGTTCTGCAGATAAAACTTAAGAAAAGACAAAAAAAAAAAAAAGATGCAGCATCAAAAAGTTACCTGCGTTGCACTCAAAGCTGCATTTGCTTTGATTGGTACTAAAACCCAAACAGCCGAGCTTGCTTCCATTCCGAGCGAACTGAGTCAGACGTCTTCAAAATAGGTTTGAGTTGTTAAAAATATTCCTCCTCCTGGAGCTCGTTGTCTTCGCAACATGCTGTTCATTCTTTGACAAGCAATCTGAATCACAGAGTGACTAAAGCTCAAAGCACAAATGTCTAATYAAAAACAGTCAGGGACATGCCCTTAAGAGGTTTATTTGCTCACGGAGCTGTGATTACACAAGTGACTTACTCCCTGGCATGAAACACACTCCAAAATATGAAAAAAATAACTCTGATAACAAGCAATCAGTTTTTTTCTTCTACTTTTTAATAAAATATRTTGTGTAGATTTTAAACTTCAYAACAGTGCAGAGGAAACCTTCATCACTGTTAAATGAGACCTGGGTCAGACATGCTGTCCAGAAGGTGATGACGTTTGAGTGATGGCTCACGGGCGTGTGYTCACCAGTCTTGCTGGTCTTCATTTTTCATGTTTGGACAGGCAGAAGAGAGGATCAGTAGATCTAAACCTGGGTCAGACAGGTTGTTACAGCTAAAGACTCTGCACCTGCTGCCTGCAAAATGGAATTAATGATTTTAATTTCTCTTCTTTTAATAAAGTGTTTGTGCTTTTTTAAAATTTCAACAAAAAAATGAGGAACTGTCCCATTTTCTCATACAAGTCAAACATATGTACAAATTACAAACAACAAAAATGTTTTCATTTTTTTGTATTTAAACTTAAAATACTCTATTTCATTCACCTCTTGAGTATTATGCTGTGTATAAATTATATGGATCAACTGTGACCATTCAGTAAAAAAAATGATCATTGCAGCAGAAACAATTAATCGCTTAAAATCAGTGCAGAGTTTAGAGTTTCACTTTCTTTGCTCTCTAATCTTACTTTACATCCAAAAGTTTGTTCAGCCTTGCTGTATTCCCACAAGAACCTTTCAATTCTTGTAGTTAGTATTTAAAAACTGTTTTTATGATTCTTGTGTTTTGGTTATTTTTGGTTTCTGTCATGACTTGGTGGTGAAGAGAACCCAAAATGCAGGCAGGCAGACCAAACTTAAAGTAATTAAAAAGACTTTAATAAAGAAAAAAAGCCAACGTGGTGGCAAGGTAACAAAACAAAAAATCAAAACATGGACCATGAGCATGCATGAGGTGAGAACAAACATGGGTAAGCAATGGTCGGACGCTGAAGTGATGAAGAGAAGATCCTTAAATACAAACAGGGCTGAGTGGAAGTAGGAAACAGCTGGGTGATTACCAATTGAGGACAGGTGAGTGTGGCAGGCTGGAAAAATACTAAGAAGCTGATTGAGATAAACATGGCACAGGAAAATGAAAACAGGAAATGAGAAAAAAAGACAGTACCAAACAATGAAAAACAATCTGAAAAATATTACCAAAAATAACCGAAACTCAAGAATCATAACACTTTCATGCAATAAAATGAATGCTATAGCCCTTCATGCCTTTCCTGTGTTCTTTTCAGGCCAAAGTTTTAAATTAAGCTTATTTTTGCTGAGAAAACAAGATATCCTTGTTTCAAACCTTAAAAGTACTGTTACGCGTAAACTCATGTGGGATATTACTATTAGTGATCAGAAAGTGACTCATACACGTCCATAGCAAAATTTAGATTTTAGAGATTTGAATGAGATTTTGTGTTGCTAAAACTGATTAGTTGTGGCAACCATCTTGATTGAGTTGACTTCAAAAGTTATTTAATTGTAGTAAAACAACTAAATATTCTGCTGACAGGGTTTCAGTAAAATCATTTCAGTATTTCATGAGCTATTTTTAGACAGACATGGTTGACCCCAAGAGTTAATCCCAAAGCTTTTGGTGAAGATGTTGAGTAGTGTGTAGCATTCAGAGTGTGTTATGAATGACTCCAAGCTACCGCAGTATTGGTAAAGTTGACTGAGTTGGAGCTATTTTGTATTGGTCAATTAGCTGTGGTGACCAACTGGAATTCATTTTGACTAATTCAGTTGTAGATAAAAATCCAAGGGTTACCTTCAGAGAGTATCAATGAACCAATCTGATAACTCATGACATATATTTCGCTAATGTGACAAACACAGATGCGGCAGGAGGTCCCTGTACGACTGGCACCAGAGCTTGGTCTGCATTGCCAGTAGTAAGTTGGACTCATTTCTGGTGAGAGATGGACTTCCACGGTTGCCCTTTGTCAACAATTTTGTTCATAACTTTTGTGGACAGAATTTCTAGGCTCAGCCAAGGTGTTGAGGAGATCCTTTTTGGTGACCTTAGGATTGCATCTCTACTTTTTGCAGATGATATGGTTCTATTGGCTTCATCAGATCATGATCTCCGAGTGTGAAGTGGCTGGGAAGAGTATCAATGGGCCTCATGCAAGAACCGTTTGTACGCACAGATTTGTTCTTAAATTGTGCGTACGAGTGATTTAGGAGAATTTGTGGCATTCACCAATGTTTTCGTATTCTAAGATTTTTTTCAGATACGAACAATATATACAACAAATATATTTTACGAGCAGTCAGTCTGCTGTTATCCAGACGGATTTTCTTCATTAATAACTTTATAT